>NC_058524.1:492068762-492403762 GCF_904849725.1 Hordeum vulgare subsp. vulgare | reverse complement strand
CCCAATCTACACATACTCGGGTGGGATTAGGACCTATCTTTACCTATTAGCGTGTAGGTTGCCTGGACGTAATAAAAATGGCGAAAGATGAATATAAATGCTAAATTATATATAAATATATTTCTTCTGTCTTTAGTAGCTACGCAAGATGAGTGATCGTGCGTGGATGTATACCGGTCACCCTAGTCAGAAAGAGATGACGAAATAATGGTTTTTAAAAACAAAGGAATTTGTGAAAGCCGCATTCGCAAATGGCCAGGAAAGAAACTATTGCCCCTGTCCTGGATGCGACAACTATAAAAAGACGACAGAGGCTGTAATGATTAAACACCTGCAGAGGAGGGGTTTTAAGCCTAATTATACGGTGTGGACATTTCATGGTGAGTCTATACAACGCACAAGAGCTGAGGTGGTCCGTCGTCGCACGGACGAGCATGGTACTGGGATCGAAGACATGGTGCAAGACTTTGATGATGCTCGGGATTCGGACGATGAGATGGAGGAATCTGCAAAGGCCTTTTATGAAATGTTGGAGTCTTCAAAACGTCCTCTCCATGAGCACACTGAGCTCTGTCAGCTGGATGCAATTGCACAAGTAATGGCTCTGAAGGCTCAGTTCAACTTGGGAAGAGAATGCTACGACGCGATGATGACACTATTTGGACGTTTCCTACCCAAAGGCCATGTCATGCCTGCAAACCTGTACAAGTCGGACAAAATACTTCGTGTACTTAAGATGCCCTATGAGAAGATAGATGCATGTGAGAAAGGATGTGTCTTATTTAGGAAGGAGTATGCACACTTGGACTATTGTCCCAATTGCGAATCTTGCAGGTATCTTGTGGTAGACAACGGTATGGGTGAGAAGAGGTAGACCAAAATCGCAGTTAGTGTTCTTCGGTATATGCCAATCGTACCAAGACTTCAACGTCTTTTCATGGTCGAAGAGACAGCCAGACAGATGACATGGCACAAATTGGGCAAAAGAACCGAACTAGATGCGGATGGGAATAAGATGATGGTACACACATCGGATGGGGAAGCGTGGAAACATTTCGATGGATTGCATCAGGATAAAGCGGCAGATCCAAGGAATCCTCGAGTCTGCGCCGCCACGGATGGTTTTAATCCCTTCGGCATGACGGCAACCCAATATAGTTGTTGGCCTGTATTTGTCATTCCACTGAATCTCCCTCCCGGGCAGATTATGCAAAGAAAGAACATATTTCTGACGTTGATAATTCCAGGGCCCAATTATCCGGGGAAGAATATGAATGTGTACCTGCAACCGCTTAAGGATGAATTGGAAGAAGCTTGGGAAAATGGGGTCAAGACATACGATGCCGCTAGAAAAGAAAACTTCAAAATGCATGTGTGGTACATGTACTCTATGCATGACTTGCCAGCGTATGCGCTATTCTCTGGATGGTGTGTGCATGGAAGGTTCCCGTGCCCCCAATGCAAGGCAGCTCTTCAGTTTCATTGGTTGCAGGAGGGTCGGAAGTATTCTTGCTTTGACTTGCATAGACAGTTCCTGGATCCTGACCATCAGTTCAGAAAAGACAAGAAGAACTTTACCAAAGGTAAAGTTGTCAAAAACTTGGCACCACATGCGTTCACAGGCCAACAGATCCTGGATTAGTTAAACGCCCTCGAGCCTGATCCAGAGCGTCCAGGGTATTTCAAGGGGTATAATTCAAAACATGCCTGGACTCACAAGCCATGCTTCTGGGATCTGCCTTACTTCAAAGACCTCCTTCTTCCACACAATATCGACATGATGCACACTGAAAAGAATATCGGAGAGGCTATTTTTGGTACATTGTTCGACATAGATGGGAAGACAAAGGATAATATTAAGGCTAGAGTCGATCAAGAGACACTATGTCATAGACCGTTACAAAACATGCGAGAAGGCAAAGGAAAGCAGAAGTGGTCGAAGCCAAAGGCCTGGTTCAATCTTGGAAGGCCAGCTATGAGGGAAATTATCTTGTGGGTCAAAATGCACTTGATGTTCCCCGATGGGTATGCAGCGAATCTAAAGAGGGGAGCGAGTCTTGAAAAATTAAAAATCTTTGGTCTCAAGAGTCATGATTGGCACATATGGCTAGAGCGGGTAATGCCGGTGATGTTACGTGGCTTTATTCCTGAGGATGAATGGCTAGTACTGGCGGAGCTGAGCTATTTCTTCCGTGTTCTTTGTGCGAAAGAATTGTCGCCTGGCGTGGTAGAAGACATGGAGGAGTTTGCACCGGAGTTGTTGTGCAAGTTAGAGAAGATCTTTCCACCGGGCTTCTTTAATCCAATGCAGCATTTGATTTTACATCTACCGACCGAGGCAAGATTGGGTGGGCCCGTGCAAGATCGTTGGTGCTATGCAACTGAGAGGATGCAGAAGACCCTTCGAGCTAAATGTAAAAATAGGCGTAGAATTGAAGCATCGATGGCTGAGGCATTCATTACTGAGGAGGTGGCAAACTTTGTGACACCACACTACGAAGCCAAAAATCATCATTTGCATAATCCGAAGCCTCGGCACAATGATGGAGACCCTAAAAAAGGTGGGTCCAACCTCAGCCTATTCAAAGGGAAGCTCGCACCAGCCGGTGCTTCGAAACCAATAACGTTGGATATCGAAGAATGGCGGAACATTTCGTTGTATATCTTCAACAACCTAACAGAAGTGCGGCCGTACATCGAGTGAGTTCTCGGCACATTTTCCCGTAACTTCTAATTCATTTGAACTGCTCTTATTCCCGGATATTTCAAACAGCCGTTACATCTTCAAATTCTCGGATGGAGCGGTGATCGAAAATGATTCCGTCGAAGAGTATGAGCTTCTGTCAAAGACAGGAGGCGGCTATCCCGGTTTCATCTCTTGGTTCAAACAAACGGTAATTATCAATAATGGACCATTTCATTCTTGGTCTAACTTGCGGCTAATGCAACAACCGTTTTGTATTAAACTTGTAGGCTAATTCAGAGTCTATGGACACCGAATTGAGACAAGTCGCTAATGGTTTTGACTATAAGGTCCGTTCATTTGAGAAATACAACATCAACGGGTATCTCTTTCGTACCTTTGGCAAAGAGCTATCTATGCCCGACCGGAAATCTACAAATTGTGGTGTCTCTGCTATCGGCGAAGGTATTATCGAGTATTATGGAAGAGTTGAAGCAATTTATGAACTTAAATTCTATGGTGAAAACCCACCGAACGTCGTAGTCTTCAAATGTTATTGGTTCCAGCCGAAAAAGACTAGAAGGACTCATGAACATATAGGACTAGTCGAAATCAATCCAAACACCCATTTAGATGTTCCCGATGTCTATATTACGGCTCAACAGGCGACCCAAGTTTTCTATCTACCGTGGGCACGCCAAACGGATAAGAATCTGGAAGGTTGGTATGTTGTTTATGAAGTGCTGCCACATGTCAGACCACCTCTCCCAAATGAACAGGATTATGAACCTCACATTAACCCAGACACATATGATGGAGAATTCTTCCAAGAAACACGTCTTTCCAAGAAACGTTTCAAGAACCGCCGTGCTTCATCCAAGAACATGGAAGTAGACAGCGACAATGAATCCAACTCCAGCCCTGAGCCGGAACCAGAAGACCTGGAACTCGTAGAGGTTACTGATGCGGATGACCTGTCAATGCTTCAACGATTAAAGGAAGGCCTTTCACAACTTCACGCCGTTGAACCCAATGAGCACGTCATTCATGAAGACATGCGTGATAGTGATGATGATGATGCATTTATTGATGATGATTATTAGTTTGTAAGATTCACAACTTAAATTATATATATTTTAATCTTTATTATTCATGTACATATTATTATTCATGTCAGTCATTCAATTTTTTTATGTTGTACTAATTTCTTTTAATCTTTATCATGGCAGGTGTTGAAAGATAGTGGGCGCGGGTCAAGATCGCTCGACGGGCTCTTCCCAGGCGCCCCACACGAGGGGTGGTACTACCCTTCCAACCCTATCTCTCCGTAGAGCCTTGGCAGACAGTCTTTCGACACCAGCCGTGGGTTCTTCTTCATTGGCGGCATTGCCCGCTGGGAGAGGTGCTGGTCGGGGAGGGAAGAAGGGGAAGGGTACAGGGAGAGGTGGTGGCCGCGGAAGATCCAGGAGGACTGTTGAGCCGTCCTCGCCACCACCACCAGCTCATTCACCCGAGCATAGGACTAGTATGGTCGACCCGTTTGCGGAGGAGGCTACGGGGACTCCGGTCCAGGAGCCTGGTGTTCACGGGCATTCGTTCCATGAGACTCCGGTCCAGGAGCAGCCTCGGGTCGAGGTGCACTCGGCCCAGGAGCAGCCGGAGGAGACTACGGTTCCGGAGGCTTCACCCGACGTGGAGAGGCCCGGATGGGAGCCTTGGCCGGATCATACCGAGTTGCTGGATTGGACCGAGGGTCCGGGTGGCTCAGGGGACGGGGATGGCGGGGATGAGCTTACGGATAGCGAGGGCGATGTGCAGGTGGACGGGGCCCCGGCTACTGTGTACAAGCGCGGTAGTACACGTCTCCCGGTCACCCCGGCTACCCGCGAGCAGAGGCCGGTGATTAAACCTGAAGGAGATAAGTAAGTACATTTACCCTTTTTTTAGCTTTTTCCTTCAAGTTTGTTCAAATATCTAATGCGCTGACCTTATCATACTGCAGGGGATGGGTACACCCTCTTGGAGTCCGCAGGCCGAACTCCGTCCTTGGTGTGCTTTGCCGGACAAATTTCCTGGGGTTTGTCACGTTGCCTGGTGAGGGTTAGGTTCCTACACTAGGATTTACCTGGGAGCACTACCAGGCTGCGCCGGCCCCGCCGGAGGAGATTATAGATGGTGTCTTGTGCCACACAAGGGCCGAGATGGTGATCAAGAGCTTTTGGGTAAATTATCCTTTTACAGAATCTAAAATTAACAATATAGCTAATTATTGTACTAATCGGTGTTTTCACGTTTGATTGCAGACCTTCTATAGGTGTGAGGACGGATATGAGGAGGAGGTGGCCAGGGTTCTCGAGGTCGAGTGTAGGCGGTTACTACAGAATTAGCGCCACGAGGCTCGGCCGCAGGCTATTCGAGATTACTACGCCACGCGTGGTATGAAGAAGCAGAAGAAGGATTGCCGCGGAAAGTTTCCGAAGAAGGAGCAATACATGAAGGTAATTACCTATTCTTAAGTCCTTCTACGTAGTTTTCTTGATTTCATTCATAGGCATAGCGCTGAAAATTCTTTCTAATAACTTACAGGTGCCCCCGAGATGGTGTGCGGATAAGATGGATTGTTGGGAGGCGTTGGTTGATGAGTGGTGCACAGGCAGCTGGCGAGCCGTCCACGATAATGCGAAGGATCGGCGTAGCCAAATGGTTGGTGTGCCACACCATCAAGGCAGCGCCAACTTACTTCAGTTTGGACGAAACTGGGTATGTGATTTGCTTCATGATTCATGCAATTCATTCTTGATGCTAATATTGTGTTCCTCTCTTTTAGGCGCATCACAATAAGACTGAGATGCCACACTTGTACGACCTTTATGGCATGGCCCATACTGCCTCGTACAAGAAGGCGAAGGCATTCTCTGAGTCTGACCTGGATGATCCCAGTAACTTCACCAACATATCATCCCACCATAAGCTCGTGGCATACAGGGACGCGGGGAAGGCTACGAAAGGGGATGACTTTAACCCTAGCCAGGAACCTTTGGATCCAGAGCTGGTGATGATATCTGGTGGCGGGAGGCCCCATGGCTCGATAGCCATTGGAGATGGGATAATACGTTGTCCACTCACTCTTCCGGAGATCAAGGCGCGCCAGTCGAGCAACTGTCCTGAGATAATGCGTCGTCCACGGCCAGTCGAACTTGCCATCGAGGTTAGTTGTACGGACTAAGAACACTTTCATCCATTTCATTATGTGTGTCACCATAGATCATTACTGTGGTAACGAGGAATGGTTTTTCAGGCTGCTCTCCAGAAAGAGAGAGCGGCAAATCAGGCTGCTCTTGAGAAAGAGAGATTGGCAAGCCAGGCTGCTCTTCAGGCTGCTCTTGATGAGAGGGACCACAACACGGCACGATTGCTTGAGGAGGAGAGGGCCCGGAATGAGGCGGGTCAACGGGCCCTGTACGAGCTTTTTGTGGTATGTTTTTTTCACATTAGCCAAATCATGTGTGTAATGTCTGTTTCAATACTAACTAATACGACCCACTCTTCAGGGTCTGTGCGAGAAGAGCGGTCAAGTCCCTCCGCCGATGCCCGTCTTCTCTTCGATTGGCACGGTGAGGTTTAATTATAAACTAGTATTAATAATTGAGTGCCATCATGCTAACTGAGACATTGCAAAATATCTTTTCTGCAGAATAACTCCCGAGCGGCATCGCACGACCCTTCTCCAGGGCACCCGTCTCCAAACGAAGCCGGCGCGAGCAACCGTGGTGTTTCTCCTCCTTCATGACCACTACGGTAAGTTTCTCCTCCAAACTTAGCTTGTTTTCCTCTAAAATGAGATAATTAGCCCATTTAGCTCCAAGAAGACATAATTAGGTAATTTAGCTCCAACAAGAGGAGAAGAAATAGGAAAAATGAAAAGAAAGAAGAAGAAGAAGAAGAGAAGAAGGAGAAGGAGGAGGAGGAGAAGGCCAAGGACCTTCTAGTCCTTCTCCTCCTCCTCCTTCTTCTCCTTCTCCTCCTTCTCCTCCTTGATTTCTTCTTCTTCTCCTCCTCCTCCTCTTTCTTCTCCTCTTTCATATTATCCTTGCTTTAATTTCCCCAACAATGACATAATTAGCCCATTTAGCTCCTAAATACCATAATAAGCTCAAAATGGCATAAGAACCTTGGTTAGCTCATGAATATTATATACTTAGCTTGTTTTCCTCTAAAATGGGATAATTAGCCCATTTAGCTCAAAAAGACATAATTAGGTAATTTAGCTCCAACAAGAGGAGAAGAGGAGAAGAAATAGGCAAAATGAAAAGAAAGAAGAAGAAGAAGAAGAAGAAGAGAAGAAGGAGAAGGAGGAGGAGGAGGAGGAGGAGGAGGAGAAGGCCAAGGACCTTCTATCCTTCTCCTCCTCCTCCTTCTCCTCCTCCTTCTTCTTCTTGATTTCTTCTTCTTCTCCTCCTCCTCCTCTTTCTTCTCCTCTTTCATATTATCCTTGCTTTAATTAACCCAACAATGACATAATTAGCCCATTTAGCTCCAAAATACCATAATAAGCTCAAAATGGCACAAGAACCTTGGTTAGCTCATGAATATTATATACTTAGCTTGTTTTCCTCTGAAATGACATAATTGGAATATTTAGCTCAAAAAAGATATAATTAGGTAATTTAGCTCCAACAAGAGGAGAAGAGGAGAAGAAATAGGCAAAATGAAAAGATAGAAGAAGAAGAAGAGATGAAGAAGAAGAGAAGAAGGAGAAGGAGGAGGAGGAGGAGGAGGAGGAGGAGTAGAAGTCCTTGGCCTTCTCCTCCTCCTCCTCCTCCTCCTCCTTCTTCTTGATTTCTTCTTCTTCTCCTCCTCCTCCTCCTTCTTCTCCTCTTTCATATTATCCTTGCTTTAATTAACCCAACAATGACATAATTAGCCCATTTAGCTCCAAAATACCATAATAAGCTCATAATGGCATAAGAACCTTGGTTAGCTCATTAATATTATATACTTAGCTTGTTTTCCTCTAAAAAGGGATAATTAGCCCATTTAGCTCAAAAAAGACATAATTAGGTAATTTAGCTCCAACAAGAGGAGAAGAGGAGAAGAAATAGGCAAAATGAAAAGAAAGAAGAAGAAGAAGAAGAGAAGAAGAAGAAGAGAAGAAGGAGAAGGAGGAGAAGGAGGAGGAGGAGGAGGAGAAGGCCAAGGACCTTCTAGTCCTTCTCCTCCTCCTCCTTCTTCTCCTTCTCCTCCTTCTTCTTGATTTCTTCTTCTTCTCCTCATCCTCCTCCTTCTTCTCCTCTTTCATATTATCCTTGCTTTAATTAACCCAACAATGACATAATTAGCCCATTTAGCTCCAAAATACCATAATAAGCTCAAAATGGCATAAGAACCTTGGTTAGCTCATTAATATTATATACTTAGCTTGTTTTCCTCTAAAATGGGATAATTAGCCCATTTAGCTCAGAAAAGACACAATTAGGTAATTTAGCTCCAAGAAGAGGAGAAGAATAGGCAAAATGAAAAGAAAGAAGAAGAAGAAGAAGAAGAAGAGAAGAAGGAGAAGGAGGAGGAGGAGGAGGAGGAGGAGGAGAAGGCCAAGGACCTTCTAGTCCTTCTCCTCCTCCTCCTTCTTCTCCTTCTCCTCCTTCTTCTTGATTTCTTCTTCTTCTCCTCATCCTCCTCCTTCTTCTCCTCTTTCATATTATCCTTGCTTTAATTAACCCAACAATGACATAATTAGCCCATTTAGCTCCAAAATACCATAATAAGCTCAAAATGGCATAAGAACCTTGGTTAGCTCATTAATATTATATACTTAGCTTGTTTTCCTCTAAAATGGGATAATTAGCCCATTTAGCTAAAAAAGACATAATTAGGTAATTTAGCTCCAACAAGAGGAGAAGAGGAGAAGAAATAGGCAAAATGAAAAGAAAGAAGAAGAAGAAGAAGAGAAGAAGAAGAAGAGAAGAAGGAGAAGGAGGAGGAGGAGGAGGAGGAGGAGGAGAAGGCCAAGGACCTTCTAGTCCTTCTCCTCCTCCTCCTTCTTCTCCTTCTCCTCCTTCTTCTTGATTTCTTCTTCTTCTCCTCCTCCTCCTCTTTCTTCTCCTCTTTCATATTATCATTGCTTTAATTAACCCAACAATGACAAAAAGAAAGAGGAAGAAGAAGAAGAAGAAGAGAAGAAGAAGAGAAGGAGAAGGAGAAGAAGAAGAAGGAGGAGGAGAAGAAGAGAAGAAGAAGGAGAAGGAGGAGAAGAAGAAGGAGAAGGAGCCCTCCTTCTTCTCCTTCTTCTTCTCTCCTTCTTCTCCTCCTTCTTCTCCTTCTTCTTCTCTTCTTTTTTCTTCTTCTCCTCCTCCTTCTCCTTCTCCTTCCCCTTCCCCTCCTCCTTCTTGTTTTTCTTCTCCTTGTTCTCTTCTTGCTTCTTCTCTTTCTTCTTCAATTTAGCTTATTTGTCATATATATGTTGTTGTTCTTCTTCTTCTGACTTTCTTATTCCCATTTTGCAGATTGGATGTACTACATGCATGGAAGCTGGCGTTGGAGTGCTTTAGTTTCCATTTCTATTTGAGTTGATGAACAATATATGTGCAACTATATGTATGTATATATGGATGAAACTTTGTATGTGTTGGTTCTTTTGATATATGGGATGTACGTTGATGAACAAATGTCATTGATGAGCTTTATATGTATATCATATTTGTGTTGTGATCTATTTATGATATATGTGCTATGAATTATATGTATATGTGATGTGAAATAGAAAAAATAAATAAAAATGTGACAATATAGGCTCTTTGCCGTCTGCCAGCTGATGGCAAAGGTCTTTGCCGTCTGCCGGCCGACGGCAAAGGTGCCACGTGGCGCCCAGCTGTGCAACCTGGGCAGTAGCAGGTGGCCATATAGTCTCTTTGCCGTCTGCACAGAGGAGGGGCCAGACGGCAAAGAGGAGGGCACAGAGGAGGGGGCAGACGGCAAAAGTGGAGAGAGGGGGCAGGGCAGGACCCGGCAGACGGCAAAGATTGGCAAGCAGGCAGACGGCAAAGATGGAGGGGGGGAGGGGAGGGGAGGAGAAGGCAGACGGCAAAGATGGGCCAGAGGGCAGACGGCAAAGATGGAGGGGGGGGAGGGGAGGAGAAGGCTGACGGCAAAGATGGATGGTCAGGCCGACAGCAAAGATGGGGGAGGCAGACGGCAAAGCCTCCGTTAACCCCTAACGGAGGGAACGCCTGTCGGCTGTCGTCTCAAGAGCTTTGCCGACTGCTCCTAAGGAAAGCTGGCGGCAAAGAGCTTTGCCGTCCGCTTTGGGGGGAAGACGGCAAAGAAGGTCCTATGCCGTCGTAGGCTGACGCAGAAAATTTGCCGTCCGTGAGATTCTTTGCCGTCTGTGGTATTGTCTTTGCCGTCCGGGATAGTGTCTTTGCCGTCTGTGATGGCAGAGGGCAAAGAAGGTGATTCCTGTAGTGAAGATAGTAACATTGAGTCTTTCATTTATTAGCTTATGGACTCATTGTTAGAATTAATGGGCTTGGCCCATTTATAAATTTCTGAAATCTCAAATGAGGCCATGAATAAAATGGGGTGGTGTTAAAGCTTAGTTTCATACCTTTAGTTGAGGAAGAGTTGTACCTTTTTATATAGTGAGTTCTCCCCACCACTCTAAGTGTGTGTTGAGAAGAGAAAGGAGAAGACCACACACGCGCGCTCGCTCGCCTCGCCTGGCCGCGCCGGGCCAAGCCGGATGGGCGACGCGTACATGTGACATGCTCGTGAATGGTCCGCCGAATTCCAATCAGTTGTCTTGCGGGGGCACGTCTTCCTTTTGCCGTTTTATTTTTTATGTCTTGGCACACAAGCTGAGAATTTCCTGCCCGGTAAGTATACGACTTGAAAACCAAGTTGGTTTGAGACGGGATCGCGACACGAAACCGACCTTGGTACTCCTATATATACTGCTTACCGTGATCGACCAAAGACACACCAAAAACATTTAGGGTTTTGCCTCGTCTCACCACTTTCATCGTTGTCGTTGTCTACCTCATCTCAAACGCCGGCATGCATCGGTGTGCGAGAGGGCGGGTCTCCGAAACCGTTTGTCTTTGCGATCCTGCACCTGGAGAGGATGAATTAGGTTTTTGGGAAGCGCTTTGCGCGAGTGCTCAAATCCTTCACCACGGGTCATCTACCGTCCAAGTCGGGCGGTGCTACTCATCGTCGTCTTCATCGCCATCAACATAAGATCGTCACCAACATCATCGTCAACACAGTCGTTCCTGCTGCCACTAACGAACATTATGTTGCTCATAATCTGTTAATGATCTTCCTTGTAGCTGCTACTTCGTGCGCGATGATGATCTGCATGTTCGGTTGCTCTTCTTGATTGATAGAGTATTGCATGATATCTTCTGTTCTAGTCATCAATCATTTATTGGAATTAATCATGAACTTGCCTAATCTTCCAACAATCCAAAAGTCTAATTCTAGGCAATTTCCGGAGTTAACTATGGCTGGTTTTGCTGATGCATTGAGGCCGGATATGTTTATCGTTGTGCACTTTAAGAGGTGGGAAGTGAGATCCATGCTATGGCTTACTACTCTAAAAGTTTTCCATGTTAATGCTGGAATGCAAGAGGGAGCTTCTGATGAAGATCAGAGAAAGTTCCAGGAAGCTAACATTATACTCGTGGGATGCGTTTTGAGTGTTCTTACTGACCATTTGTGTGATCTGTACACGCACATACAAGATGAAAAGACACTGTGGGATGCACTGAAAGCTAAATTTGGTGCGACACATGCAGGCAGTGAACTATACATCGTGGATAATTTTCACGACTACAAGATGGTGAATACCCGTTCTATGGTTGAACATGCTCATGATATACAATGCATTGTGAAGGAACTGGAGCTCCTTAAGTGTGATCTACCCGATAAATTTGTGGCTGGGTGCATGATTGCAAAATTGCCTCCTTCATGGAGAAACTTCGCCACGTCTCTGAAACATAGGAGACAGGAGATATCAGTTGAAAATCTGATTGCATCTCTTGATGTTGAAGAGAAATCTCGGGCTAAAGACGCTACTGAGAAATGAGGTGAGGTTCACCCTACTTCCAATATAGTACGAAGGTTCCCACAAAACAAGAACAAAGGAAAGAAGAAGCTTGTTTTCAATAAGCCTATAAAAACTACTACCTTCAAGAAGAAGAAGTTCAACAAGGCTAAGCTAGAGTGCTACACCTGTCGGAAGCTAAGACACTTTTCCAAGGAATGCCCAGAACGTGCAGATCGCGGAGGGAAAACAAGCTCCAAGACTGTCAACATGGTGACCGCTAGCAATACCAATGGGTATGGTAATTTACCTATTGTGCTTTTAGTATTTCAATCATCTTCATGGTGGATTGATTCAGGTGCTAACGTTCATGTGTGTGCTGACGTATCTTTGTTTACATCTTATCACGTCGCAAGGGATTCTTCCGTCCTAATGTTGAATGGGTCGCATGCTTCTGTTCGTGGCATTGGCACGATGGATCTGAATTTTACTTCGGGAAAGATCGTGCAACTAAGGAACGTGCAACATGTCCCTACTATGAACAAGAATCTAGTTAGTGGCTCCCTTCTATGCCTAGATGGGTTTAAGGTAGTTTTAGAGTCAAATTAAGTAATCGTGTCGAGATTTGGAAAATTTATAGGCAAAGGCTATGTGTGCGGAGGCTTTTTCCGCTTTTCCCTTTCAGATTTTTGCAATAAGTTAGTAAACCAAATTTGTGCTAGTATTAATGATGATACAAGTGTTTGACATCCTCGTTTATGTCATATTAATTTAGGTTTAATGTCTCGGCTATCCAGTATGAGTTTAACTCCTAATTTCATGCTTGCCAAAGGTCCTAAGTGTCATAGTTGTGTGCAATCGAAGCAACCTCGAAAGCCTCACATGGTTGCCGAGAAGAGAAACTCGACACCTCTAGAACTGATACATTCTGATATATATGAGACAAATGGTGTGTTGACAAAAGGTGGAAAGAGATATTTCATGACATTGGTTGATGATGCCACTAGATTTTGCTATGTTTATTTCTTGCAAACTAAATATGAAGCTCTAGATTACTTTAAGATCTATAAAGCTGAAGTTGAAAATCAACTAAAGAGAAAGATCAAGCGTCTTAGGTCGGATCGTGGTGGAGAGTATTTTCCGAAAGTATTTGATGAATTTTGTGAGGAACATGGTATCATTCATGAGAGGACGCCTCCCTATTCTCCCCAATCAAACGGGGTTGCCAAGAGGAAAAACCTCACATTGACTAACTTGGTGAACGCCATGTTAGACACTGCTGGTTTATCTAAGGCATGTTGGGGGGAGGCTTTGTTGACTATATGGCATGTCCTGAATAGAGTTCCTAACAAAAATAAAGAGAAAACCCCTTATGAAGAGTGGGTCGGGAGAAAACCATCACTTTCTTATTTGCGCACTTGGGGATGTTCGACAAAGGTCAATATTCCTATCCCTAAGAAACGCAAACTTGGACCAAAGACAGTGTATTATGTTTTTCTGGTTATGCTCAGCGAAGCATTGCTTATAGATTTTTAGTAGTAGAATGTGAGCTTCCTGATATGCATGTTGATACTATAATGGAATCTCGTGATGCAACATTTTTTGAGAATATATTTCCTATGAAAGATATGCATAGCATTGCTAGATTTTCTTCTGAATTAAATTATGAATCTAGTACATTTGATGATTATATTGAACAAACATCCGAGGAAGTCCGTGAGAAGGATAATGATGAAGCTCCTGTAAGGAGCAAGAGACGAAGGGTTGCAAAATCCTTTGGTGATGATTTCATCGTATACCTTGTGGACGATACTCCCAAGTCTATTAAAGATGAATATGCATCTCCGGATGTAGATGATTGGAAAGAAGTTGTTCATAATGAGATGGACTCAATTCTTTCTAATGGAACTTGGGAGTTAACTCAACGACCTTATGATTGTAAACCTGTGGGTTGTAAACGGGTGTCCAAAAATAAGTTAAGGCCTAATGGTACTATTGATAAGTACAAGGCGTGACTTGTGGCCAAGAGCTACACTAAGAAAGAAGGCAAAGATTACTTTGACACCTATTCACATGTTGCTAGAATAACCACCATTCGGGTGCTACTTTCCTCGTCTGCCTCTTATGGTCTGATCATTCATCAAATGGATGTAAAGACAGCTTTCCTAAATGGAGAGTTGGAAGAGGAAATTTATATGGATCAACCTGGTAGGTTTGTGGTAAAAGGATAAGAGAGAAAGGTGTGCAAGTTGTTGAAGTCTTTGTATGGTCTGAAACAAGCACCTAGGCAATGGCATGAGAAGTTTGAAAGAACTCTGACTTCTGCGGGATTTGTCATTAACGAGGCTGATAAGTGTGTCTACTATCTCCATGGTGGTGGCAATAGTGTCATATTATGTTTGTATGTGAATGACATATTGATCTTTGGTACAAACATTGTTGCAATCAATGAAGTCAAGTCTTTCCTATCAAGGAGTTTTGACATGGAAGATCTGGGAGAAGCTGATGTGATCCTAAACATCAAATTATTAAGGATGAGAGTGGGATTACTCTAACAAAATCTCACTATGTTGAGAAGGTCTTGAGCCGTTTCGGCTTTATGGATAGCAAGCCTTCTCGAACACCTTATGATCCCAACATGACACTTAGAAAGAACAAGAAAGAAACAAGAGATCAATTAAGATACTCTCAAATTGTCGGTTCACTCATCTACCTAGCTAGCGCTACAAGACCAGACATCTCTTTTGCTATGAGCAAACTGAGTAGGTTCATGTCCAACCCGGGTAATGATCATTGGCATGCACTAAAAAGGGTCTTGCACTATCTGAGAGGTACTATGAGTTCTGGAATTCACAATTCAGGGCATCCTGCTATGGTAGAAGGATATAGTGATTCAAATTGGATCTCCGATGTTGATGTACTCTACGCTACACGTGCGTATGTATTTACTCATGGATATGGTGCAGTGTCATGGAGATCTTGCAAGCAAACCATATTGACAAGGTCAACTATAGAAGCAGAACTAACTACTTTAGACACAGCCACTGTTGAGGCAGAATGGCTGCGTGAACTCTTGATGGACTTCCCCGTGGTTGAAAAACTTGTACCGGCTATTCTTATGAATTGTGAAAACCAAACGGTTATCGCTAAAGTGAATAATTCTAAGGATAAAACAAATTCATCAAGACACGTGAAGAGACGTTTGAAATATGTCAGGAAGTTGAGAAACTCCAGAGTAATAATTGTTACGTATATTCAAACAGACAAAAACCTGGCAGATCCTTTTATAAAGGGACTATCACGAAATGTGATAGATATTGCATCGAGGGAGATGGGTATGAGACCCATAGCCGTTACACCATAGTAGTAACCCAACCCTTTTGATCGGAGATCCCGTGAATTAGGACCTGGAAAGAACAAGCTACTGGTTAACAGAGGAGAGTAATAAGTGACCTTCTCTAAGTAAAGATGCAAAACTCTCAGAGTTGTAAGGCTTAAGTGCTGTAAGGCAGGTTGGCAACATGCCTTAATGTGATTCTATTGGCTATTATAGCAAAGATGTTGTCCTACAGAGCAATCTTGAAAGACCACACATATATGAGCGCCGATTGTAAAATGTCGCATTCTAGGAGATTTAGGTAATCTCTAGTAAGCTCAGAAAGAGACCAGGGAGTACGATGCATATGGTCCAAACCGCGGGGTAGCCTACTCGCAGCGAGGTACTGGTTAAGACTTTGAGCGAAACCTGTTCACACAAAACTAGCAATTCAAGGCGTAGTCCATTGTCAAGTTGTGGATGGGTGTAGCTTAAAGTTCTAGGCAGAAGTTCAACTTAAGAGTCTGTGCTGAAACACCGGTATATTAAACAAGTGGAGAGAAAAGGCAAATCTCTAAAATGGGTATTTGAGATCTGGTGGGGGATTGTTAGAATTATTGGGCTTGACCCATTTACAAAATTCTGAAATCTCAAATGAGCCCATGAATAAAATGGCAAGTGGTGATGTGGTGGTGCTAAAGTTTAGTCTCATGCCACTAGTTGAGGAAGAGTTGAACCTCTTTATATAATGAGTTCTCACCATCACTCTAAGTGTGTGTTGAGAAGAGAAAGGAGAAGACCACACACGCGCTCTCGCTCGCCTCGCCCAACCGGGTGGGGCGGCGCGCACGTGCGACATGCGCGTGAATGGTTCGCCGAATTTCGGTCCGTCAGACAAGTTGAGAATTTCTTATCCCGTAATTATACGACTTGGAAACCAAGTTGGTTTTAGACGTGATCGCGAAACAAAATCAAAGACACACCAAAAAACATCTAGGTTTTTGCCTCGTCTCACCACTTTCGTCGCCGTCGTAGTCTACCTCATCTCGAATGCCGGCGTGCGAGAGGGCAGGTCTCCGGAACCGTTAGTCTTTGCGATCCTGCATCGGGAAAGGACGAATTAGGTTTTTGGGAAGCGTTTTGCGCGACTACTCAAATCCTTCACCACGGGTCGTCTACCGTCCAAGTCGGGCGGTGCTACTCATCGTCGTCTTCATCGTCATCAACAGAAGATCGTCACCAACATCATCGTCAACACAGTCGTTCCTGCTGCAACTAACGAACAGTACATTACTCATAATCTGTTAATGCTCTTCGTTGTAGCTGCTACTTCGTGCGCGGTGATGATCTGCTTGTTTGATTGCTCTTCTAGATTGAAAAAGTATTGCATGTTATCTTTTGTTTTAGTCATCAATTACTTATAGAAACTAATCATGAACTTGCCTAATCTTCCTACACTCATCTTGCCTTGGTACGTGTTATGTTACTTATAGTACTAGTAAATGTGTACGTGCACGCACGTATATCTATATAACAATGTCTGTCTATGTTTCTCGGTTCGTGAAAAAAACTCACTTAGGAAAGTAGATCTCACATGTCCAACAAAAACAAAGAAAGATAAAAGCAAAGATATGTCCAGTTGTATCAAGATCTGCATTAAAACCTAATATTTAGAATAGTATATTGGTGAGATAATCACCATAAAAGCATGTCTATATTATAAGAGGTATAGTATGTTACTACTAATTAATATAAATGTCACACTTTGAATCAAAAATTCCCAATGCATTTTCTTACTACCTATGGCCAGCAATAACCCCAACTCTTGCTAATGTACTCAAAGCCACTTGTCTGCCAAAAGAAATGACAACTATACCCATTCTTGGTCGTGAGCAGTGCGGCTAACTGTTGTTCATCCTCGGTAGTGCGGCCGGATTATACCTATGAGATGGCACGGTGAGACCCTCCATTACTGACCAGCCGAGCAACTAAAAATGTCAAAAAAATGCAATGCATGTTGTGTGAAAGAAAAACAGATCAGAAACATATATGTAATCCTCTATTGGGAAGTTTGAAGCCCTTTGTTTTACGGGAAGCAACAACAGAAGATTTGTATATCACTGTTGTAGATTAGTTAATTATCATGTGGTACCATACTGTTATATGCAAGATAAATTTGTACCTTACATCTGCATGAAAATTGCCCTTCTCCCTTGGTTGCCTGATGGTGTCACTTTTTGCTTGACAAATTCATGGTGTTGTATGGGTATCGCAGAGTCGTGTTAGATATTTGATTGATGAAATGGTATTGCACAAGATGCCGATTACGATAACAGAAGCTACTCAAGCCAATTCAGCATCATCATCCAAATATGGCTGCATGTGTATATATTCTAAGGACATGCCATCTCAGGAAGTGCAGACTGAACCCTCTTTTGAAGTACGAACTATTATTCCAATTTTGATTTGTGGTCATACAAAATATACATAAAATTTGAAGCACAATGCTCGCGAAAATGCACTCACCCAAATAGCTCTTCCGCAGGCTTAAGAGGAAACCTGGACTTATCATTCTTAATCAGAGTCTTCCATTAGAGAGGCCCAGATGAATCAACTATGTTTCCTTGGCAATATTAATATTTGCAATATGAATCTCCTGTAAAATAAATCAATAAAGAAACAATTCAATATATTTCTAAAATTGACATTCTCAATATATAGCTTTGCGCATAATACAACTGGGGCTTGTTTTTCCCAATCGCTGACAAATATTTGCACCATTAATTTATACAACCAGCACAGCAGCGCTGCTTCAAAACATTTGAATCAAGAACCTTTGGCGACAAACAACATTAACATGTTATAGTACAGTACTCCAACAATATCCAGTAGCCGATGTATTCCAGATGTGCAAAGCTAGACTGATCGCCTATCTCGATTGATTCTACGATGCTGCAAGGGCTACGAACAACCTAACATATTCTCCGTGATTTGACACAGGGTCTAGCAACACGTACGTACGGCAGTTGATTCGAAGCAGAGATGTAACGATCTAGGTGGGGGCAGAGCTCGGATCGACGGACCTGGGGCGCGTGGGTGCTCGAGGAAGATGTCGTCGGTGGAGACGACGGTGAGGCGGGCGGAGGCGGCATCGCCGAACTTGGCCCAGGAGCGGCGCTCGACGGCCGACTTGGAGAGGTGCGTGCGGGCGAGCTTGACGACGCGGGTGGTGGTGGCGACCTTGACCTTGCTGCCGTCGTCGTCGAAGCGGTAGTGGGTCGTCTTCTTGAGGCCGTTCTCGTCGGGCCCGACGACGACCGACGGCGGGAGCAGGAAGTCGAGGCCGCCGTCGCCGCCTTAGTCGTCCTCGTCGAACTGCCCCCACCGGACCTTTGGAGGTTTATTGTCGGGACCCCGATCCTAAGCCATAGGAATCCAGCTTGTAGCACATCGCATCCCTTTGCGGTCTCACGCACGGTTAACACCACGGTTGCAGCCTTACCTTAGCCGGGACCGTTTGCGTCTTTTGACTCACGTATGCAATAGTGTTGCTAGCATTCCAATGTCAAAGAACCCGGATCGACATGTCTAGTCATAAACCAAAGTGGCACTACCGCACAAGGACATGCATACATGACCCAACAAAGCAGGTGTCAGTCATCAGCGAACGTAGACGAGTCGTAGCAAGCTACAAGGACTCCATTACGTCGCGTGACATTTCCCCAAAGGGGACAGACACAACAGCTAAGAAGGACACATGCCGGTCAACTAATGTGTCCGGAGCAGTAGCGAACTACCAAGGCTCGTTGGATCACAAAGGGGCATTTCCTTGTAAGGAGTGCTACTAAAGTTCACGACTAGGTATTCGAACCCCATACATATCAAGTAAGACACACGTACGCATGGCATACCGATATGTATAGATACATCGATGGCATCACAACATAACCATAAACATACAAGCTTTATTTAAGAGGCTCGGAAGAGCCACACACATAATATTACACATTAAGGGTCTCACGACCCATAATAACAGTCATTCAGTTACAAGCCAGCGGAAGAGTTTTAAACTGTCTGAGTACAGACAGGGAAACTATAGGCACATGGCTTGACTATACTACAGATCCAACGTAGGGCCAGGTCGTAGCTGGGACACCAGCTACTCGTCGTCGTCGATGTCTACGAAGAACCCTCCATTAGGGTCATTAGCAACCTCTGCAACATGTATTAAGCAAACATGAGTACGAAGGTACTCAGCAAGACTTTAGGAGAACTAACTACTCATGCAAGGTATCAAAAGGTATTGTGGGGTTTCATGCGGAAAGCCAGCATTTGACTCATGGCTAGACACTTGCATTTTCAAATAATTTTGACAACTTGATTTCTCGCACACGAGTCCACTAACACCACAACAATACACTATCGTGGAATCATTCCGTCTCCATACGGAAATGCCGTCCACGACACTCACGCTTATCTTGACAATTTTATGAGTAGCCATTGAAGTTATCTATGAACAACATATGTCTCCAAGTAGTCCATATCCGCGGACGCGACTATTCGAATAGATCATAACCCTGCAGGGGTGTACTTCGTCACACACGCTCTCGCCACTTATCGCCATGTGCACGTCATGCACCTCGGCAACCTTCAAGCGGAAGCCCAACGAGGGAGTCGGCCACGACCGTTAACCACACTAGTACCTAGTCCAGGTTTATCGCCTATCTGAGAGTAACCCGTACGGAAGTCCGGCTGAGGTTTCCGCCACGACCTCAAACGATGTGCGCAGGGTTCCCAAGCCCACCATCCGGGTGCCATTTGGTACACCGTGCCACTGCCTATCGCATCACGGCCCACCTCTCAGGTCAGCACCATGCACGGCCTCCAGCATTACTATAAACACCAGAAACTACTTGCAACTCCTGGACCGAGTACTACGCGATTAATAGGCCGAGCGGGGTCATATTTCAGGGCCCAGCATGTGGTAGTATCTAGTCTTGGATTACATACACGGAACTCAGTTCCTAAGGACGGTTCCAATGAAACAACCCGCCATGTACTCCTACACAGCCTTTGACCGGTACCTTTACCAAATCAAGTTCAACACACAACCTTTGCTCACCGAACATATTCTCACAATTCTGTTCACCTCCCAGATGACAGACCATACACAACTCTAAGCATAGCATGCATAGCAGGATAAGGCACATCATAGCTCAAGCAACTATCAGGTATGCTAGGTTGCAAGGTTCGGCTATTTACTGTGACAAGGTTAGGTCATGCAAAGGAAGTGGGTTCAACTAACGTGGCAAAAGAAGTTGAAGCATTTGATCCTAATGCAATAAATAAGTGTAGGAGCAAGAACATGGGAATTATCGGGATGATCAAAAGGGTTGCTTGCCTTGTTGCTCAGAGGAGGAACGATATCCGTCAGACGGATATTCGGTGGAATCCGGGGGTGCGGAGCCTACCGAAATGAATGGCAACATTCAATAACAATCATATGCACTCAAAATGATGCATGAGCATGGCATGAGAATGCAAGGTGATAAGTTATTATAGTCAATATGTATTAGGTTTAGAGTTGATTTGAATCACATTCGAATATCAATTCAAACGGGGTATTCTCGGATACCGTTTTAGTTGATTCGACCTGATGCTCAGATCAACTTGATGTTAGCATGCATGAAATGTCATGTTATGGTACTGATTTGTAATTAGGACAGTGTGTGATCATGGCATTCATAATATAATTTGAATATTTTCCAAATTCCATTTAAAAAGTAATTATAAGAATTGAATTAATCCTTATTCCACATTTTAGGGTTCTGTAACTTTTTCAAACATAGTTGAAAATAGCATAATCAGAATTCTTGAATTTTTCTGATACTTTTTCATATATAAATTATTTTCATTGGAGTTACAGATTAATTTCTATGATTTTTACAAGTTTTAGCAATTTCCTGGAAATAGTTTTATACTGGAAATTCTATTTATTGCATCAGACTGACGTCAGCAGGTCAGCCGACCTGTTCAGGTCAAACCTGACAGGGGGGACCCACTGGTCAGCCTCTCTGGGACTAATCCCGCGCTGACCAGTCCTAATTGGGGTTTGACTTGGCCTTGGGCCCACTGTCAGCGAGTGATTAAGCCCCTAAGCTGCTCGGTTAGCTTTGCCACGTCGGCCCCCACCGGAGCATGGCCGGCGGCGACCACGGGCGCGGCGGAGGGCTCGCCGGAGAGAGCTAGACAGCGCATCGGTCGTCGGTTTTGGGCGCAGAAAGCAGCTACGGGTAGCTGGTGCAACGCCGCATCTAGTGGGGGCATCAGGGGAAGCTAGGGTCGCCGGGAGGGGCGCCGGCGACGAGCCGAAGCGGCGGCCGAAGCTCGGCCTTCTATGAGAGACGGCTCTAGGGCACGGGGAGGGCAGCTGGAGGGCTCATCACGCTCTTGGAGGCTCCAGGAGCTCGATCCCTAGCTCGAGCGCGTGGATCAAACACCACAGCGACGGCGACGACATGACCGGCGGCGAGAAGCTCTCGGCCTTGGTGGGGAACGGGGCTACGATGCACGGAAGAGCGTGGGGCGAGAGGGGAAACGACGACGAGCTCACGACGGTTCCGATGATGCTGCTGAGGGGCTCGGGGGTGCGCCGGAGGGAGCGAATCGACGGGAGAGGTCCGGCGGCCGGAGGTGGAATACAACGGCGTTGGGGGCGATGCCGAGCTTGGGGAGACTTCGGCTTCTGCAGGGAGGACCGGCTCGACGAGGCGGAGCTAACGAACTACTCGGAGGAATGTTCCCGTGGCTAGAAGCGCTGCGGCTCGAGCTCGAGCTCGGCTCTAATGGCGGCAGCAGGAGGGAGGGCAAGATCCGAGAGGAGAGGGAAAACGGTGCTGGGGAATGGATAGAGGAGACCCTGGGGAGCTTATCCCCGTCGTCGCGCTCGCACGGAGGCTCTGGAGCTCGCCACGGCGAAGCAGGAGGTGGAGGGGGCCGCCGTGGTCGATCTCCCCTCTGCCAGAAGGCAGAGGAAGAAGACGACCCTACCCCTGGTGGGCTGGGCCTCCTCAGGCGTCAGGTAAGGTTTTCTTCCTCCTTTTTCTTTTCTGTTTTGTTCTGTTTTGATAACTAATGTTTTGCTATTTATTTCAGCTCCAAAAAGGTGGTAAAAATTATTTTAGACACACCCGATTATTTGTTATAATATTCCCATCCATTTCCAAAGTTTTCAACATTTTTGAAAATTTATAGTTTCTGATTTCAAATTTAAAGTTTGAAACGAGTGGCTTTTGCATTAATTTAAAATGCTTAAAGTGTCAAGAAAATAGTTTTCTCCAATGCTCATTTACTTTCATGATTTATCAGAAAGTTTGAACATTTCTTGAGGCCATTTTGGGTTCATTGATTTTAACTAGTTTGAGAAATCCTTTATTTGAAATAGTGGCTAGGGTTTTGAGTTTTTCCTTTGCCACTTTGTTGTTCTTGTTGAAAAATCTTAGATGCAAATGCAAAGAAGACATGAGCACAAGGCTAACTTGCTTAAGGGTTAGGGATGTGACAACTATTTTTTTTATATGCGCGGATGGCAGAGTTTCATCCGCTAACGTAAATTGCTAAGCATACACAGCGGGGGGTTATTTTTCATGTAAACGGTTAGATCTAATTACGTGGGCCGGATCGTGTGGTGGTATTTTATCTAGAATGTTCTGTGTAGGTGTTTTCGGGTGCGTTTAGGGAAGAATATGTTCGCTTGTTTATTAAAGGGCCCGTGCGTTGCAACGGGAGAAAAAAATACCACACGCTTTTAATCTTTTTATAATCATTTTGATTTATTAAAATAATAAGCTAACTAACTAATGTAGTGAGTCCTATCCTATTTTGTTGAGAAATCAACCTGTCCATTGTTAATTCCAGCATGATGAGAAATTGAGCGGGACAAGCAAATTAAAACAAAGAGGCTACGTGAATTGATCAATAGACTATTATCTTATTTCACTCATGGGGTAGAGAATGTGGGATCAGATGACAAACTGAAGGTGGTGTTCCATTCTATGTCTCTACAACAATACAATCTTACATTCAATACATTCATTCATCAGCAAACAAATCCCCACAAAACAAAATTTCTTGCCGGTGCTTGGCACACGGTTGGAGGCATGGGGAGGGGATCTCACCAGATGATGAGTTCCTGTCGGAGGAGGCGATACGATGAGGGGAGCAAGGGTTAGGCGCCTCTATCTGGCCATAAGGAGTCGTCGTTGCCGCGCCATAACCTCGGAGTTCCCCGTGTGAGCCATGGAGGCCCGCCTCCACCTGCAAGTACTTCGCTCCGTCGCGCCTTATCCGCGCGCCGCCGCCGTTCTGCATCGAGCAGACGCATCATCCCCAGTCACTGTAGCTGTCGCGTTGATTTGATCCAGAAGCTGTGCTCGAGCGCCGAAACGGGGGCAGCAAGCGGGCAGAGGTACGGCCGCGGAGGTGGGTGGGTTGAGATCGACAACAGTGGTCGTTGACGTCGGCCGCGGCGACGAGTGGTATGGCAACGGCCTGGACACAGGCCAGGGTGGACCAGGGTCGACGCGATGCGCTCGAGCGCCGCAACGGGGACAGTGAGCGGGGAGAGGTACGGCCGCGGAGGCGGGTAGGGTTGAGATCGGCAGCGGTGGCGGTTGAGGTCGGCCGCAGCGGCGAGTGGTGTGACGGCGGCCTGGGCACAGACCAGGGTGGCTCAGGGTCGACCGGAGGAGGCGATGCGTACGGGTATGATTTTTGCAACGAATTGTTTTTTTCTTTTGCGTTGCAGATAAATGATGAAGCGCGGGTTGAATAACAAAAATTACAGGAGCTTGTTTATAAAAATGTCGCGGTGGGTTTTTCGACGGAAGCAATAGCCGTTTTATTATTACGTAGGTATAGATATATAGATATAGATAGAATAACTAGCTAAGTTACTTAATTTATCTTTTTTACATTAATTAGTTGTTACATCATATTTTCTATTTAGATGACATCTATGCTATGAGTTATGTTACCTTCATTGGAGGATAGTCTTAGGAGATCGATGGCCAAAAGCGTATAGGCGGAGACCGTGCGCGCTGCCCTTGTGAACACAATCTGGGACCATGTCCTCGTGTTCCAACATCAAGAACCGATCCGTCTGCTAAACTAGAACGGTCCTGATCCCAGACAAAGTGAAGACCATAAAGGGGTTCCAGAGTATAGTACACAACTAACTGTCCAGGCCTGAGACAAAAAGGGCACTTCCTGTTGTTGAGGAAACTGCAGGGCGTCGTCCTGTTACAGCCTCGCGCTGTCTGTCGCGTAAACAAGCAAGAAGACAGACCGCGTAAGCAAGCAAAGCAAGAAGGCAGCAGAAACAAAACAGTAGAAGCGACCGAGCACGAAGCCGCGCGCACAATCCTCAAAAAAAAAAAAAAAAAAAAAAAAACCGCGCGCACGGCGCACGCCCTCGGCGTGTCTGGGCAGACAGAGAGAACGGAACCTGCGCACGTCCGAGAGTTTGGACCCGGCACGGTGGATCGGCGGGCCGCGGGTCGGGCGCGATCCTGTCGGCGCCGGTGCCGGTCGATGTGTTTGCCCCGGCCGGGCCAGAGGTTTCGTGCGGATCGGTCTCGATGGCGTCGCGCCCCGATTCGGTTCCGCGTCGACGCACGCGCGCGTTTGCTGTATCCGGTGGTAGTAGTTGCAACTGCATCGGAGCCGTCACCGGACCGGCCCTGGCGATTTGGCACGCGGTGATGCAGAGCGTGGCAGATGGCACACGGCAACATATGGGTTACGTACGCGGTCCACCAACAAAGATGTCCGTCGACCCTGCGTCCACCGGCCGATAAAGATGTCCGGCGAACTGATCTTCATGACGAATTAATCTGTGATTATATGGTTAGAGGAATAGTGATATTTTCAGTCTATCAGAGTTTAAGTATGGATGCTTGCATTGTTTCTGAAATTATTTCAGGATTTTTGATGAGACGAGACTTTTGTGTCGATAACGAGGCGCCTACGATGACTTTGTAAGTCTCAAGATGATATGTCGTCTCAGTTTTTTGAAGGTGTTCATAGGGATGTGATGTGTGTCTGTGCGTTCATAAAAATGAGTGCATGCGTGTGTATACGACCGTTCGCGTATGTACTGTGTTAAAAAAATTAGAATAACCTCCATGCATTTAATGATAAATTCTTTTTTTAAAATATTGATAAATAAATGCCACTGTTATTAACAGGTTAAAACACACCTGCCACTTTCAACTAGATGGAATCTTCAGTTAGCTACTGCTTTTCTCAAACAAACAAAAAAGTTAGCTACTGCCATATAAACCAACGTAGCTCATATGGTTAGCCTTTTCTTTTGATGAAACCAATCCATTAAGATTTAAATTTTAGACTTGTCATTTGTGCATCTATTCTTTTAGGCGCCTCTGATGGCTTCACTAACTTTAAAATATTGTGTCAGCTCGGTATCTTAAATGTGCAAATACCGGTATTGTACGCGTGTATGATAAGGACCAATGTATGTGCTTGTATTTTGATTATCTGTGTTTGTTCTGTTTAAAAAAATTGTTAGTTGCTGCCATGTTGTACATGCCCAAGTTGACATGTGACATGTCAAGCAGAGAATGCTACATTGCCCTTATGTATGGAGTCATCATGTATGAACCACTTCAATTGACATGTGGTTCAAGGTCGTGTTCTAGATAGAGGGTGTGCCATGAGCCCATGACATATCAAGAAATTTATGTTTTTTAAAACCCAAATCAACATCTTCCCACCCCATCTTCTCCTGCGAGCGCGAGAGAAGCTAGGGAGGAAGAGGCACATCAGCGACCCGTAGATCGACCTGATCCAGCAATCCACATCCCGATCCCGCTTGTCTGCAGCTCAGTGACTGTTGTTGTCGCAGTCGCACACCGCTCCTTGCCTCCTTCTACCAAGAAGAACCGTGCTCGGCTGCCCTTCAAAGGAGTGTCGGCTGGATGCCGGATCTCCTTCCACCACGAGGTGCCATCTTACATACGTCCGTACTCCAAAGAAAGGCACGTGGAATTCGCCGACCTGGAGTCCCGAACCAGGCAGTCAAGCGGCGCCGCTAGCCGCCGCTCTGGATCTTGGAGGAGGCGAGGAGTTGCTGCTACCAGTACCAGCTCCCTCCCATCCCCAGTTCCCAACTGACTACTGCCCAAGCCCACCCCTCAACCCCTGGTCCATCCTAAGTCCCTAATGCCCAACCCCGACACCCTTTGGGTGAATTCTTCTGTTAGTGGAATTTGGCATTGTGTTGTGTACTCCAAAATACAATACTTCGTGCAACTTTGGCAAGAATCGTATATCTTGTAAGCAATGTAATTTGGCATTGTGTTGTCCAGTGCTAGTATATTTTGACCATTTTTTTGCTTGCAGTTTGTCCAACAATCATATCACATGTAGATTGTAGCCAGTACAATTTGACCAGGAATCATATCTATTGTAGTTAGTGCGATTTGGCAATGTTTAGTAGGGTAGTAAGTTTTTTTGATTGATTTTTCCTTGCTTGCCTAACTGCCTCTATGCAATTGATCCATCTATGCTTCTCACTCAGGCTCAACTATGGCGTATTCATTCTTATTTTTGTTGTAATACTAGAACCAAAGATGAAGAGGAATGACGACATTAAGTCATTTTATCAAAATTATGAGGGTAAGACATGAAAATGTTGCAGCGGAAGAGCAACGTGAACTTGAAGATACAGGAATACATTACTCTCATTCCCCAACTCTAGTCCACCCGATGCAGAGATTGATGTTGATATTGAAGATGAAGCGCCACAACTGCCATCAATCCACATCTGCATGCAAGGTCATACAATATTCAAAGGCTTCCACCTGATCTAGGGGATAGGATTCCTATTTCCGAGTATTATGTTAATGATCAAGATGAAGTTTGAATATGATACATTCCAAAGGTTGCAGTCAAACCATATGCACACAACTTTAAAGTCAGGAAAATCTATGGTAAAAACAACACTTCAATTTTGTATGTTTGAGAACTACAAATAGCATGAGTAAGTGTCAAATACGAGGCGACATTTTGCTTTGTGTGTTATTATTTATTCAAAGGAATATTGAATGGGGGACCCAAGGTGATGCCTTTGTTAAAGGTGGTTGGAAAAATTGTTACAAGCTTGATGCATTGGACAAATATGTGGGTAGTATTAATAGTGTTCACAACAAAGCTCAAGAGGAGTAAACTTTATTTGTAGCACCCCAATCATAATTGATAATGTTATTGTGAGGGTGTCTAAAGTGGATCTACGTATGTACAAGTCTAGGGTAACTTGTGCACTTAGATGCTTGTTTCTTTTGAACTAGGGGTTAGCATTCCATGGACATGATAAATTGGGAAGAGGGTGTGAGAGCTTCCTTTGAGTTGTGCATGTTGCCAATACAACTTCATTGTCGCTTAAGGATGCAATCCAAACTTTGCTTAAATATCATCATTTATCTCCTAATTAAATATGTGGGCAATGATTTGATGGAGATAGCAACATGACATAGGCGATTAAAGGGTTGAAAACATTGGTTATGAAAGAGGCACCATTTGCTTATTACATCAATTGTGTTGCACATCAACTTAAATTGATTCTTATAGCGGAGGTAAAGCAAAATGAACCATGTTCGTGGTTCTTTGATCATGTTTCTTACTTTCTCAATATTGTTGGAGTTTCTTGTAAGCGCCATGACATGCTTCGAGAGGTTAGAGCTCAAAAGGTTTTGGAAGCACTTGCAATGGATGAGATTGTAAGTGGATTAAATCAAGAGATCAGACTAGTTAGACCCAACGGTACTTGTTGGGGGTTCTCACTTTAAAACCATGATGCACACTGTTAGCATGTATGTACTTGATACTATTGGAAAAGAACCTTCACATAAGGGTGAGTGGACAAGAACACGTGGTTGTTGGACATATGCCCTAGAGGCAATAATAAATTGGTCATTATTATATTTCTTTGTTCATGATAATCATTTATTATCCATGCTAGAATTGTATTTATTGGAAACTCAAATACATGTGTGGATACATAGACAACACGCTATCCCTAGCAAGCCTCTAGTTGGCTAGCCAGTTGATCAAGGATGGTTAAGGTTTTCTGACCATACACAAGTGTTGTCACTTGATAACTGGATCACATCATTAGGAGAATCATGTGATGGACAAGATCCAAACTATGAACGTAGCATATGATCGTGTCAGTTTATTGCTACTGTTTTCTGCATGTCAATGTATCTGTCGCAATGACCATGAGATCATGCAACTCCCAGACACCGGAGGAATACCTTGTGTGTATCAATAGTCGCAACGTAACTAGGTGACTATAAAGGTGCTCTACAGGTATATCCAAAGGTGTCTATTGGGTTGGCGTGAATCGAGACTGGGATTTGTCACTCCGTATGATGGAGAGGTATCTCGGGGCCCACTCGGTAATACAACATCACAATAAGCCTTGCAAGCAATGTGACTAAGTAGTTAGTCACGGGAACTCGTATTACAGAACGAGTAAAGATACTTGCCGGTAACGAGATTGAACTAGGTATGGAGATACCGACGATCGAATCTCGGACAAGTAACATACCGAAGGACAAAGGGAACATCATACGGGATTAAGTGAATCCTTGACATAGAGGTTCAACCGATAAAGATCTTAGTAGAATATGTAGGAGCCAATATGGGCATCCAGGTACCGCTATTGGTTATTGACCGAAGAGTGTCTCAGGTCATGTCTGCATAGTTCTCGAACCTACAGGGTCTGCACACTTAAGGTTCAGTGATGTTTCAGTAGTATTGAGTTATGTATGTTGGTGACCAAAAGTTGTTCAGAGTCCCGGATGAGATCCCGGATGTCACGAAGAGATCCGGAATGGTCCGGAGGTAAAGATTGATATATAGGAATGTTGCATTTGGCTTACAGAAAGATTTCGGGCATTACCGGTAAAGTATCGGGAGTGACGAATGGGTTTCGGGGTTTTATCGGGAGGGGCCACTCACCCGGGAGAGGACCTGATAGGACTATGGGTGGCGCACCATCCCTTTGTGGGCTGGTGAGTCCAGCCCAATAACGTATTTTGGCCAAAGACAAAATAAAAGGAAAAAGGAAAAAAAAGGAAGGAGGTGGACAAGTGGGAAGGGAGTCCGGTTTGGTGGAGGACTCCTCCCCTTGGCTCGGCCGAAACCATCCTACTTTGAGTAGGAGGAAAGGCAACCCTCCTTCTTGTTCCTCCTATATATAGTGGAGGTTTTGAGGGCAAACAACACCAGAAAAACCATGCGTTGGCATGTCCTCCATAGATCGTCTCCCTCGTCTAGACTAGTTTGGTATAGCTTGGCGAAGCCCTGCTGGATTAGTTCACCACCACGCTGTCTTGATGGAGAACTCATCTGCCTCTCCGCCCCTCTTGCTGGACCAAGAAGGCGGTGATGGTCATCGAGCTGTACGTGTGCTAAACGCGAAGGTGTCGTTCGTTCGGCACTAGATCGGGATGCTTCGTGATGGGATCGCGGGACGGACCGTGATGAGATCGCGGGATGGGCTGCGATTTGGATCATGAAGATGTTCCACTACATCAACCGCATTATATACGCTTCCGCTTAGCGATCTACAAGGGTATGTAGATTCACTCTTCCCTCTCGTAGATGATTATCACCATGAATAGGTATTGCGTGTGCGTAGTAATTTTTTTGTTTCCCGTGCAACGTTCCCCAACAGTGGCATCATGAGGTAGGTTCATGCGGATATGATATCTCAAGTAGAACAAAAAAGATTTTGTGGGAGTTGATGTTCAATTTGGTGCCCTCCTTAGTCTTTTCTTGATTCGGCGGTATTGTTGGATTGAAGCGGCCCAGACCAACATTACTCGTACACTTACAAGAGACCGGTTTCATCGACTAACACGCAACTTGTTGCATAAAGATGACTCGCGGGTGTCTGTTTCTTCAACTTTAGTTGAATCGGATTTGACCGAGGCAGTCCTTGAAGAAGGTTAAATAGCAACTTGCATATCACTGTTTTGGTTTTGTGACGCGATCATACTAGATACCCATAGCAGCCACGTAAAACATGCAACAACAAATTAGAGGACGTCTAACTTGTTTTTGAAGGGTATGCATGTGATGTGATATGTCCAAAGACATGATATGATATATTGTGTTGGAAATATGCCCTAGAGGCAATAATAAATTAGTTATTATTATATTTCTTAGTTCATGATAATCGTTTATTATCCATGCTATAATTGTATTGATTGGAAACACAATGCATGTGTGGATACATAGACAAAACACTGTCCCTAGTAAGCCTCTAGTTGACTAGCTCGTTGATCAAAGATGGTCAAGGTTTCCTGACCATAGGCAAGTGTTGTCACTTGATAACGGGATCACATCATTAGGAGAATCATGTGATGGACTAGACCCAAACTAATAGACGTAGCATCTTGATCGTGTCATTTTGTTGCTACTGTTTTCTGCGTGTCAAGTATTTGTTCCTATGACCAAGAGATCATATAACTCACTGACACCGGAGGAATGCTTTGTGTGTATCAAACGTCGCAACGTAACTGGGTGACTATAAAGATGCTCTACAGGTATCTCCGAAGGTGTTCGTTGAGTTAGTATGGATCGAGACTGGGATTTGTCACTCCGTGTGACGGAGAGGTATCTCGGGGCCCACTCGGTAATACAACATCACACACAAGCCTTGCAAGCAATGTGACTTAGTGTAAGTTGCGGGATCTTGTATTACGGAACGAGTAAAGAGACTTGCCGGTAAACGAGATTGAAATAGGTATGCGGATACTGACGATCGAATCTCGGGCAAGTAACATACCGAAGGACAAAGGGAATGACATACGTGATTATATGAATCCTTGGCACCGAGGTTCAAACGATAAGATCTTCGTAGAATATGTGGGATCCAATATAGGAATCCAGGTCCCGCTATTGGATATTGACCGAGGAGTCACTCGGGTCATGTCTGCATAGTTCTCGAACCCGCAGGGTCTGCACACTTAAGGTTCGACGTTGTTTTATGCGTATTTGAGTTATATGGTTGGTTACCGAATGTTGTTCGGAGTCCCGGATGAGATCAAGGACGTCACGAGGGTTTCCGGAATGGTCCGGAAACGAAGATTGATATATAGGATGACCTCATTTGATTACCGGAAGGTTTTCGGAGTTACCGTAAATGTACCGGGAATGACGAATGGGTTCCGGGTGTTCACCGGGGGGGGGGGGCAACCCACCCCGGGGAAGCCCATAGGCATTGGGGGTGGCGCACCAGCCCTTAGTGGGCTGGTGGGACAGCCCAAGAAGGCCCTATGCGCCATAGGAAGAAAATGAAAGAGAAAAGAAAAAAAAGAGGAGGTGGGAAAAGGGGGAAGGACTCCTCCTTCCAAACCTAGTTGGACTCGGTTTGGAAGGGGAGGGTTGCCCTCCTTGGCTCGGCCGACCCCCTTGGGAGTCCTTGGACCCCAAGGCAAGGCTCCCCCTCTTCCCCCTATATATACGGAGGTTTTAGGGCTGATTTGACACAACTTTGCCACGGCAGCCCGACCACATATCTCCATGGTTTTACCTCTAGATCGCGTTTCTGCGGAGCTCAGGTGGAGCCCTGTTGAGATTAGATCACCACCAACCTCCGGAGCGCCGTCACGCTGCCGGAGAACTCATCTACCTCTTCGTCTCTCTTGCTGGATCAAGAAGGCCGAGATCATCGTCGAGTTGTACGTGTACTGAACGCGGAGGTGCCGTCCGTTCGGCACTAGATCGTGGGACTGATCGCGGGACGGTTCGCGGGGCGGATCGAGGGACGTGAGGACGTTCCACTACATCAACCGTGTTCACTAACGCTTCTACTGTGCGGTCTACAAGGGTACGTAGATCGAACATCCCCTCTCGTAGATGGACATCACCATGATAGGTCTTCGTGCGTGTAGGAAATTTTTTGTTTCCCACGTGACGTTCCCCAACAGTGGCATCATGAGCTAGGTTCATGCGTAGATGTCTTCTCGAGTAGAACACAAAAGTTTTTGTGGGCGGTGATGTGCGTTTTGCTGCCCTCCTTAGTCTTTTCTTGATTCCGTGGTATTGTTGGATTGAAGCGGCTTGGACCGACATTACTCGTACGCTTACGAGAGACTGGTTTCATCGCTACGAGTAACCCCGTTGCTCAAAGATGACTGGGAAGTGTCAGTTTCTCCAACTTTAGTTGAATCAAATTTGACCGAGGAGGTCCTTGGATGAGGTTAAATAGCAATTCATATATCTCCGTTGTGGTGTTTGCGTAAGTAAGATGCGATCCTACTAGATACCCATGGTCACCACGTAAAACATGCAACAACAATTAGAGGACGTCTAACTTGTTTTTGCAGGGTATGCTTGTGATGTGATATGGCCAACGATGTGATGTGATATATTGGATGTATGAGATGATCATGTTGCAATAGTTAATATCGACTTGCATGTCGATGGTACGGCAACCGGCAGGAGCCATAGGGTTGTCTTTAAACTAACGTTTGTGCTTGCAGATGCGTTTACTATTTTGCTAGGATGTAGCTTTAGTAGTAATAGCATGAGTAGCACGACAACCCCGATGGCGACACGTTGATGGAGATCATGGTGTGACGCCGGTGACAAGAAGATCGTGCCGGTGCTTTGGTGATGGAGATCAAGAAGCATGTGATGATGGCCATATCATGTCACTTATGAATTGCATGTGATGTTAATCCTTTTATGCACCTTATCTTGCTTAGAACGACGGTAGCATTATGAGGTGATCTCTCACTAAAATTTCAAGACGAAATTGTGTTCTCCCCGACTGTGCACCGTTGCAATAGTCCTTCGTTTCGAGACACCACGTGATGATCGGGTGTGATAGACTCAACGTTCACATACAACGGGTGCAAAACGGTTGCACACGCGGAACACTCGGGTTAAACTTGACGAGCCTAGCATGTGTAGACATGGCATCGGAACACAAGAGACCGAAAGGTCGAGCATGAATCGTACAGTTGATATGATTAGCATAGAGATGCTTACCACTGAAACTATTCTCGACTCACGTGATGATCAGACTTGAGATAGTGGATTTGGATCATGTACCACTTAAATGACTAGAGAGATGTACTTTTTGAGTGGGAGTTCTTAAGTAATATGATTAATTGAACTAATTGTCATGAACATAGTCTAATGGTCTTTGCGAATTACGATGTAGCTTGCGCTATAGCTCTACTGTTTTTTATATGTTCCTAGAGAAAATTTAGTTGAAAGTTGATAGTAGCAAACTTTGCAGACTAAGTGTGTAAAACCGAGGATTGTCCTCGTTGCTGCGCAGAAGGATTATGTCCTTAATGCACCACTCGGTGTGTTGCACCTCGAGCGTCGTCTGTGGATGCTATGAACATCCGACATACACGTTTCTGATGACTACACGATAGTTCAGTGCAAAATACTTAAATGGCTTAGAAGCAAGGCGCCGAAAACGTTTTGAAAAGTCACGGAACATAAGTGATGTTCTAAAGAGATGAAATTGTGATTTCTTGCTTGTGCCCTTGTTAAGAGGTATGAGACCTCCGACAAGATTCTTTGTCCACGAAGTAAAGGAGAAAAGCTCAATCGTTGAGCGTGTGCTCAAATTGTCTGAGTACGACAATCGCTTGAATCAAGTGGGAGTTAATCTTCCACATGAGATAGTGATGGTTCTCCAAAGTCACTACCACCAAGCTGTGAGAGCTTCGTGATGAACTATAACATATCAAGGATAGATACAATGATCCTTGAGTGATTCGCGATGTTTGACACTGCGAAAGTAGAAATCAAGAAGGAGCATCAATAGTTGATGATTAGTAAGACCACTAAGTTTCAAGAAAGGCAAGGGCTAGAAGGGATACTTCGTGAAACGGCAAAACAGTTGCTGCACTAATGAAGAGACCCAAGATTAAACCCAAACCCGAGACTAAGTGCTTCTGTAATGAGGGGAACAGTCATTGAGGCGGAGCAACTCTAGATACTTGGTAGATAAGAAGGCTGGCAAAAGTCGAAAGAAGTATATTTGATATACATGATGTTGATGTGTACTTTACTAGTACTCCTAGTAGCACGAGGGTATTGGATACCGGTTCGGTTGCTAAGTGATTAGTAACGCGAAATAAAAGCTACGGCATAAACGGAGACTAGCTAAAGGCGAGGTGACGATACGTGTTGGAAGTGTTTCCAAGGTTGATATGATCAAACATCGCACGCTCCCTCTACCATCGGGATTGGTGTTAAACCTAAATAATTGTTATTTGGTGCTTGCGTTAAGCATGAACATGATTGGATTGTGTTTATTGCAATACGATTATTCATTTAAAGAGAATAATGGTTACTCTATTTTCTTGAATAATCACCTTCAATGGTTTATTGAATCTCGATCGTAGTGTTACACATGTTCATGATATTGGTGCCAAAAGATACGAGGTAATGATGATAGTACCACTTACTTGTGGCACTGCCGCTTGAGTCATGTTAGTATAAATTGCATGAAGAGGCTCCATGCTGATGGATCTTTATATTCACCTGATTTTGAATCACTAGCGACATGCTAATCATACCACATGAGCAAGACCTTGTTTTCATTGAGATGAAACAAGATAGTAACTTGTTGGAAGTGATACATTTTGATGTATGCAATCCAATGGGTGCTGAGGCATGCAGTGGATATCATTATGTTCTTACTTCAATGACGATTTGAGTAGATACAAGAGTATTTACTTAATGAATCACAAGTCAGAAATATTGAAAAGTTTAAATCTGTTTCAGAGTGAAGTTCGTCGTAACAAGAGGATAAACTGTCTATGATGATCATAGAAATGAATATCTGAGTTACAAGTTTTGATACGTAGTTAAGACAATGTGGAAATTGTTTCGCAGATCATACCACCTAGAACATCATAGTGTGATGATGTGTCTGAACGTCATAGCCACGCACTATTTGGTATGGTGCATGCTATGATGTCTCTTATCGAATTACCACTATCGTTTATGAGTTATGCATTAGAGACAACCGCATTCACTTTAAATAGGGCACCGCGTATTTCCGTTGAGATGACACGGTATAGACTGAGGTTTAGAGAAATCTAAACTGTCGTTTCTTGAAAGTTTGGGGCTTCGACACTTATGTGAAAAAGTTTAAGTCTGATACGCTCGAACCCAAAGCGGATAAATGCATCTTCATAGGATATCCAAAACAGTTGGGTACATCTCCTATCTCAGATCAAGCAAAGTGTTTGTTTCTAGAAATGGATCCTTTCTCGAGGAAAGGTTTCTCTCGAAAGAATTGAGTGGGAGGGTGGTAGAACTTGATGAGGTTACTGAACCATCACTTCAACCAGTGTGTAGCAGGGCGCAGGAAGTTGTTCCTGTGGCGCCTACACCAATTGAAGTAAAAGCTGATGATGGTGATCATCGAGCATCGGATCAAGTTACTACAAACCTCGTAGGTTGACAAGGTCGCGTACTACTGCAGAGTGGTACGGTAACCCTGTCTTGGAGGTCATGTTGTTGAGCAATAGTGAACCTACGAGTTATGGAGAAAGCAATGGTGGGCCCGGATTCCGACAAATGGCTGGAGGCCATGAAATCCGAGAGAGAATCCATGTATGAAAACAAAGTGTAGACTTTGGAAGAACTACTTGATGGTCATGGGACTGTTGAGTAAAGATGGATCTTTAAAAGGAAGACAGACGATGATGGTGATAAGTCACTATTAAGAAAAGCTCGACTTGTCGCAAAAATGTTTCCGACAAGATCAAACAGTTGACTATGATGAGACTTTCTCACTCGTAGTGATGCTAAAAGTCTGTTAGAATTATGTTAGTAGTTGCTGCATTATTTATGAAATATTGCACATAGGATGTCAAAACATTGTTTCCTCGACGGTTTCCTTGAGCAAACATTGTATGTGATACAACCAGGAGGTTTTGTCGATCCTAAAGATACTAGCAAGTATGCAAGCTCCAGCGATCCTTCAATGGACTGGTGCAAGCATCTTGGAGTTGGAATATACACTTTGATGAGATGATCAAAGATTTTGGGTTTGTACAAGGTTTATGAGAAACTTGTATTTCCAAAGAAGTGAGTGGGAGCACTATAGAATTTCTGATAAGTATATGTGGTTGACATATTGTGGATCAGAAGTGATGTAGAATTTCTGTAAAGCATACAAGGTTGTTTGAAAGGAGTTTTCAAAGGAGTACCTGGATTGCGCTACTTGAACATTGAGCATCAAAGATCTATGGATATAGATCGAAAGCGCTTAATGGAAGTTTCAACAAGATGCATGCCTTGACAAGTTTTTGAAAGAGTTCAAAATAGATCAGCAAAGAAGGAGTTCTTGGTTGCGTTGTGAGGTGTGAATTTGAGTAAGACTCAAAACCCGACCCCGGCAGAATAAAGAGAATAGACGAAGGCCGTCTTCTATGCCTTAGCCGTAGACTCTAAAGTATGCCATGCTGAGTACCTCACCTGATGTGTGCCTTGCAGCAAGTCAGTTAAGAGGTACACAGAGTGATCCAGGATTGAATCACTGATCAGCGGTCAAAGTTATCCTTAGTAACTAAATAGACTAAGGAATTTTTCTCAATTATGGAGGTGGTCAAAGAGTTCGTCGTAAAGGGTTACGTCGATGCAAGCTTTGACACTAATCCGAATAACTATGAGTAGTGAAACGGATTCGTATAGTAGAGTACATATTTGGAGCATTTTCGAATAGCACGTAGTAGCAGCATCTATAAGATGACATAAAGATTTGTAAAGAACGCACGGATCTGAAAGTTTCAGAACCGTTGACTAAAACCTCTCTCACGAGCAAGACGTGATCAGATCCCATAACTATATGGGTGTTGGATTCGTTGGAATCACATGGTGATGTGAACTAGATTATTGACTCTAGTGCAAGTGGGAGACTGTTGGAAATATGCCCTAGAGGCAATAATAAATTAGTTATTATTATATTTCTTAGTTCATGATAATTGTTTATTATCCATGCTATAATTGTATTGATTGGAAACACAGTGCATGTGTGGATACATAGACAAAACACTGTCCCTAGTAAGCCTCTAGTTGACTAGCTCGTTGATCAAAGATGGTCAAGGTTTCCTGACCATAGGCAAGTGTTGTCACTTGATAACGGGATCACATCATTAGGAGAATCATGTGATGGACTAGACCCAAACTAATAGACGTAGCATGTTGATCGTGTCATTTTTTTGCTACTGTTTTCTGCATGTCAAGTATTTGTTCCCATGACCATGAGATCATATAACTCACTGACACCGGAGGAATGCTTTGTGTGTATCGAACGTCGCAACGTAACTGGGTGACTATAAAGATGCTCTACAGGTATCTCCGAAGGTGTTCGTTGAGTTAGTATGGATCAAGACTGGGATTTGTCACTCCGTGTGACGGAGAGGTATCTCGGGGCCCACTCGGTAATACAACATCACACACAAGCCTTGCAAGCAATGTGACTTAGTGTAAGTTGCGGGATCTTGTATTACGGAACGAGTAAAGAGACTTGCCGGTAAACGAGATTGAAATAGGTATGCGGATACTGACGATCGAATCTCGGGCAAGTAACATACCGAAGGACAAAGGGAATGACATACGGGATTATATGAATCCTTGGCACTGAGGTTCAAATGATAAGATCTTCATAGAATATGTGGGATCCAATATGGGCATCCAGGTCCCGCTATTGGATATTGACCGAGGAGTCACTCGGGTCATGTCTGCATAGTTCTCGAACCCGCAGGGTCTGCACACTTAAGGTTCGACGTTGTTTTATGCGTATTTGAGTTATATGGTTGGTTACCGAATGTTGTTCGGAGTCCCGGATGAGATCATGGATGTCACGAGGGTTTCCGGAATGGTCCGGAAATGAAGATTGATATATAGGATGACCTCATTTGATTACCGGAAGGTTTTCAGAGTTACCGAAAATGTACCGGGAATGACGAATGGGTTCCTGGTGTTCACCCGGGGGGGGGGGGGGGCAACCCACCCCGGGGAAGCCCATAGGCCTTGGGGGTGGCGCACCAGCCCTTAGTGGGCTGGTGTGACAGCCCAAGAAGGCCCTATGCGCCATAGGAAGAAAATCAAAGAGAAAAGAAAAAAAAGAGGAGGTGGGAAAAGGGGGAAGGACTCCTCCTTCCAAACCTAGTTGGACTTGGTTTGGAAGTGGAGAGTTGCCCCCCTTGGCTCGGCCGACCCCCTTGGGAGTCCTTGGACCCCAAAGCAAGGCTCCCCCTCTTCCCCCTATATATACAGAGGTTTTAGGGCTGATTTGACACAACTTTGCCACGGCAGCCCGACCACATATCTCCATGGTTTTACCTCTAGATCGCGTTTCTGCGGAGCTCAGGTGGAGCCCTGCTGAGATTAGATCACCACCAACCTCCGGAGCGCCGTCACGCTGCCGGAGAACTCATCTACCTCTCTGTCTCTCTTGCTGGATCAAGAAAGCCGAGATCATCGTCGAGCTGTACGCGTGCTGAATGCGGAGGTGCCGTCCGTTCAGCACTAGATCGTGGGACTGATCGCGGGACGGTTCGCGGGGCGGATCGAGGGACGTGAGGACGTTCCACTACATCAACCGCGTTCACTAACGCTTCTGCTGTGCGGTCTACAAGGGTACGTAGATCTAACATGCCCTCTCGTAGATGGACATCATCATGATAGGTCTTCGTGCGCGTAGAAATTTTTTTGTTTCCCATGCGACGTTCCCCAACATATTGGATGTATGAAATGATCATGTTGTAATAGATAAATATCGTCTTACACGTCAATGTTATGGCAACCGACAGGAGCCATAGGGTTGTCTTTAATTATTTTGCACTTGGAGATGCTTTGCTTTATCGCTAGTAGTAGCTTTAGTAGTAACATCATAGTTAGCGTGACAACCTCGATGGCTGTACAATGATGGAGATCATGGTGTGACGCCGGTGACGATGGAGATCATGTCGGTGCTTTGGGGATGGAGATCAAGAAGCATGAGTTCATGCCCATATCATGTTACTTATGATTTGCATGTGATGTTAATCCTTTTATGCAACTTGTTTTGTTTAGGACAACGGTAGCATTATAAGGTGACCCCTCACTAAAATTTCAAGATAAAATTGTGTTCTCCCCGAGTGTGCACCGTTACAACAGTTTGTCGTTTTGAGACACCACATGATGATTGGGTGTGATAGACTCTACGTTCACATACAACGGGTGCAAAACAGTTGCACACGCAGAACACTCAGGTTAAACTTGACGAGCCTAACATGTACAGACATGGCCTCGTAACACAGGAGACCGAAAGGTTGAGCATGAGTCATATAGTGGATATGATCAACATGAAGATGTTCACCATTGAAGCTAAACTCAACTCACGTGATGATCGGACTTGAGTTATTGAATTTGGATCATGTACCACTCGAATGACTAAAGGGATGTCAACTTGAGTGGAAGTTGTTAAGTAATATGATTAATTGAACTTATTATCATGAACATAGTCAAAAATGGCTTTGCAAATTATGTTGTAGCTTGTGTTGTAGATCTACTATTTTTCATATGTTCCTAGAGAAAACTTAGTTGAAAGATGATAGTAGCAATTATGCGGACTCGGTCCGTAAACTGAGGATTGTCCTCATTGCTGCACAGAAGGTTGATGTCCTTAATGCATCGCTTGGTATGATAAACCCCCAGCATCGTCTGTAGATGTTGCAAACATCTGACATACACGTTTTTGATGACTACATGATAGTTCAGTGTGTAATGCTAAAACGGCTTAGAATTGAAGCGCCGAAGACGTTTCAAACGTCACAGGGACATATGAGATGTTCCAGGAGATGAAATTGGGATTTCAAGCTCGTGCCCATGTTGAGAGGTATGAGACCTTCGACAAGATTCTTTGTCTACAAAGTAAGGGAGAAAAGATTAATCGTTGAGCATGTGCTCAGATTGTGTGCGTACGGCAATAGCTTGAATCGAGTGGGAGTTGATCTTCTAGATAAGAGAGTGATTGACATAGTTCTCCAAAGTCGCTGCCACCAAGCTATAGAGCTTCTTGATGAACTATAACATATCAAGGATAAATATGATCCTTGAGTTATTCGCGATGTTTGACACCGCGAAAGTAGAAATCAAGTAGGAGCATAAATTGTTGATGGTTAGTGAAACCACTAGTTTCGAGAAGGGCAAGGGCAAGAAGGGATACTTCATGAAAGGCAAACCAGTTGCCTCTCTAGTGAAGAAACCCAAGGTTAAACCCAGACCTGAGACTAAGTGCTTCTAATATGAGGGGAACGGTCACTAAAGTGGAACTACCCTAGTTACTTGGTAGATGAGAAGGCTGGCAAAGTCGACAAAAGTATATTGGATATACGTGATATTGATGTGTACCTTACTAGTACTCCTGGTAGCACCGGGGTATTAGATACCGGTTCAATTGCTAAGTGTTAGTAAACTCGAAATTATAGCTATGGTATAAACGTATACTAGCTAAAGGCGAGGTGACGATGTGTGTTGGAAGTGTTTCCAAAGTTGATGTGCTCACCATCGCACGCTCCCTCTACTTTCGAGATTAGTGTTGAACCTAAATGTTGTTTGGTGTTTGCGTTGAGCATGAACATGATTGGATTGTGTTTATTGCAATACGGTTATTCATTTAAAGAGAATAATGGTTATGCTATTTACTTGAATAATACCTTCAATGGTCATGCACCTAATATGAATGGTTTATTGAATCTTGATCGTAGTATTAGACATGTTCATAATATTTGATGCCAAAAGATACAAAGTAGTAATGATAGTACCACTTACTTGTGGCACCGCCGCTTGAGTCATATTGGTATAAAGCGCATAAGCTCCATACTGATGGATCTATGGACTCACTCGTTTTTGAATCGTTTGAGACATGTGAACCATGCCTATTGGTGTAAACTCATGAAGAAACTCCATGCGGATGGATCGTTCGGACTCACTTGATTTTGAATCACTTGAGACATGCAAATCATACCACATGGGCAAGATGACTGAAGGCATCGTTTTCCAGTGAGATGGAAGAAGAAAGTAATTTATTGGAACAAATACATTTTGATGTATGCAGTCCAATGAGTGTTGAGGCATGTAGCGGATATCGTTATATTCTTACTTCACTAATGATTTGAGTAGATACATGTGTATTTTCCTGATGAATCACATAGTCTGAAATATTGAAAAGTTCAAGCAATTTCGAAGTGAAGTTAAAGATCGTCGTGACAAGAGGATAAAATGTCTTCAATATGATCATAGAGATGAATAACTGAGTTGCGAGTTTGGTACACACTTAAGACAATATCGAAATTGTTTCACAACTAATGCCACCTGGAACACCATGGTGTGATGGTGTGTCCGAATGTCATAGTCGCGCCCTATTGGATATGGTGCATACTATGATGTCTCTTATCAAATTACCGCTATCATTTTTGGTTTAGGAATTAGAGACAACCGCATTCACTTTAAATAGGGCACCACGTAATTCCGTTGAGATGACACCATATGAACTATGGTTTGTAGAAACCTAAGCTGTTGTTTCTTAAAAGTTTGGGGCTGTGACGCTTATGTGAAAAAGTTTCAGCCTGAGGAGGCCGAACCCAAAGCGGATAAATGCATCTTCATAAGATACTCAAAACAGTTGGGAATACCTCTTATGTCAGATCCGAAAGCAAAGTGTTTGTTTCCAGAAACGGGTCCTTTCTCGAGAAAAAGTTTCTCTCGAATGAATTGAGTGGGGGGATGGTGGAAACTTGATGAGGTTATTGAAGCATCACTTCAACCAGTGTATATCAGGGCGCATGAAGTTGTTCCTGTGGCGCCTACACCAATTGAAGTGGAAGCTGATGATAGTGATCATGAAGCTTCGTATCAAGTTACTACAAACCTCGTAGGTCGACAAGGTCACATACTGCTCCAGAGTGGTATGGTAACCCTGTCTTGAAGGTCATGTTGTTGGACAACAGTGAACCTACGAGCTATGGAGAAGCAATGGTGGGCTAGAATTCCGACAAATGGGTGGAGGCCATGAAATCCGAGAGAGGATCCATGTATGAAAACAAATTGTGGACTTTGGAAGAACTACTTGATGGTCGTAAGACTATTAAGTATAGATGGATCTTTAAAAGAAAGACATACGATGATGGTGAAAAGTCACCATTAAGAAAGCTCGACTTGTCGCAAAGATGTTTCTGACAAGTTCAAAAGAGTTGACTATGATGATACTTTCTCACTCGTAGCGATGCTACAAGTCCGTTGGAATTATGTTAGCAGTTGCTGCATTATTTATGAAATCTTGGAGATAGGATGTCAACACATTGTTTCCTCGACGGTTTCCTTGAGGAAAGGTTGTATGTAATACAACGAGAAGGTTTTGTCGATCCTAAAGGATGCTAACAAGTATGCAAGCTCCAGCGATCCTTCTATGGACTGGAGCAAGCATCTCGGAGTTGGAATATACGCATTGATGAGATGATCAAAGTTTTTGGGTTTACACAAGGTTTATGAGAAACTTGTATTTCCAAGAAAGTGAGTGGGAGCACTATAGAATTTCTCATAAGTATATGTGGTTGACATATTGTTGATCAAAAATAATGTAGAATTTATGGAATGCATAAAGGGTTATTTGAAAGGAGTTTTTCAAAGGAAAACCTAGATTGAGCTACTTGAACATTGAGCATCAAGATCTATATCAAAACGCTTAATAGAACTTTCAAATGAATACATACCGTGACAAGATTTTGAAGGAGTTCAAAATAGACAGTCAAAGAAAGAGTTCTTGGTTGTGTTATAAGGTGTGAGTATTGAGTAATACTCAAAACCCGACCACAACAGAAGAAAGAGAAAGGACGAAGGTCGTCCCCTATGCATTAGCCGTAGGCTCTATAGTATGCCATGCTCTGTACCGCACCTAATGTGCGCCTTTCCATGAATCTGTCAAGGGGTACAAAAGTTGTCCAGGAATGGATTATTGGACACCGGTCAAAAGTTATCCTTAGCAACTAGTGGACTAAGGAATTTTTCCCGATTATGGAGGTGATAAAAGAGTTCGTCATAAAGGATTACGTCGATGCAAGCTTTGGCACTAATCCGGATAACTATGAGTAGTACACTAGATTAGTATAGTGGAGCAACCATCTGGAATAGTTCCAAATGGTGCATGGTAGCAGCATCTACAGGATGACATAGAGATTTGTAAAGCACACACGGATCTGAAAGATTCAGATCCGTTAACTAAAAACCTCTCTCACAAGCAAGATATGATCAAACCCCATGGGTGTTAGATTCATTACAATCACATGGCGATGTGAACTAGATTATTGACTCTAGTGCAAGTGGGAGACTGTTGAAAATATGCCCTAGAGGCAATAATAAATTGGCTATTATTATATTTCCTTGTTCATGATAATCGTTTACTATCCATGCTAGAATTGTATTGATTGGAAACTCAAATACATGTGTGGATACATGGACAACACACCATCCCTAGTGAGACTCTAGTTGACTAGCTTGTTGATAAAAGATGGTCAAGGTTTCCTGGCCATAGAAAAGTGTTTTCACTTGAGAACGGCATCACATCATTATGAGAATAATGTGATGGACAAGACCCAAACTATGAACGTAGCATATGATCGTATCAGTTTATTGATACTGTTTTCAGCATGTCAATGTATCTATTCCTATGACCATGAGATCATGGAACTCCTGAACACCGGAGGAATAACTTGTGTGTATCAAACGTCACAACGTAACTGGATGACTATAAAGGTGCTCTACAGGTATATCCAAAGGTGTCTGTTGGGTTGGCGTGAATCGAGACTAGGATTTGTCTCTCCGTATGAGGGAGAGGTATCTCGGGGCCCACTCGGTAATACAACACCACAATAAGCCTTGCAAGCAATGTGACTAAGTTGTTAGTCTCGGGATCTTGTATTACGGAACAAGTAAAGAGACTTGCCGGTAACGAGATTGAACTAGGTATGAAGATACCGACGATCTAATCTCGGGCAAGTAACATACCGAAGGACAAAGGGAACATCATACGGGATTAACTCAATCCTTGACACAGAGGTTCAAACGATAAAGATCTTCGTAGAATATGCAGGAGCCAATATGGGCATCCAGGTCCCGCTATTGGTTATTGACCGAAGAGTGTCCCAGGTCATGTTTGCATAGTTCTCGAACCTGGAGGGTGTGCACACTAAGGCTTGGTGATGTTTCGGTAGTATTGATTATGTATGTTGGTGACCGAAAGTTGTTCGGTGTCCCGGATGAGATCCTATTCGTCACGAGGAGCTCTGGAATGGTCCAGAGGTAAAGATTGATATATAGGAATGTTGCATTTGGCTTCCGAAAAGATTTCGGGCATTACTGATAAAGTACCGGGAGTGACGAATGAGTTCCGGAGTTTTAGCCGGAGGGGCCACTCACCCGAGAGAGGACCTAATGGGCCTATGGGTGGCGCACCAGCCCTTAGTGGGCTGGTGAGGCCATCCCAATAACCTATTTCGGCCAAAGGCAAAATAAAAGGAAAAAATAAAAAAAGGAAGGAGGTGGACAAGTGGGAAGGGAGTCCTCCACCAAACCGAATTGGAGGAGGACTCCTCCCCTTGGCTCGGCCGAAACCCTCCTACTTTGAGTAGGAGGCAAGATAACCCTCCCTCTTGTTCCTCCTATATGTTGTGGAGGTTTTGAGGGAAAACAACACGAGAAAAACCACGTGTTGCCCTGTCCTCCATAGATCGGCTCCCTCGTCTAGACTAGTTCGGTATAGCTTGGCGAAGCCCTGCTGGATTAGGTCACCATCACCACCACCACGCCTTCGTGCTGGAGAAATCATCTACCTCTGTGCCCCTCTTGTTGGATCAAGAAGGCGGTGATCGTCATCGAGCTGTACGTGTCCTAAACGCGGAGGTGCCGTCCGTTTGACACTAGATCGGGATGATTCGTGATGGGATCGCGGGACGGGTCATGATGAGATCGCGGGACAGGCTGCGATTTGGATCGCGAAGATGTTCCACTACATCAACAGCGTTATATACGCTTCCGCGTAGCGATCTACAAGGGTATGTAGATTCACTCTCCCCTCTCGTAGATGATCATCACCATGAATAGGTATTGCGTGCGTAGGAATTTTTTTGTTTCCCATACAACGTTCCCCAACAATGTTGTTACTCAAGCCTTTGAATCATTTGACTTTGTTTTTAATATTCTCTTCGTGCAAGTTATTCTTGGCTACACAAATGAGTTGTGCAAATCTTTGCAAAAGAGAGATCAAGATATTGTTAATAAAATGACACTTATTAGTTTGGCAAAGAGTAGAATGCAACATATGAGGTCCCATGGATGGGAAAAATTTCTTGCAAAGGTGACCTTATTTTGTAACAAAGTGGCATTGAAGTTCCTTTGTGAGAGGACAGTGACGTGCCTCATGGATGATCACCTAAGTGTTATGAAGTACAAACAAATGGTTAGTGATATAGAAGAGAAGTATGTCTTGGTTTCATTGATCAAGCCATTCAAGAGCTTGACAATCGGTTTGATAAGGTTAATATGGAGTTGCTTATTTGCATGTCGGTTTTGAATCCCATCAATTCATTTTATTCTTATGATGCACTTAAGGTAATGAGACTTGTCAAATTCTATCAATGAACATATCAAGCGCGTATTTGATAAGGCTAGAATTTCAACTTTCCAATTGTATTGATGATATGAGATAGGATGATAGGCTTAGAAATACAACTAATATTGGTGAGCTCTCTGTTATGCTTGTTGCAACAAAGAAGCATGTTCTTTATGATTTGGTCTACTTACTCATCAAATTGATATTGATATTGATATTACCGATGGCCACGACGAGTGTTGAAGAGTATTGTCGGTAATGAATCAAATGAAAAGTAAGTTGAGGACTAGTATGAGTGATGATGACTTGAATGATTTCTTAGTGGTATTTATAGAACGAGTTGTGTTCTTGGAAGTAAGTGAAGATGACACAAATGATGCTTTCATGGCAATGCAAAGACGTAGAGTTACCTAGTGTTGTAATTTTTACTTGTGTAAGATTATTCATATTGTAATTGAGCACATTTGGAATTTATTTTAAGAACTAAATTGTTGTGAGTTTGAATTGAGCTACTCACATAATTTTTATTACCATATATTGTATGGCACTTGGATTAGGTGGATTTGTTTTTAAAATGTGCACATCCTCCATTTTATTCCTAATTCGCCATAGGTTCAAGCGTAAACTATGTGCTCGAAATCTTGTTCAAAGCCGTGTCGAAAATAAAACGTGTTTCAACATGTACTGCATCATGAGTGTCAAGCATACGTGGTTGAAATCGATATATTGTTCTTTTAAAAAAAAATCCAAATTTATAGTCTACCGTATTACATGCATGGAGCTTTCTTTAACACAATACAGACGTGGGCACTCATACAAATGCACATACACTCACCATTATGAATGCATTAACGCATACCCTATCTCTATGAGCATCTTCGACAGATTGAACCAGCATATGATCTTAAGAACAAAGTCCTCGTAGATGCCTCGTCGTCGACCGAAACATATCCTTACACTGAATATGCACCGTCAGAAATACTGAAATAAATCCAGAAATAAGAAAGCGTCAGGTCTTGAATCTTAATGGCTGAAAATATCATTGTCTTTGTAACCATCCAATCATAGGTTGATTCGCACATCAATTACAGATTCGTTCACACATGCATGAAGCTTTTAGTTTGGGGAAACCCTTTTTATATGTAGTCTGATAGAAAGCTTTCTTCACACTAGTCCTACGGCGTTGATTCTTTCCTAATCCAACGGTTCATACTTAGAAGCAAATCTTCAATCCATCAATTAAAGGATCAATTAACCACACAATTTTATTCATCCCGAGTTAATCTCGCATCCATCCCCGTCCCATCTAACTCACCGTGGCCAGGGCGAGTAAATCTCGCCCCGCCAGCCCCGTCCCAACAAACTCATCCCCGAGCTTGCCGTGATGGCTACCTCCGCCATCATCGTTGCTGAAAAAAAGACTGCGACGTCTACAGTTCATCCACGACGATGGTGCAGCGTCGTTCGCCCGTCTGCTCCATCGTTCCCTGATCTCCCCGCCGACCGTGTAACTCCCACGGACGCAAAGAAACTTCCCACGATTCCGAGGCATCGACCCCGGTATGCACACATACCCGAATAAGGGCTTGACTCATCTCATCCTCGGTCCATTTTTAATCAAATTGTTTGGGTTTGCGTTACATTTGATCTGGGTTTGATTCTGCTCCTACTTCCCATTTCCCTGCAGCATAGTCATCGACCTATTTGTGTCTACTCAGACACACAAAAGCCACACACCAACCGCGGCTTGATGTTTGTTGGTGGCTGCCACTAATGTCCCTTCTTCCGAACGACGACGACCATTGCCAATCTGTACGAAATCGGTCTTCACCTAGTCTCTTGTCCGCTAGCTGACTCATTATTTCATCTCAATTTGGCATATACAAAGTCACTGAATTATCATATTTTTTGTATGCTTCCGATTGAGATGATTCTTGTTGAGATATCATTGTTTTCTATACACAAATTTCTATGTTTCCATCTAAAAGTGTTTGCTTCAACTATGCTTCTTGTTAACCATGCTTCCTTGATTTTTTACTATGCTTCTATTGTAGACATATAGTGCCCCATCACAACAAGGTTTCGCGAACATTAGATTTATGCATCCAAATTTTGCTTGTCAAGCATGTAGATTTTTCAAATCAAATTTTTGTGTGCTTCTAGTGCATGATAGCATCATTTTGTTCTGTGTTAGCCATGCTTCCTACTTCTTTATTTCTCAAATATATTTTTATGGTGATGAGGGGGACGCTCGGAGATCAAAGCCAGATGCAGCAATTTCAAAGACGGTCAAGTTCACGCATCGATCAGCATGGCTCATGCATTCGAGGTATACAACCTATATGACTTCATGTCGAAGAAGATCGAAATGCTTGGGTAAGGACACCTCAGCTTCTACCATCGACACCGCGGATCACGCCTTCTATTACATGATGGCTGGGTCAATTTTGAATTAGCAAAAATTGACGCGTGGAAGCAATGCGACTTCTCTATTGAAGCATACTCTCTGTTTGACAGTAGCTCTTTATTTTCTTGCAATCAATTCCCTAATGCGAATTAGAACCATATGTAATTACCACTAGAGATAATTTCGTATTGGACGGAAGCATGAGAATATTTGGTTGGAAGAAATTCTCGAGTTGATTGAAACAAGGTCGTGATGCTTCTCAAACATGTTAAATAAATTCCTTTTTCACGACGAAGCAGGTTAAAATCAATTTTCTAGTTGGTGGGAGCAAGACGATGATGCTTCTGAAACAAAATATTGTGTTATATAGGACATAAAATATCAAATAAACCGAAGCAATTTTCTAGTTGATGGAAGCAAGACGAGATGATGCTTCTGAAACAAAATATTGTGTTACATAGTACATAAAATGTCAAATAAATCGAAGCAAATTTTCATCCGCCATAAAAGTAAATTCTTCACTGAACGGAAACATAATTTATTTATATTAGAGTTATGACCTGGTATACAACATTACAAGTAAGGATGATTCACGTATTATTTGCATTGGATGCAAATTTTGATAACGTTCGGTTAAAATTTTGTTTCATGAGAAATCAAGTTGCCTAAACAAATCTGTAAGTTGTTTCCTAAAATGAAGGGGTCGTGTATATCAGCAGTTAACACGACGTATAATCAGGGAAGCTCCCACATGAAATCAGGAAACTAGGTACACATGATTTACGGAAGCAATCCCATGAAGCAGGGATAGGTAGTTTTGCATGGGCCTAAACCAGCAGATTAAACGTACATCATATGTCCAATCCAACGGTCTATGACTAGTCTGATAGGATGCAAATATCAGTAGTCTGATGCTTGGTGTTGCCGCAGGTGTTACGTTAGATACCGAGGGAAGCTTAAGTGCAGAAGCACAACGAGTTAGCACGCCCCGATTGACCCGATGCAATGCATGCATGGACCATTCGATCACCTCACCCACGACTGGTGGCACTCAATCTGCCGACGGACCATTCGATCGCCTGATTGACTGAAGTTGGAGCGTCGTTCATCCACGTAGGCGCGTACGTAGGCGCGGGAAGCAGCGCGGAGCCCGGAGGCACGTAGTACGTCTTTGCTTCGAGGGTGGCTCGTGGACATCACGCAGCTGCATCCGTACCCCGGAGACCGGGCTACAGCGACTCCGAACAAGTGGAGACAGCCACGGTTACCAACCAACCAACCTCCCAACCTTCCAACTAGACTGATCGGCCGTGCCGCGCGTGGCGGCAACGACGGCCCGCCCTGCATTAAGGGCAAAGGGCTAGCTGCAGTTGCAGCGTCGTTGGTCTGCACGCTCTGGTTAACTGCTCGACGCACGTCAATGACGACGCACGGTTAATTTATAATCGACGGCGACGGCCGCCGGCCGCGGCGAGACGGGCCGGCGGGTTGACCGTCACCCCTGTACCAGATTTGGTGTGAACCCTGAACTCCGAAGTCAGTCAGGGGGAACGATCGAGTCATATATGAAGAATGCTAATATATCTGGATTGTTGTTGGTGGTTGCCAGTGCTTAGGTAGAGATCGTTTCGTTTGTATGTATGTTGCGTGAACTACTTCATTGCGTACTCGTCTTCTCACGTAAAAATGCAAAACGAGAAGCCAAATTGCATATCGCCTTTTGCAGATCATTACAACTTACAAGTCGCTGCGCAAAAAGAAAAAGGAAAGTGTCTTGTAACTCAGACTGACAACTCAAGCCAACTCATCAAATGACAAAAGAAGACCCAGAGAGCCAACTGACCAAGACAAATGAAGGTGGAGAAATGTTTTTGGACGTCGATATTTAGTGAACTTTCATCTGGAGGATGGAATACCTATTCGCGGCTCTGTGCGAAACGGTATCAGGCTTCGCACATAATGGGGAGGAGAGAGATTTTAAATGAACTGGTCCATTTAACGGGTTGCAATGTCTCGGTTTTGGAAACCTTTTAAAGGTTTCAGCCGGGTTATTCGGTTTTGAGAAACTTATTAAAGGTTTACGGAAATGATTTTTCTTTTTCTTTTTTTCTTTTTTTCGGTTTTTGTTTCAAAAAATGTTTGTATTTTCAAAAAATTATTTTTGAAATTTTAAAAAATGTTTGGTATTTTTAAATTTTTTCTTGATTTTTAAGAAAATGTTCTATAGTTTAAAAAAATATATTCTTGGTTTCAAATTTTGTTCTTAAGTATCAAATTTGTTCTCGGTTAGAAAATTTGTTCTTAAGATTCAAAAAATGTTCGTGCTTTAATTTTTTTTCCACGTTTCCAAATTTGCTCGGGCTTTTTCAAAATTGTTCTCCATTTCAAAATTTTGTTGTCAATATTCAAAAAATATTCGTGCTTTAAAAAATTGTCCGCGGTTCCAAATTTCCTCGGGGTTTTTTAAAATTGTTCTCCATTTCAAAATTTGCTTTAAATGTTCAAAAAACGTTTCATGCCTTAAAAATTTGTTCGGGGTTTTTAATTTTTTTTCTCTGTTTCAAAATTTAATTCTCCAGATTCAAAAAAATGTTTGTGCTTTAAAAAATTGTTGGTGCTTCCAAATTTGTTAGGAGTTTTTCAAAATTGTTCTCCCTTTCAAAATTTTGTTCTCAAGATTTTAGAAATGTTCATGTTTTAATAAATTATTTGCACTTTCAAACTTGTTCAGGATTTTTCCAAAATGTTCTCAGTTTAATATTTTTTCTCAAGATTAAAAAAAAAATTCTCCATTTCAAATTTCTGTTCTCAAGATTCAAAAAATATTCGTGCTTTAAAAATTGTTCGCACTTCCGAATATGTTCACAATTTCTCAAAATTGTTCTTGGTTTTAAAATTTGTTCTTAACATTTCAAAATATGTTTGTGCTTATAAATTTGTTCGTGCTTTCAAATTTATTTCTCGTTTAAAAAATGTTCATGTTTTCACAAAATGATGGGAAATGCAAAATTTGTTCGTTTTCCTAAAGAACGAAAAAACAAAAAATAAGGAAAAATAAACTGAAAGGAAAAAACGAAAGGAAATAAGCAGAAAAGGAAAAAAGAAACAGGAAAAAATAACAGCGCCGGCCCAGTGGGGCGACCGGACTGTGCGTTTCCTATTTGGCATGACAGGCGCAAGTTATTTTTTTTCTTTTTTTGAGGGAAGACATGCGCTAGTTAATGTGCCCTTTTATTAAGCAACTCCTTTGGCGTTCAAACTGGGCAGGCCCATCTAGGCGCTCGTGACGTTATTTTTTTTGATAATTCTATAAACTTATTTGAATATCGATCTACTTTTTCTAAATTTCTACAAATAACTTTTAAATATTTATGAACTTTTTGGAATATTCATGAACTTTTCTGAAATTTGATGAACATCCTTTTGATAATGGATGAACTTTTTTTAAATTTATGAACTTTTTTTCAGTTCAATCAACTGTTTTTAAAAAATACAAGAACTTTTTTTTTATTTTTTATGAATTAATTTTAGATATATTGATTGTTTTCTAAAATTAATGAACATTTCTTAAATTGGATGAACTTTTTTCATTTTCAACGAACTTTTTTCAAATTGATGAACTTTTTTCAAAATTGATGAACCTTTTATTAAATATATGCTTTTTTTAAATGGATGAGCTTTTTTTCTTCAAACTTTATTTTATTTTATTTTCATAACAAAATAAAAATAAAAAAGTGGGCCGGCTCATGCTAGCAGCGGTGCACGCGCCAGATCGTTAACGGATGCTTGTAGCGCTGCATAGGAGCTCTCCCTACACTAGTAAAAAAAGGGCTTTTTGTCCCGGTTCGTAAGGGCCTTTTGTCCCGGTTTCGGAACCGGGACTAAAAGGTCGTTACTAATGCCCTTGGCCTTTAGTCCCGGTTCTCACACGAACAGAGACAGATGCCTCCACGTGGCCGATGCGGCGAGTCCGGGCAGGGGGGCCTTTAGTCCCGGTTGGTGACACCAACCGGGACCAAAAGGCATCCACGCGTCAGCATTTCAGGTGATGGGGTTTTTTTTGAAGGGGGGGGGGGTTGAGGGTTTTGGGGGGTTAATTTAGGTGTTTCATATATTGTGTTAGCTAGCTAATGAATAGAGAGAAGTATCCTCTCTTATCTCCGTGCTTGGTCGACGCTGCACACTATACGTATAGAGAGGACTAGACACGCTAGCTAGTAAGCAAATGAAGGAAACAGAAGATCGTCATGAACATATGCATACAAAGGAAGTGATATCGACCACCTCTCCTTCTGTGAGAGATTGGTCGAACAACAAGTTCTCGTATATCTATCCGACGCTACTGGCTACATATATACAATATAATTATCTCTTATAATATAATCTCCTAATTAAAATTCAACTCATTAGGGTTCACATGGTATTCTCCGCCTTTAGCGATCACGTGGTCAAGAAAGAATGCCGCCAATTCCTCTTGAATTCCTCGCATACGATCTGCTGGTAGGAGTTCATTCCGCATCCGATATATCTAATTTGAAGAAGGGGGTCAATACATATATATGAATAAATGAAACTGAACACAAATGATGGTAATAAAATAAAATTGTGAATATTATTATTTACGCACGTCATATTGTTTATCAGAGTAGCCCCGCTCACAGGTCACGTGGCGGATGGACTCGCAAATGTAGTATCCACAGTAATCATTCCCTGGTTCGTGCCACAACCACTTTACAAGAAATAGAGGTCAATCAAACTGATAGTTAGCAAGCATGCTAAATGGTATTGATGAAACTAGCGCTCGAATCACTAGGACATGCGTGGAACATGCTACTATAGTACTTACTTTCGGGTGTCTAAATTGCAGCTTCTTCGCCAGTCCCGGAGTTTTTGCAGTGAATTTTTTCCAAACCCTGTCAGACAAAGAAAACAATTACTTGATATCAGGAAATGAACAAAGTTGCCGATATGGTGCGATAACGATCGATTTAACTTACTTCTCTAGAATTTCAGTCATGTCCGCATACTCGTTGGGATCTTTTCGTCTCGAGTCTAAGACGGTTACTAGTCCCTGCTCAAGCTTAATCTCTAGGAGAATATAGTGGAAGCTACGCACGCATGCATAACTCATCAATTACATTACTGTAACCTTGACTAATAAGGGAAACCGAATATGCACAAGACATTAACACTCACTCGAATTCATAAGGGAAGAGTATTATAGCTTTGTTTTGATTCAATACAAACGATTGTAGCAGGTTGGCCTCGGTATCTTTGGCCTGAGATTTAATCATAAATGCATCTACGAGATTTGTGTTAATGAACCCAATATCACCAATTTGTCTTTTCTTCAGTTCGACGATCTTCAATCTGCATATAATATAGTGAGGATAATTAAAAATACATGCAATGAAAGAGCTGACCTATATATAGAGACTTAATGACAGAAGTAGTACTACTTACAGGCAGTAGCAAGTGATCATTAATTTATCGAGGGCCTTTAGATTGAAAAACGGGAAGAACTCCTCAAATGGAACCATCAACAGTTCAAGTCCAACGAGGTCATGCTCCTTTCTAACTCCCAGCGTCAAAATATTACTCCCCCGAGACTCTTTGCAAGTTTTCATGTACCAATCATGGAATCTTCGCATCATCATTGTTAGAGATCTTTCATCTTTGACGAGAGGCTTCCCATACACGTATTTGTGTTCGTCCACCTCCAATAAATCAAAATGTGCATCATCGGGCAGGTAATCTGCAGGATTGGTACTGGGCAACAAGACCCCCGGATGATTAGCGACGATATCGCTAGACACCTTGAGCGGGGGGAACGATTGGTTCGCATGTTCGCCGAGCTGGGCAACTTTTTTCCCACCTCGTCATTCTGCTAACCTTTGATCACTGACAGTACTTCCCGACCGCTGCGCTTCGATAAATGACTTTGTAATAATGCGCCCATATTTGCCTTTCATCGGAGACTTTGGTGGTTTCTTCAAGGCAGCCAGAGTATGCTTTGCCTTTACCAGATCTATCTTCTCCTCCGGAGGTGGATGTTTTTTTGCTTTCACCCCTTCAAAGAAGTTCTTCACTTCGGCTTCCACGATCTTCTCGTTTTCCTCCGGGCTCCTCTCGTATGGTAACTTCTCTAGAGGCTTCAGAGAAGGACCGTATTTGTATTGCCTGCCTCTGGCTGTACTGCTACACGTCGGAGCAGACGGAGCGGCTGCGACTGTCTTTCCTTTCTTACCAGGCGGAGGAGAAGGACTACGCGCCGGAGGAGCCGGAGCGGCGGCGGGTCTCTTCAGCCCCTGTTGACAAGGTGGAGAAGGAGGAGGCAACTGGCTGCTCGGGCGCGCCGGCGCAGGCGGAGAAGGAGGCGGAGTGCCGTCATGCGTCGGAGAAGGAGGCTGAGTGCCCTGATCACTCGCCGGAGGAGGCGGAGGAGGAGGAGGAGGAGGCGGAGGCGTCCAGTTTGGAAGGTGGATGAGCTCCTTCCGCCATAGGCATGGAGTCTTCAGAGAAGAACCCAGCCGAATCTCCCCTTCACCCGTAGGGTGGTCAAGCTCAAGGTCATCAAATCCTTCCGTTATTTGATCCACCATCACCCTAGCATATCCTTCTGGAATCGGCTGGCCGTGGTAGGTTGAGCCAGGTTCATTAGGTATAACAGAGCCAACAACTGCCTTGACTTTGAATGTCATCCACTGCGTCATAAGGTGGCAATGTTGAGACTCTGTGATAGCATCCACGGGTAGCACGTGAAGACACGCTCCAGCTGCTGAGTATGCTCGGTGGAAGCCACGTTGCTTCTCCACTAAGATGGCGGAGTAGCTTCAGGGGAAGCTTCGGCACGTCGTTTGCTGTGATTTGCTTCTCGTTCCTCTAGCCCTTGTACCCTTTCGTGCAGCACCTGCAGTTGGCTATGCTCTGCTTTCTTCCTCCTCTCCTGGGTTTTGTAACCCCCTGCGTCCGGAAACCCAGCCTTCCACGGAAGGGCGCCTAGCGTGCCTCGTGTCCGTCCAGGGTGTTCAGGATTCCCGAGGGCCATTGTGAGCTCGTCATTCTCTCTGTCTGGAATGAACGTCCCTTCCTCTGCTGCGGCGATATAGTGCTGAAGCTTCCTGACGGGTATTCGCAGTTGCTCTTCCGTCCAAACGCACTCCCGTGATACAGGGTCCAAGGTTCCGCCAACCCCGAAGAATCAAGTCCGGCAACGGTCTGGCCATCTCAATGTCTCTGGTTCGACCCCTTTAGCAATCAGGTCATTCTCAGCCTTGTCCCACAAAGGTCGGGCTTTGAGGTAACCACCTGACCCCGTGCGATGGTGACGCTTCTTCTTCGCAACATTTTTCTTGTTTGTCGCTGACATCTTCTTACTCTTTTCCGATGTCTTGTGGGCCACAAATGCGGTCCATTGATCTCTGATCTTCTCAAACCGGCCGGTAAATTCTGGTGTCTCTTCTTTGTCGACAAACGTTTTCAGCTCATTCTTCCACCTCCTGAATAGTTTTGCCATCTTCTTAAGAGCATGAGACTTGATCAATTCCTCTTTAACTGGCTTCTCTAGATCCTCCTCTGGCGGTAGGGTGAAATTTTCCTTAAGCGTTGTCCAAAGATCTTCTTTCTGTTTATCGGAGACATAAGACGTCGGCACCTCAGGGTCTTCCTTCTTTGGCTTTAACCATTGATGGATACTGATCGGGATCTTGTCCCTAACAAGAACCCTGCACTGAGCACGAAATGCATCCCTTATCCGGATGGGTTCAATCGGCTTGCCATCGCGCGCGATTGCTGTGATCTCAAACCTTTCATCCGAGCGCAACTTTTTCTTCGGGCCTCGTTCCTTTACTGAAGTTGAGGTCGATCCGGAGGGCTAGAGAAAAAAGAAGAAAGACGAGAGTTAATTAATATGTGTACATATGAAAACAATGAATGCATCAATTAACTAGTCAGCACGGGCTTAACTAATATATATATACCTGGCCGGACTCGGTTCGATCAACGGAGCCGTCATGAACGCCCTCTTCTTCACCCGGTCCTTCCAGATCATCATGAACGCCCTCTTCTTCACCCGGTCCTTCCAGATCATCATGAACATAGCCCTCTTCTTCACCTAGTCCTTCCAGACCATCGGTGTCTTTGAGAAACAACACAATGACATCACTTCCTTGTGCGATTATCTCCCCCAACATCGCTTCTTCCTCTTCGTCTCGGTAGTGATCCATAGTTTCTGCAAATATTTACAACATGTCAATTATTATTCAAACATGGTACAGATGGATATATATTAGTGGCAAACGTAGAACTAGCTAGCTAATCACAATAAGGAATCATGTTAGTGGCCTTGACACTGCTTCTCTAGGGTTTGGGGTGGCCTAGACAATGCTTCAAGGGTTTGGGGTGGCCTCGACACAACACTTCAAGGGTTTGGGGTGGCCTCGACGACAACGCTCTTTTAACTTGGTAAATTTGGGTGGCCTCGAGAGAGTTTGTCGGGTAGGGGCGCGGTGGGAGGGGGTAGGAGACCAACATCGTTTTTTTCTCTAGGGTTTGGGTGTCCTCGAGAGTTTTGGTCGAGCGAGAGGGCTGAGGGGGGTGCTCCCGTGGTATAAGTTATCACGGTCGAGAGTGGGTATATATATCGACCGCCCCTCATGTCGAAGTTATCCGGGAGGGGGTTATGTCGACAACGACGCGACATACATATACATGGGAAAATAATGTTATCGGGGAGGGGGTATATCGGTACCCCCCCTCGTGTTGAAGTTCGATCGGGAGGGGGTATATCGACAACGACATACCCGATAAAAAAATAAGAAGACAAAAGAAGAAATAAAAAGAGGAGAAGAAGAAAGGAATAGAAGAGAAGCAATCGAAGAAAAAAGAAGAAAAAAAGGAGAAGAAGAAAGGAATAGAGGAGAAAGAAGAAAGAAAAATAGTCTATTTTTCTTTCTTCTTTCTCCTCTATTCCTTTCTTCTTCTCCTCTTCTTTTTCTTCCTTTTTCCTCTTCTTATTTATTTCTCCTCTTCTTCTCCTTTCTTCCTCTTCTTATTTTCCTTTTTCTCCTCTCATTCTTTTTCTTCTTCTTCGCTATCTTCCTAGCTATATATAATACTTTTCTAAAAATGTAACTTTTGCATATATAGAACTTTTTCTTCTTTTTCCTTCTTCCTTCTTCCTTCTCTTCCTTCTTTTTCTAAATATATAAAACTTTTCTAAAAATGAAACTAACCTAAAATGTACTAAATCAGAGAACATATATAGATAAAACTAACCTAATATGTACCCAAATGTACTAAAAATCTAACTTTTATATGCATAGAGAACATACATACATATATACATTTTTATAAAAATGCAAAAAACAAATCATCATTTATATGAACAAAGGAGAGGACAGGGTGGGCGGCGCCGGCCTGACCAAGGAGAGGCACGGCGTCGGCGTCGATGTAGAGGGCGGCGATGGCGGCGTGGTCGGGGCAGGGGCGACGGCGGCGTGGTCGGGGCAGGAGCGATGGCAATCGACGGGGCAAAGAGCGGCGACGACGTCAACGGGGCGGGTAGGGGCGCGGTAGAGGCCCGACGAGGGCGCGCGGCGTGGTCGGGGGCAGGGGCGACGACGGCGTGGTTGGGCCGGGCAACGGCGGCGTGGTCGGGGGCATGGGCGACGACGGCGAGCTCGGGCAGCCTGGCGTCGTCGTCGGAGGAATTGAAGAAACTGACGAAATTTTCACAACTGCTGGCTTATATAGCAATGCCATTGGTACCGGTTCGTGGCACCAACCGGTACCAATGCCCCCTTTAGTCCCGGTTGGTGCCACCAACCGGGACCAAAGGCCGCCGCTTCCCGCCCTTTGGGCTGCTGAAAAGTGACCTTTGGACTAAAGGGTGGGCATTGGTACCTGTTGGTGCCACGAACCGGTACCAAAGGCCCGTGTGCTGCCGCGTCGCGGCCAAAGTTTAGTCCCACCTCGCTAGTTAAGAGGGGCGCGCAGTGGTTTATAAGCCACACTCCCGCACCCCTCTCGAGCTCCTCTCCACTGCAGGCTTATGGACCTACTTGCTAATGCTTTGCCTGATGGGCCTTCTGGGCCTACTACGGGCCTGAATCCTGGCCCATGGATGAGTTTCTAGTCATATTCAGGCCGTGGTGGCCCAGTTGGTGGCAATTTTTTTTATTTTTTCCCAGTTTTTTTTATTTTTTGCTTTATTTATTTTATTTATTTTTGCATTGGTACCGGTTGCCTGTCACAACCGTGGTGCGGTTGAATGTTTAGTTCCACCTCGCCAAGCGAAGGGTTTCCGAGCCTGTTTATAAACTCCGCCGCGGCTACAACGTGGAGAGGAACATCTATTTTTTAATTTTTTCCATTATTTTTGTTTTGTTTATTTTTTAGTTAGCTTATTTTGTTTTGTTTCTCCTTACAACAAAATATTTTTTATTTTTATTTTTTTGTTTCTAGTTACTTATTTATTTTATTTTATGATAATTCTTTTTGCCATTAAAGTTTGTAACAAAGAAAGTTCTTTATGAAAATTCTTTTTGCTTTTAATGATTTTAACAGAAAATACTTTAACAATTTTAGTTGCATTTACTGATTATTTTTTCTTTTTATTTTTTCTTTTGTTTATTTTGTTTTGTTTCTACTTAAATTCAAAGTGCTAGTTAGCTTATTTTGTTTTGTTTCTACTTACAACAAAATACTTATTTTATTTATTTATTTTGTTTATAATTACTTATTTATTTTATTTTATGATAATTCTTTTTGCTATTAAAGTTTCTCTCATATATGGTGGACACTCCCTAACCTGATTTTTCGACCGTCAATGATGGCCGCTATTCCTTCCCCTAACGCATAACAAATATCTAGCACAAGGAGAAGAAGGAAGAGCGACCCCCATAACAACAGCCGACATTCTTCTTCTCTCATATGCATGAGCTAGAGTGGCAAGAGCATGGCATGCATGCTCACACCTCAATGCCCAAAAACACACGAGAGGGGTGGGAGGGGGGAGGGTTTATATAGGCAATCCTTTAGTCCCGGTTGGTATCTAAAACCGGGACTAATAACATATGCGGCATGCCACGTGTTTGCGTGGCACGCCACGTGGTTTCGCTGGATCTTTGGTCCCGGTTTTTGTCCTGAACCGGGACTAATAACATATGCGGCACGCCACGTGTTTGTGCGTCACGCCACGTGGTTTCGCTGGATCTTTAGTCCCGGAAACTCGTCTGTTATAAAGGGATTTCCTTTTTTTTAACTTATTTGAACTCCATAGTTTTTATGTGTTCAAAATGCACAATTCAAAGCCACATCATCAATTTACAACCCTTTCTGACTTCATTAGTTATTTTTCATGCATTCAATGGTTATTTTGAGCTATAAAACCATGAAATTGAAAAACATTTGAAATGAACACTGAAAAGGTTCCAAGTTGGCATGGTATCATCATTTCACCCACATAGCATGTGCGAGAAAGTTGAGAGGGTTACGACAAAAACTGGATGCACTTCGTGTACAAAACGGAAAATCTCTTTCGAAGTATCAGGGTTTCATACGGAAACTCGTCTATTACAACGGGATTTCATTTTTTTGAACTTATTTTAACTCCATAGTTTTTCTATGTTGAAAATGCACCATTCAAAGCCACATCATCAATTTACAACCCTTTCTGACTTCATTTGTTATTTTTCATGCATTTACTGATTATTTTGAGCTATAATACCATGAAATTGAAAAACATTTCAAATGAACTCTGAAAAGGTTCCAAGTTGGCATGGTATCATCATTTCACCCACATAGCATGTGCGAGAAAGTTGAGAGGGTTACGGCAAAAACTGGATGCACTTCGTGTACAAAACGGACAATCTCTTTCGAAGTATCAGGGTTTCATACGGAAACTCGTCTGTTACAAAGGGATTTCATTTTTTGAACTTATTTGAACTCTATAGTTTTTCTGTTTTCAAAATGCACCATTCAAAGCCACATCAACAATTTACAACCCTTTCAGACTTCATTTGTTATTTTTCATGCATTTACTGTTTATTTTGAGCTATAAGACCATGAAATTGAAAAGCATTTCAAATGAACTCTGAAAAGGTTCCAAGTTGGCATGGTATCATCATTTCACCCACATAGCATGTGCGAGAAAGTTGAGAGGGTTACGACAAAAACTGGATGCACTTCGTGTACAAAACGGACAATCTCTTTTGAAGTATCAGGATTTCATACGGAAACTCGTCTGTTACAAAGGGATTTCATTTTTGTGAGCTTATTTGATCTCCATAATCTTTCTGTGTTCAAAATGCACCATTTAAAGCCACATCATCAATTTACAATCCTTTCTAACTTCATTTGTTATTTTTCATGCATTTACTGATTATTTTGAGCTATAAGACCATGAAATTGAAAAGAATTTGAAATGAACTCTGAAAAGGTTCCAAGTTGGCATGGTATCTTCATTTCACCCATAGAGCATGTGCGAGAAAGTTGAGAGGGTTACGGCAAAAACTGGATGCACTTCGTGTACAAAATGGACAATCTCTTTCGAAGTATCACGGTTTCATACGGAAACTCGTCTGTTACAAAGGGATTTCATTTTTTGAACTTATTTGAACTCCATAGTTTTTCTGTGTTCAAAATGCACCATTCAAAGCCACATCATCAATTTACAACCCTTTCCGACTTCATTTGTTATTTTTCATGCATTTACTAATTATTTTGAGCTATAAGACCATGAAATTGAAAAGCATTTGAAATGAACTCTGAAAAGGTTCCAAGTTGGCATGGTATCATCATTTCACCCACATAGCATGTGCGAGAAAGTTGAGAGGGTTACGGAAAAAACTGGATGCACTTCGTGTACAAAATGGACAATCTCTTTCGAAGTATGAGGGTTTCATACGGAAGCTCGTGTGTTACAAAGGGATTTCATTTTTTTGAAGTTATTTGAACTCCATAGTTTTTCTGTGTTCAAAATGCACCATTCAAAGACACATCATCAATTTACAACCCTTTTTGACTTCATTTGTTATTTTTCATGCATTTACTCATTATTATGAGCTATAAGACCATGAAATTGAAAAGCATTTGAAATGAACTCTGAAAAGGTTCCAAGTTGGCATGGTATCATCATTTCACCCACATAGCATGTGCGAGAAAGTTGAGAGGGTTACGGCAAAAACTGGATGCACTTCGTGTACAAAGCGGACAATCTCTTTCGAAGTATGAGGGTTTCATACGGAAACTCGTCTATTACAAAGGGATTTCATTTTTTTGAACTTATTTGAACTCCATAGTTTTTATGTGTTCAAAATGCACCATTCAAAGCCACATCATCAATTTACAACCCTTTCTGACTTCATTTGTTGTTTTTCATGCATTTACTCATTATTATGAGCTATAAGACCATGAAATTGAAAAGCATTTGAAATGAACTCTGAAAAGGTTCCAAGTTGGCATGATATCATCATTTCACCCACATAGCATGTGCGAGAAAGTTGAGAGGGTTACGGCAAATACTGGGTGCACTTCGTGTACAAAACGGACAATCTCTTTCGAAGTATCAGGGTTTCATACGGAAACTCGTTTGTTACACAGGGATTTCATTTTTTTGAACTTATTTGAACTCCATAGTTTTTCTGTGTTCAAAATGCACCATTCAAAGACACATCATTAATTTACAACCCTTTTCGACTTAGGCATTAGTCCCGATTCGTAATGTACTCCAAAGTGCGTCGGTCACCGTACATCCATTGTCGGTTCATCTCTATTATGAAATTAAGTATATATCAAAAAACCATTGCAGAACAAAATGAATAGAGAAATGACCAAATTAATACAAGTTCATCATCATATTAAAACCGAAGCACAATAGTGATCAAATGTTATTATTGAAAAATAAATACATAAAGTTCTCTCAAAAAACAACATACAACTATGTAAAACATTTAAATGCAACAACAAACGCGATCAAAATCGCAAGTAAGGTAACAGTTGACTCAACAGTATAATGATACCAAGCCTCTTTATCAATGGCATATTTTCTGATATTCCTAATCTTCAAGCGCATTTCATCCATCTTCAAGCGCATTGCATCCATCTTCAACCGCATCGCATCGTTCTTCATCTTGCGATCGTCAATGACCTCGGCAACATGCAACTCCATTTCCATATTCTTATCCTCAATTATTTTCAATTTTTCCTTCAAGTATTTTTTTTCTTTTTGAACCAAAGTTAACTTCTCGAGAAGCATTTCTAGGTGGGTTGGAATTTCCGGTTCACATACCTCCTAGATTAAAAATATATGTCATGTTGGTCATCATAATTGTCATAAACAATAAATGAACCAAATAGTCATGAAAAGATAATATATACCACATCTGAATCATAAACAGGACGAGGGCCGACTGGGGCGGATACCAAAACCATCGCACTATATAATAACAAGGAATAATAAAAGTAAGAAAATTAGACAAGTATCTATCTGAAGTCAGAATTTTTTTCTTTTAGAAAGAAGATAAGAACAATAGGCTCACCACGGTGGTGCCGACGACGAGATCGGCGCGGGCGAATGATGGCGGTGAAGACGGGGTGGGGACGGGGCGTGACGGACCGCTAAATCTAGACAAGTCTCGTTGAAAATGAAGCTCGGAGGTCGAGTTTCGAGAGGAGAAAGCTTAACTAGTGTGGCTCGGGTATTTCATCGAACACCTCATGTGCATAGGAGGTGAACTAGAGCACCCAAATGCCCTCCCCTCGCCAGCTCGACAAAAACAGAGCACTGTGGAGTGATCTACCGCGGCGGTGGGTATATATGTTGGCAAGTTATTTGTCCCGATTTGTGGCATGAACCGGGACTAAAGGTTGTGGGCCAGCAGCGAGGACCATTGGGCCCGGTTCGTGGCTCGAACCGGGACAAATGGTTCCACACGAACCGGGACCAATGCCCACAAGGCCCCGGCCGACCCCGTGGGCTCATGAACCGGGTCTTATACCGCCCATTGGTCCTGGTTCTTGAAGAACCAGGACTAATGGGCTGGCCAGGGCCGAATGGTAGCCCTGTTTTCTACTAGTGCTAGTAGCCCCCTCTTGTACTTCTTTGCTCTAGTATTTTTCGTTTATTCCAAAATAAGTCGCCGTAAAGTTTAATTCCATTTAGAGACGTGCAGAATAGACATATTTGATGTAGCAAGCCGAGAATTCCATTTGTCAACATTCTCGCTTTTGATGTAAACCTTACAAATTATGAGAGAAAAGGTATTAGAATTACTCCATAATGTGGAATGATGCATAAAAACACTATAAATAACAGTAATAAAACATGATACAAAATGGACGTATGAGATCTCAACAAACACACCATATAAAAGAATTACATCAGATAGATCAAAGCAAAGATGCGATGATCCTTGTATTGAAGATCAAGAGAGAGAGATTGCCATCTAGATACTAACTATGGACTCGTAGGTCTGTGATGAACTACTCACACATCATCACGAGGGCAGCAAGGTTGATGAAGAGCCCCTCCTTGATTAATCCCCCCTCCGACAGGGTGCCGGAACGGAGCTCAAGATAGGATCACCATGGATTAGAGACTTTCGAGGGCGGAAAAGTGTTTGGCAATCATATTGAGGGTTTTTGGAAATATGTGAATTTATAGGCTAGAGAACGGAGCAAGAGGGGCCACCAGGGAGGGACAAGCCGTCAGGGCGCGACCACCCCCCTGGCCGCACCCTGTTGGCTTGTGCCTCCCTTGTGTGGCTTCAACTCTCCTCCCAAAGCTTCGAGCTCTTCTTTTGGTCCAGAAAAAATCATAAAAAAGTTTTGTGGCAATTGTACTTCGTTTGGTACTTAAAACCCGAGAAACAAAAAAACATGCATAAAATAACAATTCACACTTGGCATTGGGTTAATAGGTTAGTGGTCAAAAATAATATAAATTTGGGAATTATGACCCAAAAAGTATCCTAGGATGATAATATAATAGCATGCATGCAAAAATCAAAAATTATAGATACGTTGGAGACGTATCAATAGTATCTTGGTTTGCAAGTTTAATAGTGACATCAATATCTTCTATTTCAGCATGTGTAATATCATTCATAATTTCTTGATATAAAGTAAAAGGGATAGCACTAACACGAGCACACAAATCCCATAATCCATGATAATAATGATCTCCTATTTTAACCGAGACAACGGGCATGCCAACAACATGTTTATTCTTATCTTTAGTATCCGGTTTGGCAATTTGAGGAGCTTCATCATAGAAATAAATAACATGCCCATCGATATTACCATCCAAGATCGAGATCCTTTACTATAGCAATACTAGGTTCTACCTTAATTTGTTCAGATAGCCTAGGTGCTATAATATTCCTTTTGTTAACAACGGTTGAAACCTTAGCATGTTCCTTTATCTTAACAGGGAAAGGTGGTTTTTCAATATAAGCAACAAGCACAAATGGATTAACATTATAAATGATAGTTTCATCTTTAATTATAACTGGCTCCTAAATCTTTTCTTTAACATGTGGATGAATTTAAACCATTTCTCCTTAGCGAGATCAACATGAGTAGCAAATGATTAGCAAAAAGAGGCTACCATCTCAGAGTCAAGTCCATATTTATTGCTAAACTTGTAAAAAAGGACCGCTATCCATAAAAGATTTAACACAATGGAACTTAAGTGTTATACGTGACTCATTACCTTTGTCAAGTTCCCAATATTTTCATCAGGTGTAGTAGGTTGAAGAGAAAATCGTTGTGCTTCCGATCAAGGTGAAGATACCCCGAACAAACCCCACAAAGGATTGTTTTCCATAGTAGCAAGTAAGGGTAAATTTCAGCACGTAATATAAATTTTTCCTTACCAATTTCCACTCACTAAAAGCGCTTCACTCCCCAGTAACGGCACCAGAAAAGAGTCTTGATGACCCACAAGTATAGGGTATCAATCATAGTCCTTTCGGTAAGTAAAAGTGTCGAACCCAACAAGGAGCAGAACGAAATGACAATCGGTTTTCACCAATGTATTTTCTGCAAGCACTGAAATTTAGCAATAACAGATTGTTTGATAGTAAGATAATTTGTAATGAGAAAGTAATAATAATGGTAACAAAAGTGCAGCAAGGTAGCACAATCCTATTTGTAGAAAAGGATAGGTCAGAATAGTCTGTGATAATAAGTAAAACGTTCTCGAGGACACATGGGAATTTCATCTAGTCACTTCCATCATGTTTGTTTGATTCGTGTTCGCTACTTTGATAATTTGATATGTGAGTGGATCGGTGCTTGGGTGTTATTCTTACTTGAACAAGCCTCCCATTTATGATTACCCCACCTCGCAAGCATCCACAACTCCAAAAGAATAATTAAGATAATATCTAACCATAGCATTAAAAATATGGATCCAAATCAGCCCCTTACGGTATAGTGCATAAACTAGACGTGTGGAGAAATGGCTAGCCACAAATCTTGTTTGTGGTGTGCTATTTCTCACCAACGACATCACTAATATTTTTAAATAGTGCCTATGACGTCCAAATTCGCACGCCATAGCTATTTGCTTAGTGCCGGCGTTGTCAAATTAAGCCCGACGTGGCACGTTAGGCCCATTAGTCCCACGCCAGCATCAGGCTCTCGACCGATGCAGTAAAAAAACTTATCGTCTTTTCCTCCTCTTTTCGATCTCATATCCACCTTGTCCTACTTTTGATCCCCGCCGCCGTGCCGCCTACTGTCTCTGCCGCCCCGCGATACGTCGCAGACGCTTCCACCCGATGTCACCACCACCTCCGCCACACGTCGCCGCCGCCTCCGCCCGACGCCTTTTAGCACCTCCACGGTAAGTCCGACGACCCCTCCATTAAATTGTTGATTGAACCATCAACAAAACAAGGGTGGAAACATCTTAGCATCCATCAAATTCCTCACTTCTCTTTATATTTCTAAGGAATCTTGGAAGGTCAATTCTAAGCAACAACCTGTCAGTCTGTGAAAAATCATCCGCATAATTTCAGCAAGCTGAATAAGTTTGCCAACATTAAACTTGGGAAAGTATTGAAGAACCCAAAAGTACTGTGCATGGTTTGGTAAATACTCTAGTATCAAACTTAGGTCCGAGGTTCTTTTTATTATGTAGAGAAAATATTGTGGTTTGGCAAATACTCTAGTATCAAAATAACAGTTTTTAGGCGCAACCAAACAATGCTTTGTAAATAAAATTACAGTAATATAAAAAAATGTAGTATTCTTAGAATACCTTTGAAATACTTAGCTATATTTGATAGCAAAGTATCCCCAAAACTTAAGTATCAGAAAACTACACTAAATCAACCTGCAGGTACGAAATACCACAATTTTGACATAACAATTTTTTTTTAGTATTAATAATACAGACAACCTGTTTGACTATGACGTTTTCAATGACTCAAAATTAGCTGGCTAAAACCATTAGCAACTCCAAGTACACATGTTATCCTAGTTAGCTAGCCATTTTATGCAACTATTCGGCCATGCACCAAGAACAGCCATGCATGCACACAGAGTACAAGACACATTTCGTAGCTGCCTATCTGAACGACAACAACTTCTTCAAATTTTTTGTGGTTGGGTGTAATTTGAAGCAATAAGCAAAAGTGGGCTAACTAAATAACCAACCAAAAGATTCTAATAAAATGGTCATGGACATGAAGAGTGTGGACAAGCTATGAGCGAGGGACTCTTTTTTTCAGCGAGCTCAGTTTTTAAAAAAGTGGTATGAGTTTCTTTTTATATGGAGATAAAGTAGTGCGGTTTGTCAAAAACTATAATATCAAAATCACACTTTTCAGATTTTCAGAGGCAGCCAAACAACCCTTTGGAAAAAAACTATATTATTATAAAAAACTGTAGTATTCTGAGAATACTTAGAAAATACTTTGTTACCAAATGGGTTAGTTCTTTTTTTTTTGTATAAACTTAGTTCTTTTTTGTTGTACAAACTTAGTTCTTTTTGGTGGTATTAAATTCGTTCTTTTTTGTAGAAACTTAGTTCTATTTTGTAGAAACTTAGTCCTTGCTAACAATTCTATTGTGCTTAGCTATGTTATATTTCTTTTGTAGCTTTCTTTACAAGTTTTAATTTGAAACAAACATATGGACAATTCACCAAGCAATGAATCGACGGGCGACGCGGAGAAGTGGAACGAGTGAAGTTTAGAGGGGTTAGAGTGGTTTATCAAAAAACTCAAAGAAGACAATGTCGAGGTGAAGAATGAAAGGGATAGTATGCTCACAGATGGTTCTAATGCCCTCACTAAGTCAAAGAAACCGAGGGAGATGAGGGATCAAGTTGACGGATGGGAGGGACATCCTCTAGCAGCAGAAAAAAGAACTCATGATAAAGAACGCTAACCTAAAGGCACACGTTGCTCGGTCCCAAAAAGGAGAAAGCAATCGGAAGAAGCTTCGCTAGCTAAGGATAATCCTTGATGAAGAATTGTTTTAAACTCCGAAGTTTAATTATGAGTATGTTTAGGTGATCAGTACTTAGTTTTAAAATCTCAAGTTTATAAGTATTTTTGGTTGATTAGTACCTTTTGTGAAGTTTAAGCTCTTAGTTTCTGAAGTAGTATTTTTTTATTATTAATAAAACAAATAGCTAGCGTTTGACAAAGGTGGACACCAACAACGTGTCACATACTGCTGGTGTAAAATCCAACGCCACCACTGTTTGAATACTATGGCGCCATATTGGTGGCATCGGGGTTCCACACGAGCAAGGCCATTTTTGCCATGCCATAGCTTGGCTTTTCTGCACTAGTTAGGGTTTAAGATGTTGGGGAATGTAGTAATTTCAAAAAATTTCCTATGCGACACAAGGATCTATCTATTGAGAAACCAGCAACGAGCAAAGGAGTAGAGCATCTTCATACCTTTGTAGATCGCTAAGAGGAAGTGTTGCTAGAAAACGGTTGATGGAGTCGTACTCGCAGCGATTCAGATCGTAGTGGATTCCGATCTATGCATCGAACGACGGTGCCTCCGCGTTCAACACACGTGCAGCCGGTGACGTCTCCAACGCCTTGATCCAGCAAGGAGGGAGGAGAGGTTGAGGGAGAGCTCTGGCAGCACGATGACGTGGTGACGGTGGAGCTGCATGGCACTCTGACAGGGCTTCGCCAAACACTACGGAGGAGGAGGAGGAGGAGGAGTAGGGCTGCGTCGAGAGAGATAAAATTGTTGTCTCAAATCAGCCCCAAAACCCTCACAATATATAGGAGGAGAGGGAGGAGGGTGCCCACCCTTTGGGTTTCCCACCCTAAGGGTGCGGAAACCCTAGATGGCCCTTGGGGTGGCGGCCAAGGTGGAGGCGCCCTAGGGTGGGCCTGGAGGCCCAAGGTGGCCTCGCCACGCCTAGGATTTTGCCCCTCCAACCCTTGCTGCGCCTTGGGCTACTTGTGGTGGAACACAAGCCCACATATGGGCTGGTTCCCATCCACCTTTAGACTCATGCAACAGTTTGGGGCTCGTGGCCCTTCCCGGTGGACCCCGGAACCCTTCCGGTGGTCCTGGTACATTACCGTTGTCGCCCGAAACATTTTTGGTGACCAATTCCTCACTTCCTATATATGAATCTTTACCTCTGGATCATTCCAAAACTCCTCTTGATGTTCGGGATCTCATCCGGGACTCCGAATAACCTTTGGTAACCATGTACACTATTCTCATATAACCCTAGCATCATCGAACCTTAAGTGTGTAGACCCCATGGGTTCGGGAAGCATGCATACATGACCGAGACACCTCTCTGGTCAATAACCAACATCGGGGGTATGGATATCCATTTTGGTTCCCAGATCTTCCACGATGATCTCTTCGGATGAACCACGATGTCGGGGATTCGATCAATCCCGTATGCAATTCCCTTTGTCTACCGATATGATACTTGCCCGAGATTCGATCGTCGGTATCCCTATACCTTGTTCAATCTTGTTACCGAGAGACCACCGGGAGGGGTGTGACAATCCAAAAGGGTTCATGGGCTGTGAGAGGAGGTTGACCAGCCCTTGGTTGGCTGGACAAAGGCTCCCCTAAAGGCCCATGCGGCTGGAATAAAGAAACAGGGCAAAAAGATCAAAAGGTGGAAAGAGTTTCCAATTAGGAAAATGTCCTAATAGGATTCCACCTCCCTTGTGGGAGGTGGATTCCTCCTCCTTAGTTCGGCCGAGCCCTAGAGGCTTCCCTTGGAGGCCAAGCATCTCTCCTCTCCTCCTCCTATATATACTAGAGGTTTAGGGCTTTTTGAGACACAACTTTGCCACGTGCAACCCTAAACCTCTACTTCGTAGTTCTTCCTCTAGATCGGATTTCTGCGGTGCTTAGGCGAAGCCCTACAGGAACAGATCACAACCACCACCGGAGCGTCGTCACGCTACCGGAGAAATCATTGACATCCCCGTCTCTCTTGCTGGATCAAGAAGGCGGAGATCGTCATCGAGCTATACGTGTGCGGAACGCGGAGGTGTCGTCCGTTCGGCACTTGATCGGGACGGATCGTGAGATGGTTCGTGGGAAGGATCGTGGGACGGTTCGTGGGACGGATCGTGAAGATGTACCACTACATCAACCGCGTTTATTAACGTTTCCGCTTAGCGATCTACAAGGGTATGTGGATCCGATCTCCCTCTCGTAGATGATCATCACCATGATAGGTCTTCGTGTGCGTAGTAAAATTTTTCTTTCCCATGCAACGTTCCCCAACATTATCATGAATTAGGAAATATAATAATAACCACTTTATTATTGCCTCTAGGGCATATTTCCAACAGTCTCCCACTTGTAGTAGAGTCAATAATCTTGTTACATTGTGATGAATCGAACACCCATAGAGTTCTGGTAATGATCATGTTTCGCTCGTGGAAGAGGTTTAGTCAACGGATCTGTGACATTCTGATCCATATGTACTTTACAAATATCTATATCTCCATCCTGGATGCATCCACGTATGGAGTTGAAGCGGCGATTGATGTGCTTGGTCTTCTTGTGAAACATGGGCTCCTTTGCAATGACAATAGTTCCAGTGTTGTCACAGAATAGAGTCATCGGGCCCGACGCACTTGGAATTACTCCTAGGTCGGTGATGAACTCCTTCATCTAGACTCCTTCCCGTTCTGCTTCCGAAGGAGCTATGTACTCCACTTCACATGTAGATGCCGCCACGACGCTTTGTTTGCAACCGCACCAGCTAACTACCCCATTATTCAAAATATACACGTATCCGGTTTGTGACTTGGAGTCATCTGGATCCGTGTCGAAGCTAGCATCAATGTAACCCTTTACGACGTGCTCTTCGGCACCTCCATAAACAAGAAACATATCTTTAGTCCTTTTCAGGTACTTTAGGATATTCTTGATCGCTATCCAGTGATCCACTCCTGGATCAGTCTGGTACCTCCCTACCAAACTTATGGCAAGGTCCACATCAGTTTTGGTACACTGCATGGCATACATAATAGAGCCTATGGCTGAAGCATATGGGACGGTACTCATCTTTTCTCTATCTTTTGACGTGGTCGGGCGTTGAGTCGTACTCAACCTCACACCTTGTAATACATGCAAGAACCCCTTCTTAGCCTTATCCATATTGAACTTCTTCAATATCTTGTCAAGGTATGTGCTTTGTGAAAGACCTATGAGGCGTCTCGATCTATCTCTATAGATCCTGATGCCTAATATGTAAGCAGCTTCTCCAAGGTCCTTCATTGAAAAACTTCTATTCAAATAGGCCTTTATGCTTTCCAATAGTTCTATATCATTTCCCATCAACAATATGTCATCCACATATAATATGAGAAATGCTACACAGCTCCCACTTAATTTCTTGTAAATACAGGCTTCTCCATAAGTCTGTACAAACCCAAACGCTTTGATCACCTCATCAAAGCGAATGTTCCAACTCCGAGATGCTTGAACCAACCCATAGATGGAGCGTTGGAGCTTGCATACCTTGTTACTATTGCTAGGATCGACAAAACCTTTCGGCTGTATCATATACAATTATTCCTTAAGAAAGCCGTTCAGGAATCTCATATCTAATTATAAAATGCAGCAATTATTAACATGATTCGGACCAACTTTAGCATCGCTACGGGTGAGAAGGTCTCATCTAGTCAATCCCTTGAACTTTTCGGTAACCCTTAGCCACAAGTCGAGCCTTATAGATGGTCACATTACCATCCGCGTCAGTCTTCTTCTTAAATATCCATTTATTCTCTATGGCTGGCCGATCATCGGGGAGTCCACCAAAATCCATACTTTGTTCTCATACATGGATCCTATCTTGGATTTCATGGCGTCAAGCCATTTGTTGGAATCCGGGCCTGCCATTGCTTCTTCATAGTTCGAAGGTTCACTGTTGTCCAACAACATAATTTCCATGACAGGGTTACCGTACCACTCTGGTGCGAACATGTCCTTGTGGACCTTCGAGGTTCAATAACAACTTGATCTGAAGTTTCATGATCATGATCATTAACTTCTTCTCCAGTCGGTACAGGCACCTCGGAAACATTTTCTCGTGTCGCGCTACTCTCCGGTTCGAGAGAAGGTATAATTACCTCATCAAGTTCTATTTTCCTCCCACTTACTTCTTTCAAGAGAAACTCTTTCTCTAGAAAGGATCCGTTCTTAGCAACAAAGATTCTGCCCTCGGATCTAAGATAGAAGGTGTACCCAATAGTTTCCTTAGGGTATCCTATGAAGATGCATTTTTCCGCTTTGGGTTCGAGCTTCTCTGGTTGAAGTTTCTTCACATAAGCATCGCAGGCCCAAACTTTCACAAACGACAGCTTAGGTTTCTTGCCAAACTATAATTCATACGGTGTAGTCTCCACAGATTCAGACGGTGCCCTATTTAATGTGAATGCAACGATTTCCAATGCATAGCCCCAAAATGATAGCGGTAAATCGGTAAGAGACATCATAGATCGCACCATATCTAATAGAGTGCGATTACGACGTTCAGACACACCGTTACGATGTGGTGTGCTAGGCAGCATGAGTTGTGAAACAATTCTACATTTCCTTAGGTGTGTGCCAAACTCGTGACTCAAATATTCTCCTCCACCATCAGATCGTAGAAACTTTATTTTCTAGTCACTATGATTCTCAACCTCACTCTGAAATTCCTTGAACTTTTCAAAGGTTTCAGACTTGTGTTTTATTAAATAGACATACCCATATCTGCTTAAATCATCAGTGAGGGACATGTGGACCGCGAGATTCTACGCTCATTGGACCGCATACATCAGTATGTATTATCTCAAATAAGTTGGTTGCTCGTTCCATTGTTCCGAAGAACGGAGTCTTGGTCATCTTGCCCATGAGGCACGGTTCGCATGTGTCAAATGATTCAAAATCAAGAGACTCCAAAAGTCCATCTGTATGGAGTTTCTTCATGCGCTTGACACCGATATGACAAAGGCGGCAGTGCCACACGTATTTGGGACTATCATTATCAACCTTACATCTTTTGGTACTCACACTATGAATATGTGTAACATCACATTCGAGATTCATTAAGAATAAACAATTGACCAGCGGGGCATTACCATAAAACATATCACTCATATAAATGGAACAACCTTTATTCTCAGATTTAAATGAGTAGCCATCTCGCATCAAGCAAGATCCCGATACAATGTTCATGCTCAGAGCTGGTACTAAATAACAATTATTAAGGTTTAAAACTAATCCCGAAGGTAGATGTAGAGGTAGCGTGCCGACGGCGATCACATCAACCTTGGAACCATTCCCGACGCGCATCGTCACCTCATCCTTAGCCAGCCTTCGCTTATTCCACAGTTCCTGCTTTGAGTTGCAAATGTGAGCAACATCACCGGTATCAAATACTCAGGAGCTACTACGAGCGCTAGTAAGTTACACATCAATAACATGTATATCATATATACCTTTGACGTTGCCGGCCTTCTTATCCGCTAAATACTTAGGGCAATTCCGCTTCCAGTGACCGGTTCCCTTGCAATAATAGCACTCAGTCTCAAGCTTGGGTCCATTTTCTTCTCCTTCCCGACAACTAGTTTGCCGGGCGCGGCAACTATTTTGTCGCCCTTCTTGAAGTTCTTCTTACCCTTGCCTTTCTTGAAACTAGTGGTCTTATTCACCATCAACACTTGATGTTCTTTCTTGATTTCTACCTCCGTTGATTTCAGCATCGAGTCCAACTCGGGAATGGTCTTCTCCATCCCTTGCATGTTGTAGTTCATCACAAAGCTCTTATAGCTAGGTGGAAGCGACTGGAGGATTCTGTCAATGACCGCGTCATCCGGAAGTTCAACTCCCAGCTGAGTTAGACGGCCGTGCAGCCCAGACATTCTGAGTATGTGTTCACTGACAGAACTATTCTCCTCCATCTTACAGCTAAAGAACTTGTCGAAGACTTCAGATATCTCAACCCAGGCATGAGCTTGAAAAACTAGTTTGAGCTCCTAGAACATCTCATATGCTCTGTGTAACTCAAAACGCCTTTGAAGCCCCGGTTCCAAACTGTAAAGCATGCCGCACTGAACCAGGGAGTAGTCATCACCGCGCAAATACGAGGCGTTCAGAATGTCCTAGGCTGCCGCAGGAATGGGAGGGTCACCTAGCGGCACATCAAGGACATATGCCTTCTTGGATGCGATGAGGATGAGCTTTAAGTTACAGACCGAGTCCGCATAGTTGCTTCCATCATCTTTCATCTTGGTTTTCTTTAGGAACGCCTTGAAATTGAGGTTGACATTTGTGTTGGCCATTGGATCTACAATATTTGTAAAGACAATTTTAGACTAAGTTTATCTAATCAAATTATATAATGAACTCCGACTTAAATCGACATCCCTCTAGTCATCCAAGTGCTACATGATCCACATCGACTAGCCCATGTCCGATCATCACGTGAGACGGACTAGTCATCGATGGTGAGCATCTCCATGCTGATTGTATCACCCATACGACTCATGTTCGACCTTTCGGTCTCCCGTATTCTGAGGCCATGTACGTACATGCTAGGCTCATTGAGTCAACCTAAGTGTTTTGCGTGTGCAAATCTGGCTTACACCCGTTGTATGCGAATGTTAGAATCTATCACACCCGATCATCACGTGGTGCTTCGAGATAACGATCCTTCGCAACAGTGCACACTTAGGGGAATACATATCTTGAAATTTTAATGAGGGATCATCTTATCTTTGGTACCGTCGTTCTAAGCAATAAGATGAAAAACATGATAAACATCACATGCAATTATATAGTGACATGATATGGCCATTATCATCTTTGCTCCTTTGATCTCCATCTTCGGGGCATCGCATGATCATCATTGTCACCGGAATGACACCATGATCTCCATAACTGTGACTCCATGAAGTCGTCACACCCACTATTACTTCTACTACTATAACTAACGTTTAGCAATAAAGTAAAGTAATCACATGGCATTGCATCTCATACAATAAATTAAGACAACTCCTATGGCTCGTGCCGGTTGTCATACTCATCGACATGCAAGTTGTGAATCCTATTACAAGAACATGATCATTCTAATACATCACATATGTAACATCACATCCTTTTGTCCATATCACATCACATAGCATACCCTGCAAAAACAAGTTAGACGTCCTCTAATTGTTGTTGCAAGTTTTACGTGCCTGATTTGGGTTTCTAGCAAGAACGCTTCCTACCTATGTGACAGCCACAATGTTGATATGCCAATGCTATTCACCCTTCATAAGGACCCTTTTCAGCGAATCTGACCCGACTAAAGTGGGAGAGACAGACACTCGTTAGCCACCTTATGCAACAAGTGCACGTCAGTCAGTGGAACTAGTCTCACGTAAGAGTACGTGTAAAGTCGGTCCGGGCTGCTTCATCCCACGATGTCGCCGAATCAAGATAAGACTAGTAACGGCAAGCAATTGACAAAATCAGCGCCCACAACTTTTGTGTTCTACTCATGCATAGAATCTACGCATAGAACCTTGGCTCGGATGGCACTGTTGGGGAATGTAGTAATTTCAAAAAAAATCTTACGCGCCACAAGGATATATCTATGGAGAAACCAACAATGAGCAAAGGAGTAGAGCATATTCATACCTTACAAGATCGCTAATCGTAAGCATTGCTATAACGTGGTTGATGGAGTCGTACTCGCAGCGATTCAGATCGTAGTGGATTCTGATCTATGCACCGAACGACGGTGCCTCCATGTTCAACACACGTGCAACCCGGTGACGTCTCCAATGCCTTGATCCAGCAAGGATGGAGGATAGGTTGAGGGAGAGCTCCGACAGCACGACGGCATGGTGACAGTGGAGCTATGTGGCACTCCGACAAGGCTTCGCCAAGCACTATGGAGGACGAGGAGGAGGAGGAGTAGGGCTGCACCGAGAGAGAGAGAATTGTTGTCTCAAATCAGCCCCAAAACCCTCACTATATATAGGAGGAGATGTAGGAGGGTGCCCAACCTTAGGGATTCCAACCTCAAGGGTGCGGCAGCCCAAGATGCCCTTGGGGCGGCGGCCAAGGTGGAGGATCCCTAGGGTGGGCCTGGAGGCCCCAGGTGGCCTCCCCACGCCTAGGGTTTTGCCCCTCCAACCCTTGCTGCGCCTTGGGCTGCTTGTGGTGGCGCACCAGCCCACCAGCCCACATATTTGCTGGTTCCCATCCACCTTTAGGCCCATGTAGCAGTTCAGGGCTGGCGGCCCTTCCCGGTGGGCCCCGGAACCCTTCCCGTGGTCCGAGTACATCACCGGTGTCGCCCGAAACACTTCCTGTGACCAATTCCTCACTTACTATATATGAATATTTACCTCCGGACCATTTCGGAACTCCTCGTGACGTCCGGGACTCCGAATAATCTTCGGTAATCACGTACACTATTCCCATATAACCCTAGCATCATCGAACCTTAAGTATGTAGACCCTACGGGTTCGGGAAGCATGCAGACATGACCGAGACACCTCTCTGGTCAATAACCAACAGCGGAGTCTGGATATCCATGTTGGTTCCCACATGTTCCATGATGATCTCATCGGATGAACCACGATATCGGGGATTCGATCAATCCCGTATGCAATTCCCTTTATAATCACCCAGTTACGTTGTGACGTTTGATACACCCAAAGCACTCCTATAGTATCCGGGAGTTGCACAATCTCATGGTCTAAGGAAACGATACTTGACATTAGAAAAGCTTTAGCAGACGAACATCACGATCTGTGCTATGCTTAGGATTAGGTCTTGTCCATCACATCATTCCCCAATGATGTGATCCCATTTTCAATGACATCCAATGTCCATGATCAGGAAACCATGATCATCAATTGATCAACGAGCTAGCCAATTAGAGGCTCACTAGGGACACATTGTGATCTATATATTCACACATGTATTACGGTTTTCGGTTAATAAAATTATAGCATGAATAATAGACAATTACCATGAATTAGGAAATATAATAATAAGCAGTTTGTTATTGCCTCTAGGGCGTATTTCCAACATAAGCTTCTCATACTCTAGCAACCCATCATCTAATAACTACTCCACAATGCATTCCCTTAGGCCCAGAGATGGTGAAGTTACATGTAGTCGATGTTCACATAACACCACTAAGGGAATCACGACATACACATCATCAAAATATCGAATGAATACCAAATTCACATGATTAATTATGACAAGACTTCTCACATGTCCTCAAGAATAAAAGCAACTAGTCAATAATCGTATTCATGCTCGAGATCAGAGGGATAATAAATGGCATAATGGATTTGAACATTCAATCTTCCACCAAATAAACCAACTAGTATCAACTGTAAAATTTAATCAACACTACTAGTAAAACAAGTGTTGGTGAAGCTTTTGATGAAGATTTATCCTCCCACGGTGAGAGGGTTGTTGGTGATGACGATGGCTTTGATTTCCCCCTCCAGGAGGGAAGTATCCCTCACCGAATCGCTCCATTAGAGAGAAAAAGTGCTCTTGCCCAAGTTCCGTATCAAAACGGTGGCGCTCCGTCCTAAGAGACCTCTCTTGATTTTTTCTAGGGCAAACGGACTTATGTACCAGAAGATGGGCACCGGAGGCTAGCCAGGGCCCCTACTACCCACCAGGGCGAGCTAGGGGGGTAGGCGCACCCTCGTGCGTAGTGGGCACCTAGGTGGCCCCCTCTCGTATTTCTTTTCTCCAGTAATTTTATATATTCCAAAATAAATCTCCACGAAATTTTAGCTTATTTCGAGATGTGCAGAATAGGTATCCGTGACATAGCTTTTTCAGGTCCAGAAATCGAGCTGCCAGTAATCTCCCTCTTGGTGTAAACCTTGCATATTGTGAGATAAAAGAAATTAGAATTACCCCACAAAGTGTTATATTGAAAGAAAACATTATAAATAACAGTAGAAAAACATGATGCAAAATGGACATATCAAGACCCACAATATGAGTTGCTCACATTGGTAACCTACTCTATGTGATCGAAGAACTTGTGCACGTGCAAATGCACGTCTCCCTAATATCAAAAACATACATGAGAATTAACATATACATAAACATAATTTGATTTCACTAAAAATATTACAAATGAAGAAAACATGTTTATTACAAGTTCATTTTAGTTGGTTCAAATTAGTATAACTTCACACACAGCATAATGCTCACTGCTTTCTTGCGAATCTTTGTTGTGATCGTACGAAGAAAATATAACAAATAAAGAAAACATGTTCATGACCGGTTAAATTTAGTTGGTTCAAATGAGTGTAATTTCACACATAGCTTCATGCTCATTGCTTTCTTGTGAATCTTTGTTGCCATCATATAAAGATAAACCACACCTTATTAAATTTTGTGTCATATATATAATGACAGACCAGCTCAGATCACCACATAAAGACACATCTAGCATGATGATCATTGAGCTAAACCAGTGCACCGATTATGTGTGAACAAATGCAAATTTATGCATCAAAATTAGGAGTTCGTTATAATTTCAATGGAGCAATGACCACAAGTTTTAGCTACACATCCACCACTAAACCGAATCATCATATAACATGTTCACGTTTATGTCTCGCCGCTCGATGCCTATGCAATCCACTTGCGAGAGGAAATGATGGGAGAAAGTCGGTCAATCCTGCAAGTGATGCACCATGGGTGAGACACAGACCCTCGGTAGCTGTGGTGAGTCCTTTGAGATCAGCGGAGAAGGAAAGCTATTATTACAAGCTCCTGCAAAAGATCAGTAAAAGAGGCCAAGAAAGAATTTACTACAACTTATAATGTACTTCTGTATACATATGAACACTTTTGAATGATTCTTTGCAATATGAAAATGTCATTAGAAGTTAGTAGATAGACCCATCTACGTAATACTTCCACATATATATTTTCAACAGATGGCGATAAAAACTTCCAAGGTTAGATAAATATCCCAAGTGAATATTCTAGTGAAATATGAAAGATAGCATGAGTACCTTGAAAATGCTAGGGTAGGCTATGCACAAATTCTCATCAGTTGTTGCAATAAGGTAAAAATCTGACATGTGATTAATTAAACATAGCAGTTCTCTCGTGACTAAGGCAACATTGCAAGGTTTCGACAAAACAGAAGACTAATGAGTAATGGCCAATCAGAGAAATGTTCTATTCTTGGCTACACACACGAATGCAAGCAAATTTTGGAATTCTTGGAGTTGTATAGATAAAGTAGGTTAAGGACTTACGGTGAAGCCAAGTTGTTAAATTTTCTCATTTCCCGACATACTATCAAATTTGTCTCGAACGTTGGCACCATTATCATTTTATATAGCACACATCTCTTTCAATTGAGGGCTCCGTCTAATATGAGCTTGAGATGGACTTGTTCGAGATGTCTAGGAGCTAACCAAGCAAACATCAACAGGAAGATTGGATAAGGGTTTTGGATTTTTTGTCCCATACGCTTTTTTCATATGAAAATATCCTCCCTACTGACCACATGCTTCTTGTAGTTAGCATTACCAACTTCAAAATAAAATAAAATGTAGAACATATGTCAGCATAAATTGTAAATGACCTTTTCTTTGTCAAACAATAATTTTGTTGAATAAAGTTTGCAGTTAACGGAATATCCAGTGAGAGTAACCTCGAGACACTTAGCTTTTACTTTGATGCCACAGAGTATAGCACGATCCTTCTGCCTTGTTTAGTTTCCTATGACCAAAAGTAGCCATTGGAACATACCCTGGTGTATAAATTTATTGTAGTTAGATGTAATAAATTCATTAGGCACTTTTGAGCATAGATCAAACATGAACATGTAGTTTGATCATTCTAGATATTAATCAAACTCTCGGCCCATTGTAATCAAATATATTACATACATATAGATGCCAGATAAGAATCTTATTGGATTTAGAATAGACTATTAAGCATAGAAGGGTACGAAGTTAAATTAGAACTCAACTCACACGTGATAAAACACCTGATCCATTTTCCACATATAAGTAATTGTCAACCATGCCGAGCAATAATGTCGCATTCTACACCACTTCAATAAATCCAGTGTCACAAGGATTACCTGTGCAATTTGGATCCACAATAAGAAAAAACTATGCAAATACATAAAAAGGTACATAATGTAAGACACAATTTTTCAAACTGATTGCATACTGATGGGGTTGTACATTAGGGGTAGGCCTACGGACCTGCCTCCTTAGGCCTACCTAGGACCCCTTACGGACACTAGTATCTTTAAAGTCATCGGTGCAGCCTCGACCTCACTCGGTTCAGCAACTGTCACTCGGCCAGCCTGGAGTCACTCAGACCACCTTGTGTTAGTCGGACGCATCCTGACACTCGGACCATAGCAAGGTGAAGGCACCGAAGAGGCTGCAACGACTAAGGACTTAATCCATCACATGAAGTGCAGTGAAGACTCACGTTACGAGTAAGGCCAAGGGTTAAAGGTGCCGTTTCTGGTGACTTCCCTCTTTATTAGCCTTACTTGCCTTGTAATGAAGCTCGGTCGGTCTTGGCAGCAACTATATAAGCCACTCCCGGGCTCCGGCTAAAGGGTTCAAGACTTTGTAATCTTTTGCGCCCCCATAAGAAAACATCAGCCTGAGGGCTCGAGATGTAGGGCTATTACCACTTCCGAGAGGGGTCTGAACTCGTACATCTGAGTGCATCCGCTGCGCCTAGTTAGACTTCGCCCCTTCATTCTACCCCTAGGTACTATGGTCAGGGTCATTCCCACGATAGTTGACGCCCACCATGGGGCTACGCGTCTAGCAAATCCAGCACAGTTGGAGATTTATCGCATTTTCGTCAACATTATGACACTCGGCGGAGAGATCCTCTTCGGTTGCCTCAGCTTCATCATCGACGACTCGGCGTGGCTGCATGATGCGCCACTAGACACCGACACCCTCCCCGCACGAGGTATGTCGCATTCTAGTGCATTCGCGCACGGTGTCCTGATCCGGCAGCCATCGGTGTCGTATCACTCGGCACCCCCACATCCCACTGTTGTTCGCCGCAAGCGCTCTGAGCGCTCGCGGATGCAGCGGTGGATCAAGCACGCCATGGCCAACCAGGCCATTTTCGGACAGGTGGCCATACTCAGCTCCGATGAGCCAACTGTCAGCCTCTTCCTTGCATCGAGCGAGGAGACAGTCGGTGACTCCGACTGCGATAGCAGCAGGGGTGCAACCGAGATCATGATGGACAACACCAACAGGGGAGGCAACACAGGTTATGCCCCAGAGAATTCTCCCGAGCATGACGGCGGAGAGCATCGCCACGGTGACGGCACCCACCACATTCCGTAGCCGGTCACTAAGCAGCAACGGGAGGAACTTCAGCACATGAGCGATCAAGTCCTTCACATCCCCATCACCGGGAACACCACGGAGAATATCACGCTGGAGAACGCACGATTTGCCAATCTGGCCAAGCGTGAGCGCCTCAAGCGACTCCAGCGTTCTCTCGACGCTCGGGCTGCGAGGGACCAGCCGAGCTCGAGTCGCAATTGCATGCAGTTGTTTCCGAATGACCGCCCGCGGCACATCAACGTGATGCGAACTCCCGTGCTGAACCTGGCCGCTTCCACTCGGATCACTGATTCCATTCAGCCGACTGAGAGCCCAGCCGCGGAAGACATTCGACATTCCGCAGTGTCGCAATCGCAGGACCGCTTTCACAGCAAGTCCGTCGAGGCGGACTCCATGCAGTTATCTCATAGCCCCCACATGCACATGCGACGCCAAAGGTCTCCTCCTCCTCCGAGAGGCCCGCAGGGTGACTGGAGGCAGGGTCATCGGGACCGAAGCAGGTCACCCCCTCAGGGGAGTGGCTCACTCGGTCGTTGTCCTCACGACCACAGGCCAAGCCCCAGTCGGTGTTGAGGTAATGAGGGCGGCAACTATCAGGCCCCCGAGTTCAACGCTTGGTCTATTATAACGAAACACGTGATTGATCGACCGCGAGCTGGTCGGCGAGTGTCCGGCCTCGAGTGCTTCAGCCGACACATCCAAGAGGCCGAAATCCCCTCCAAATACCGGTTGGCCACGTGGATCGGTAAATTCAACGGTGAGTCGAAGCCAGAGACCTGGCTGGAAGACTACTGAGTGGCTGTCCAGATCATTGGCGGCGACGACTACGTCGCTATGAAACATCTGCCCCTCATGTTGGAGGGGTCTACGAGGGCGTGGCTCAACCAACTTCCCTCTAGCAGCATCCACAACTGGGGCGATCTCGTTCGAGTGTTTGTCAAGACCTTCGAGGGAACATACAAGTGTCGAGGCGGCCTGACGGAGCTGCAACATTGTGTCCAAAAGAGCAACGAGAATCTCAGGGAGTACATCCAGCGGTGGATCATGCTCCACAAGAGTGTTGAGAACGTCACCGAGCACCAGGCCGTGTGCGCTTTCCAAGCGGGCACTCGGTATCGAGAGCTCACCCTCAAGTTTGGCCGATCAGGGGACCTGTCCCTCGGTACGGCCATGGACATCACCAATCGGTATGAGAATGGCAAAGAAGAAGACCGCCTCCGCAGCGGCAAATGCGGAGCTAGCGAAACCTCTCAGTCGGGCAATGCTGGGAAGAAGCAAAAGCAAAAAAGGTGACCCACCAGGTAAAGCCGAAGTAGCTGCTCTCCCAGGACAGGGCCAAAAGAAATCCAAAAGAAGAAGGACTGGGCTGGCAAAAAGAAAGCCGAGTCAAAGAGCAGCCTATTGGATAAGCACACAGCTCGTGACTGCCGTCTGCTATGGACAGAGATGGGCGGAGAGCCCTCCCGAGACAAGGAGGATGAGGACGACCCTGTGGATGCCTCCGGGTATCCCAAATTCAGACAACCCTCATGATCTTCACGGACGTCGAGAGCAAGAGACGATTGAATTTATCAATCGGGAGGTGAACATGGGAGCCCCGGCTGTCACAAAGTACCTCGACAGGGCTAAGACGCCCGTCACCTTCGACCAGTTGGACCGCCTCGCCAACATAGCCACCCCTAGAGGCAGGCGCTGCTGGTCCATCCCGCAGTCAACGGGTTTCGACTACCGAAAGTCCTCATGGACGGAGGCAGCAACCTCAACATCATCTACATGGACACTCTCAAGGCCATGGACATCCCGTTGTCCCAGCTGAGCAAGTGCAATGTGCAGTTCCACGGGGTCATCCCCGGGAAGAAAGCCGAGTCATTCGGCCAAATCAATTTAAGCGTCGTATTCGGCAGCGAGATTTTTTTTTGCAAGAGAGGTTGACCTTCAAAGTGGTCGATTTTTGCAGCACCTATCACACCATCTTGGGTAGGCCCGCCTATGCACGTTTCATGGCATGCCCATGTTACATGTATATTAAACTTAAGATGCCAGGGCTGAAAGGCGTGATCATGGTGACTGGCAATCGGAAGGTTGCTGGCGAGTGCTTTCAGCAAGCCACTAGGATCGCCAACGAGCAGGTCCTCGCAGCCGAGCTTTATGGGTACAAGAAGCCGTTGGATGCCATAGATCTGCTCAAGTCAAAGCAGCCAACTACTGAATACTCCTTTCAGTCGGCCGGCGAGAGGAAGCAGGTTCACGTCCACCCTACCAATTCGAGTGCTGCTACGACCAACATTTCCACCTCACTCGGAGAGAAATAGGAAGCCAGGCTCATCTAGTTCCGCCGTGAGAACTGGGATATCTTCGCATGGAAGCCGTGTGACATGCCGGGGGTTCCGAGGGAGCTGGCTGAGCATCACCTCCGAGTGGATCCGAAGATCAAGCCCATCAAGGAACACATGCGCCGCTCCTCCGTGGAGAAGCATAGGGCAATCGGCGAGGAGATCGCTCGGCTCCTAGTTGTCGAGTTCATCCGCGAGGTCTACCACTCCGTGTGGTTGGCGAACGTGGTCCTGGTGCCAAAGAAGAACAATTTACTCCGAATGTGTATTGACTTCACGCACCTTAGTCCGGCCTGCCTGAAGGACCACTTCCCTCGGCCTCAGATAGATCAAATCGTAGATTCCACTATTGGATGTGAACGCCTGTCATTCTTGGATGCGTACTCCGGGTACCACCAGATCCGAATGTATGGACCCGATGAAATAAAGAAAGCCTTCATCACCCCATTCGGGTGTTTTTGTTACATCATGATGCCATTCGGTCTCAAAAACGCTGGAGCTACATTCCAGCGTATGATTCAAAAATGTCTGCAGGAAAAGATCAGACGGAATGTCGAGCGTACATGGATGACATCATGGTCAAATCCAGGAAAGATTCCGACCTCCTCGCTGACCTCGCCGAAACCTTCACGAACCTTCGATGCTTCGGTATTAAGCTCAACCCAGCCAAATACACCTTCGGTGTACCGGCTGGTAAGCTACTTGGTTTCCTTGTTTCCAAACGAGGTATTGATGCCAATCCCGAAAAGATCGGAGCCATCGTCCAGATGAGATGGCCGGAGCGCATCCACGATGTGTAGAGGTTTACGGGCTGCATTGTAGCGCTCAGTCGATACATCTCGAGACTCGGTGAGAGGTCCCTGCCTCTACCGATTGATGAAGAAATCCGACAAATTTGAGTGTAATGATGAAGCGCAGGTCACATTCAACCAAATCAAAGCTCTACTTTCCACCCAACCGGTGTTGGCTGCTCTGAGCAGTCAGGAACCCTTGCTCCTATACATCGTTGCCTAGACAAGTGGTTAGCACCATACTCACGGTGGAGCGGGAAGAAACAGGCAAAACATACAAGGTACAAACGCCAATCTACTACATTTCCGAAGTGCTGACCCCTTCAAAACAGAGGTATCCACACTATCAGAAGCTGGTCTATGGGATCTACCTAACCGTGAATACGGTGGTCCACTATTTCCAAGATCACTCGGTCACTCTCATCAATGACGCTCCCCTAGTGGAAATTCTGCACAATCGGGACGCAACCGGCCGAGTGGCCAAATGGGAGATTGAGCTCCTACCACTGGAGATGAAGTTTGAAGCCAAGAAAGCAATCAAGTCTCATGCCGTGGCAGATTTTCTTGCCGAATGGGTAGAGCAAGAGCAGCCTGCTCTAGTCATCCCCGAGCATTGGACCATTTTATTGGATGGATCCAAGATGCTCCATGGCTCGGGGGCTGTGGTGTTTCTCATTTCCCCTAGGGGAGATCACTTGAGCTACGTGCTCCAAATCCACTTTGATTCGTCCAACTATGAGGCCGAGTACGAGGACCACCTGTATGGGCTCCGCATGGTCATCTCACTCGGCATCCGCCGATTGATCGTTTATGGAGACTCGGATCTCGTTGTCAACCAGGTCATGAAGGAATGGGACATTCGAAGCCTAGCAATGACAGTCTACTACAACGCGGTCAGGAAGTTGTGTGCCTCGAGCCAAAAACCAAGTGGCCGACGACTTGGCTAAGATCGGGTCCACTAGGAAGATTCTTCCAAAGGGCGTGTTCCTCGAGCACCTACGCGCCCCCTTGTTCAAGGAGGATCCTTTCACCGAGGAGCCCCCGCAAGCAGTCAGTCCGTCTGATCCGACAGAGATCGACGTCCCAACCGTGGTCGACCTCGTCCATGAGATGCTGGTCATCACTCCCGAATAGACACAACCTTATCTAGCTTACTTGCTCCGGCAAGAGCTTCCCGAGGACGAAGAGGAAGCCCGCTAGATCGTTCGGCAGTCTAAAGCTTTCGAAGTACTCGGAGACAAAATGTACAAGAAGGGCGTTACATGAGTCAGCCAGAAGTGCATCTCTCCATAGGAAGGACTACAAATCCTGCACGAGATCCACTCGAGAACCTATGAAAACCATGCATCCTCTCAGACCTTGGTGGAAAAGGCCTTCCGAGTAGGTTTTTATTGGCCCCGAGCAAATGAGGCAATAAGGGACTTGGTGGACCTGTGTGTCGGATGCTAGTTCTACAAGAATGAATCGCACAAGCCTGCGTCTGCGCTGAAGACGACCCCTCTCACTTGGCCATTGGTCCTATGGGGCCTCGACATGGTCAGCACTTTGTGCACCGGGTCGAGCGGATTCACCCATCTGCTAGTCGTGGTGGATAAGTTCACCAAGTGGGTTGAAGCCAAACCCATCAAAAGCTTGGAAGTGGCGACTGCCGTGAGCTTCATTGAGCAGATCATCAGATTCGGAGTTCCCACGATATCATCACCGATACCGGAACCAACTTCGACTCTGACGAGTTCCGCCAGTTCTGCCACTCACAGGGCACTCAGGTTAACTATGCCTCTGTGGCGCACCCGTGGTCGAATGGATAGGCGGAATGGGCGAATGGCATGATACTTCAAGGACTCAAGCCCCGGCTGATGAGAGACCTCAAATATGCCGCTGGCGCTAGGGTCGAGGAATTACCATCCGTCTTGTGGGGTATGCGAACGACTCCGGATCGTTCAACCGGGCGTACTCCATTCTTCATGGTATATGGCATGGAAGCCATCCTGCCGAGTGACTTACGTCGTAGCTCCCCTCGAGTGGAGCAGTACAACGAAGCCAAAGATGAATCAGCATGCAAAGACAAGTTGGATCTTCTGGAGGAAGAGAGGGAACTAGCCCTCATTCGATCCACGGCGTACTAGCAAGACCTTCGACGCTACCATGACAGACAAGTCAGGGGCCGAGCGTTTCAAAAGGGGGATCTAGTCCTCCGACTGGACCAACGCAAACCCCACAAGCTGGCACCCCCGTGGAAAGGGCCATTCACCATCTCCAAAGTCCTGCACAATGGATCTTATCGACTGTACAACATCGATAGGGGCACAGAGGAACCCAGAACTTGGAACGCGGACCTGCTCCGCAAGTTCTACACATAGAACTTTCCGTTTTTCATTCGTGTAATGGATCCGAATGAATAGAAGAATAAAGTGCTTACTATCTTCAAGCACTTCACTTCGGTGAAACACACCCTAGTGGGTGGAAAATCCTTCACTGCGAATCTTTCTTCGCTTAAGGTAAAACCTGCCTCGAGTGCGGAAAACCTCCTCCCTTGAGGGCTTAGCTACGGACCAGTTTTTGCCTAAGTCAAAACAGTTCCGAATGAGGACACAATTGTCATTCCGATGCCTTGATGGACATGACCATCGACGAGTTCGCAAGTACTATCATCTCGGTAGCGAACCCGTTTCGCCTAAGGTAGACCCTTCCCCGAGTGATCGTGGAAACCTCCACACTCAGGGGCTTAGCTGCAAACCAGCTTTCGCCTAAGTTAAAGTGGTTCCGAATGAAGGCAAGACCTCCATTTGGGCGCCAAGAGGAACAAAACGGACATTTCTTGGTAGCGAACCCATTTCGCCTAAGGCAGACCCTTCCCAAAGCGATCGTGGAAACCTGCACACTCGAGGGCTTAGCTGTGAACCAGCTTTCACCTAAGTTAAAGTGGTTCTGAATGAAGGAAATACCTCCATTTGTGTGCCAAGACCTCCATTTCACCTAAGGTAGACCCTTCTCCGAGTGATCATGGAAACCTCCACATTCAGGGCTTAGTTGCGAACTAGCTTTCGCCTAAGTTAAAGTGTTTCCAAATGATGGCAATAATTTCATTCAGACGACAAGATGAACAAGACAATCATTCCTTAGCAGCGAATCCGTTCTTTCCTAGGGTAAACTCTGACCTGAGTAGGGACAACGTCCATGCTCGGGGGCTTAGCTGCGGACCAGTTTTTGTCTAAGTCAAAACGGTTCCGAATGAGGACATGTCATTTGAATACCTTCATGGACTGGACCATCAACGAGTCCACAAGGACTATCATATCGATAGAGAACCTATTGCGTCTAAGGTAGACCCTACCCCGAGTGATCATGGAAACCTCCACACTTGGGAGCTTAGCTGTGAACCAACTTTCGCCTAAATTAACGTGGTCCCGAATGAAGGAAGACTTTCATTCGGACGTCAAGATGAATAGGACAATCATCCCAAACCGCGATTCCACTTTTGCCTAGGGGGAAACGATCCCGAGTGAGGACGACTGATGACGAGTTGATGGATATACTTCTCGCCCCTCGTTGGTTACCCCAAGTGGACGATGGAGATGTAGTCAGCAGTAAGTTTCTCGTACACGGGGACTGTAAGGTTTATCAAACCAGGAGGACTCCGAGGATCAACAAGTAGGTGTCCGCTGCTCTAGCGCTAGCAGAAGACGTGGACCTGCACACACAACAAATAACTTTGCTCCCAACGAGTTCAGAGAGGTTGTCAATCTGTCCGGCCTTGTAGTTTACAAAGGATCAAAACACAAGCGGGAATAGTGATAGTGATTGCAACGGAAAAGTAAATAAAAGCAGTAAATGATGGAGGTGTAAGCAATGGTGGAAATATGGACCGGAGTCACATGATGTTCACTAGTGATGTTTATCTCCCAAAAGACGATAAACAACTATGTTGGGTAAACAAATTACAACTAGGAAATTAACAGAATTATAAACGCACCGCAATGCTAATCATGCTACTAGAAAGTTAGAGGCTCAAAAGTAATGGGTAGTACGCCAAGACAAGTAGACCGTTTATCCATCAACATCTACTTACTAATTATCCACCTTGATATATCTATCTAGAACATCTCGCTGGTATTAAGTTGTGGCCCCACCCAAAGTGTAAACTCAAAGCAACGGACAACTGCATTAACGAACTTTGCGTAAGGTAAACAATCCTTGCAACCGTGGTCGCAAGCACCGTTATTTTTTCCTTGGTGGCAACAACACATCCCCTAGTCTCATGTTTCTGTCACTCAAGCTAGACATCAGGGGGCATGAACCCACAATCATCCATGACGCTTACTCTTGGAGTTACAATCTACTACTCGGCCAAAGCAATAAAAAGCAACGGAGAACATGCATGAATTACCTAAGAACATAATATAAAAGGAGAACCAAATATATAATTCATCACAATCTGAACATAATCTCATAATCCATCAGATCCCAGCAAACCAAGCATAGGTATACCGGGAAAATTACATAGATGCCTTGATCATGTAGGGCAACTCACAAGGGCTAATCATTGAAGCACAAGATTGGAGACAAGACATCACATAGCTACTGGTCATGGACTCATAGTCGAAGGAGGACTACTTACGACACGTCTGGGGAGAGTCCATGGTGGTGGAGAAGCTCCTGGAGGTCAATTATCCCCCCGGCAGGGTGCCGAGAAGAGGTCTTCTGACGATCCCGATCTCGGAAGCGTTGCGGCGGCGGAACGATGGAGAAATTCTCGATTTTGGATCCTCTTCGAGGGTTTCCTATCGGAGAGGTAAATATAGGATGAAGGAGGGCATCAGAGGGTGTGGGCCCCATCCAGGCGGCCTGGTGGCGCGGCCAGGGGGTAGCCCATGCAGGGAGGCCGCCTAGGTGAGCCCTGGCTCCCCTCTGGCCCACCTTGATGCCTCTCGAAGGTTCCGTCACGCTGTTTTTTATATATTTTTCTCGGGATTTTTGGGACTTTGTAAATTGGGGTAAAAGTCTTTGCAAAAAAGACATCAACACACAAAAACTAGCACTGGGTGCACCGAGTCAGTAGGTTAGTCGAAATATGTGTAAAAAGGTATAAAAGTGTAGCAAAACATATAACAATGTCACCCAAAAGATCATGGAACAAACAAAAATTATAGATACGTTTGGGATGTATCAACGTCCTCCACACTCGGGGGCTTAGCCGCGAACCGGATTTCGCCTAAGTCACAAACAATCTTGAGTGAGGAAAACTTCCACATTCGGCCACTCAGACGCGAATAAGCTTTCGTCCAAGTATAAACCACCCCAAATAAAGACGACCAAGCAAATAAGATTGTAAGTGCATCTAGTGCCCCTTAGTGATTTTTGTGGTTTGAAGACTTATAGGTTACGTATCTAATGTGTTTATAAGTGTACACATGATCTATAAGTCATTGAGGAGTTTGATATATTTGAAGAATATCGACCCCTAAAAATGTGTATCTTCAGTTGAAGAAATTGGTCTGAAGCTGAAGAAATGAATCGCAAGGAATCTGCGATGAAATTGATATTCCTCATGAAGATACTGATATTGAGAAGACCGGTGGTTCCTGAAGAAAATCATTCTGAAGAAATTGAAGCGTGAAGATTTACGTTTTCTGTTTTACTTTCTTCGCATTTGATGATTAGGAACACCGTACTGTTAAAGGGGGTCAAAGTAACACTATGGAATGGATTTCCTCATGATGCTCAACCCAAGCCTAATCCTACCAAAAGCCTCAAGTGAGGAATATGAGTGACATGAGGACTCTCACAGTTGAGGGTCCCGACCGTTTCCATAACCACGCCAAGTCACTGGTCTTATCCACTCCAACGGTCATATTATTTAAGGGCATTAGTGTCAAATCATGTCGGGATGCTCCCAGGCTATAAATAGCCACCCCCACAACCACTAGCTGGTTGGCTTCTCCGTTAGAAACTGACACTTGTCACAAGAGCAACCCAATTCCTCAGAGCCTTCGAGAGTAATTCATCAGTGAGGAAATACACCACCCACCGAAACCACAAACCAAACCTGGTGATTGAGCATCACTGAAGAAGTTGTTCCTGTGTCGGACTGAAGCCTTTTACCTTTGAGGACTGTGCATCCTCCAGACGGTTAGGCGTCATGGTCTAGAGCAATCCAGCAGTCAATTGTGGATCACCGGGTGACCGAGTTTGTGAGGGTTTGGAAGTCTGCCTTGAAGACTTACCACGAGTGTTGGGCGAGGACTGTGTGTCCTTAGCTCAAGGAGAATACGGTAGGGACTGTGTGTCCCGGGACTGGGTGTCTTTTGGTTTCAATACCAAGCCGCTCCAAACCAGATGTACAACTGTCACAGCAGTTGGAACTGGGTCATCAACGACTGTCTTCTCTCAGAATCGGGTTCTAATTCCTCAACTCTTTACTTTCTCTGTATTATGTGTTGATGACTTTCACTGTGACTGTTTGAAGAATTTGTTGAAGACTTTCTCTGAATTTCCTCAACCACAAATTCTTCACAATAGTTAATCATCATCTGTATTCTGCGTGCCTGCTTGCTGTGCAATCTGTTTTCACATTCTTCACTCTCAAATACTGCTGGTGTGAACGTTTGCACGTCTGATCCTTTACTGTTTCCGCTGTAAGTTAGTCATCAGTGAGGAATTTCCTCAAAAGGAATTTCCTCAGTGATGAAATTCTAAAAATCTCCTATTCACCCCCTCTAGTCGACATAACGCACTTTCAATTGGTATCAGAGCAAGGTACTCCCTTGTTCTGTGTGATTTTGGTTTAACCACCTGGAGTTTTAGTTATGTCGACTGCAGGCATGTTCAAGGTGACTGCAGCATGTCCTACCTACGAAGGAAGAACTTTCCCTTGTGGAAGAACAAAATGCAAATGCATCTACAAGCTATTGACAATGATCTCTGGTATATTGTGGGAAAGGGCGTCCCCATCATTTACGCCAGTGTCACTCCACCTGATGTGAAGAAATCCAAGCAACTTGATTCTCAAGCGAAGAACATCATCTGTTGCCATCTGAGCCCTGGCCAGTTTGGAAGAGTAAGTACTTTGGGCTCTGCAACACTAATCTGGGAGAGACTGTGCAAGGTAAATGAAGGAGTATCAACCCAGCGTGACTCTCGTTTTGATATTCTTCGCAATCTCTTCAATCGCTTCAAGAGACATGGCAATGAATGTTGCCAAGACACCTTTGATCGCCTCACTGACATATCAAATGAACTGCAAGCACTGGGAGCTCGAGACATCACTGATCACGAAGTTGTGAAGAAACTGCTGAGATCCTTGGATTCTTCATTTGACACTCTATTTCTGATGATTCAAGAAAGACCAGACTACAAGATGCTAGATCCAGCTAATATCCTTGAAAGGCTAAATACTCATGAATTCCAGCTAGAAGAAAAGAGAGATCTATATGGACAAAGCTATTCCAAACCACGTGCACTAAAGGCTAGAGCAATTTCCTCATCTGAAGAAGAAGACACAGATGACAGCAGTTGTGACCCCGAAGAATTTGGACAGGAGCTTGCAATGCTTGTGAGGAAATTCCAGAGATTTACACGCCGAGGCCAATTCGGTAAATCATCAAGAAGAGACATGAGGAAATCAGAATCTGCATCTGAGGACTACAAGAAACGGACCTGTCACAAGTGCAAGAAATCAGGTCATTACATTGCTGATTGTCCCCGCTCGGGAAAGGAATCAAAGAAGAAAAAAATACAAGGATGACAGTTCTGATGACTCGAATAAGAAGAAGAAATCTTCAAAATCCTCATCTTCAAAGTCCTCTTCACATAAGAAGACTAGCTTCAGAAAGGCTCGGGCACTTATTGGCAAGGAAATGGACTCCGAGGCAGAATCAAAGGAATGTGATGAAGAAGAAGGCTCTGGAGAAGACTCAGAATCCGGTCAGGGTAGTCTTGCACTAGCAACCACTTTCGTCAGCAAGTCAATCTTCAATCTTGAAGAAAATAATTGCACCATCCATACTGATGACTATGCTAATGACATCACTCTAACCTATTGCTTCATGGCAAAAGGTTCAAAGGTATCAAATAATGCCTCCTCCTCTGATTCAAGTGACTGTGAACATAATGATTATAAGAAACCCAGTTACAGTAAACTTGCTATCATTGCCACTAAACAACAAATTGCTCTGGAAAAGCTTCAAAAACTGCTAGACAAAAGTGATGATCTGTTGAATGATGAAATGAATCTTAATCAAATCCTCGCTCATGACATGAAAAATCTTCAGTCTAGATTTGATAGTCTTCAGGATCATTATGATACACTCCTCACTGATCATGAGAAGCTTTCCTACGAATTTCTTCAAAGGAAGCTTGATCTTGAGAAGCTGAGGATGTCTCATGATGATCTTCGCATGGAAAATGATTCATTACTAGCTCAACAGATCAGCGCTAGTCAAGTTGAATTTATTCCTCCATGTCTTAAATGCATTGAATGTGAAACTGCGAATTCCTCACCAGAATCATCAAATGCTACAAATTCTTCAACTGCACCTGTTGTGTCTATTTCCTCACTTGAGGAAAACACAAATGTTACAGATGAAAATGCAGGGTTGAAGGAATTGTACGTGACAGGCATGTACAAAAGCCTCAAAGGACACCAAACCCTTTGTGATGTGCTCAAAAAGCAGATCTTGAACAGGAACCCGAGGAAAGAAGGAGTTGCCTTTGAGAGGAAATTAAATGCTGATGGATCTTATTGGAAACCTGAGCAGTATCCCAAAACCTCATGGGTTGCTGCTATTGGCCTCCTTTTGATCCATCTAATCTAACTGGCTTCTCATGTGAATTATCCTATTCCTTGGATGAGTCATTTGATTCCAACTATAAACTGTTCAGAAATCAATCTGGTGAAGTATTTGCTCGATATGTTGGAACTAACTGCAGGAATGGCCCTCCTCTGAGGAAAATCTGGGTTCCCAAAAGTTGTCTTGAAAATCTTCAGGTGAATGTCCTCATGACACCACCTCTGAAGAATCTGGACGCCAGATCAAATTCGTCAGGAGGACCAAAGTCTTCAAGAGGATCAAAATCCTCAACTGGTCTAAACTATGCTCATACCCGTGCTTATGCGTCTAACATGCAGGGAAACTACAAGGAATATGAATATGAGCGTTACTCCTCAAATCATTATGTTCATAAATCCTCAAACCAGTTCTCTGCATATTCATATGAGTACTTTAACCCCCTACTGTTAAGAGAAGTGCATTAGCTTCAATGCCACCTTTCTCATATGGTGCTCGCAGGATGATGAACGCTTTGCCACCCCTTCAGATGTGGGTGGTGAAGAAATCAAACTAATCACTTCTGCAGGTCAGGTCTCCAGATGAAAATCATCATCTGAAGAACTTGCCGGAGACCTGAGGAAATGCTTGATAGGACGCAAGCTAATGATTGATGAAATAGAAATATTTCACACGTCCTTACATTTCTGTTATGATGAAATTACTGAACTGATGAAATTAGTATCATATTCTTCAAATCTGAAGCATATGAGATGGTAAGCTGTACTAATTCATCTGCAGGATGACAAACCCAAAAATACTGAGTGGGTTCTCGATAGTGGCTGCACACATCACATGACTGGTGATAAAAGCCTACTGATGAATATGCCAGTAACTCCATCACCTCTGAAGCAAATCACATATGCTGACAAAGGTAAAAGCAAGGTATTGGGACTTGGCAAAGTAGCTATTTCCAAGGATAGGCATATGGACAAAGTGATGCTTGTTGAATCCCTTGGTTTTAACCTCATGTCAGTCTCGATGCTTTGTGATCTTGATATGATTGTTATCTTTGGTAGATATAGATGTGTAGTCATCATTGAATCTGACAGATCCAAAGTCTTCGAAGGTGTAAGAAGCGGGGATTTGTACATTGTTGATTTCTCTATAGGTCCTCAACCAGCCACTTGCTTACTAGCAAAAACCTCAGAAGGATGGCTGTGGCACCGAAGACTACGTCATGCAGGCATGAGGAATCTGCACACGCTTGCAAAGAAGAAGCATGTCATCGGCATCGAATCAGTCAAATTCCTCAAGGACCATCTCCGCAGTGCTTGTGAATCTGGGAAAATGACCAGATCCAAGCATCCCTTTAAAACCATCATGACTACTACACGTCCATTCGAATTGCTTCATATGGATTTATTTGGACCTACTCACTATGCCACACTAACCAATGCAACATCTTTATATGGCTTCATCATAGTTGATGATTATTCCAGATATACTTCGGTGCATATCATAGTGTATAAAACTGAATTGCAGGAAATCTTCAAACGATTTTCTTCAAGGGCCTCGACGAACTTTGGCATCAAGATCAAACACATCAGGAGTGATAATGGAACCGAGTTCAAAAACACTGGTCTTGATGATTATCTTGATGAACTTGGTATTACTCACGAATTGTCTGCTCCTTATACTCCTCAGCAGAATGGTGTCGTCGAAAGGAAGAACAGGACTCTGGTTGAAATGGCAAGAACTATGCTTGAAGAATATCAGACTCCTCGTCGCTTCTGGCCTGAAGCAATCAACACTGGATGCCATATCATCAACATGGTATATCTTCACAAATTCCTCAAGAAAACTTCATATGAACTCCTCACTGACAAGAAACCCAATGTAAGTTATTTCAAAGTCTTCGGTGCAAAATGCTGGATTAGAGATCCTCACCATAGCTCAAAATTTGCACCTAAGGCACATGAAGGTTTTATGCTCGGTTATGGAAAGGACTCACACACCTACAGAGTCTTCAACAACTATCACAACAAAGTTGTTGAGACTGTAGATGTGCGGTTCGATGAAACTAATGGCTCGCAAAGAGAGCAATTGCCTTCTGATCCAGATAAGCTGTCTCCTGAGGAAGCGATAAAGCTTAAGCCTACTGAAGACATTGTCCCCACTGAGGAAATTGGTGAAGAAACGATCCCGATCGCTGATAAAAACCAAGAAGATGCTCCTGAGGAAATTGCAACAACACCACCTCCTCAGCCCAGACAAAATCCTCAACTAGCACATCCGAGGATTGCAAACGAAGTAGAACTTGACAAAATCCTCAACGACATCAACGCGCCAGGTCCTCTCACTCGCTCAAAAGCTTCACACTTAGTTAACTTTTGTGGGCATTTTTCCTTTGTATCCATCACAGAACCCTCAAAAGTAGCTGAGGCTTTTCTAGAACCGAAGTGGATCCAAGCCATGCAAGACGAACTTCTTCAATTCAAGCTGAATGACGTATGGGAGCTCGTCAAACGATCAGATCCTCACAAGCACAACATCATCGGCACCAAGTGGATTTTCCGAAACAAGCAAGATGGGGACGGTCAAGTGGTGAGGAACAAGGCACGACTTGTAGCCCAAGGCTACACCCAGGTTGAAGGAATAGATTTTGATAAAACTTTTGCACATGTTGCTAGACTTGAAGCTATTCGAATACTACTTGCTTATGCTAATCATCATAACATCACCTTATATCAAATGGATGTGAAAAGTGCATTCCTCAATGGTAAGCTTGAGGAAGAAGTATATGTTGCTCAGCCCCCAGGTTTTGAGGATCCAAAGAATCCAGACAAAGTCTTCAGACTCAAAAAGGCTCTGTATGGCCTCAAGCAAGCCCCTCGGCATGGTATGATACATTGAAGGAATTCCTCATGAAGAAAGGCTTCAAACCTGGTTCACTCGATCCAACTCTTTTCACAAAATCCTATGATAATGAGGTGTTTGTATGTCAAATATATGTTGATGATATCATATTTGGCTGTACTGACAAAAGATAGAGTGATGAATTTGCCTACATGATGAGTGAAGAATATCAGATGTCCATGATGGGGGAGCTGAAATTCTTCTTAGGTCTTCAAATTCGTCAACAAAGCAATGGAATCTTCATATCACAGGAGAAATACCTCAAGGATGTTCTGAGGAAATTCGACATGCACGAATGCAAAGGTGCCAAGACCCCAATGCCTACCAACGGCCACCTCGGCACTGATGAAAATGGTAAAGATTTCGATCAGCAGGTATACCGTTGCATGATTGGCTCCTTATTGTATCTATGTGCATCTAGGCCAGATATAATGCTTAGTGTTTGCATGTGTGCACGTTTTCAAGCAAAACCGAAGGTATCACACCATAAGGCTGTGAAACATATTCTTCGATACTTAGCTCACACACCAACACTAGGATTATGGTATCCCAAGGGCTCCAATCTTCATCTGGTAGGGTATTCTGATTCAGACTATGCTGGTGACCGTTTGGATCGCAAGTCAACTTCTGGCACATGCCATTTCCTCGGAAGATCACTAGTTTGCTGGTCCGCAAAGAAGAAAAACTGCGTATCACTCTCCACTGCCGAAGCTGAGTACATTGCTGTTGGTTCTTGCTGTGCTCAATTGCTATGGATGAAGCAAACCCTCAAGGACTACGACATCAACATGAAGAATGTGCCTCTCTACTGTGACAATGAGAGTGCTATCAAGATTGCATACAACCCAGTACAACACTCGAAGACCAAGCACATCCAGATTTGTCATCATTTTCTTCGGGACCATGTCCTCAAGGGCAATATCCTCATCGACCATGTGAAGACTGATGATCAACTGGCAGATATCTTCACTAAGCCCTTGGATGAGAAAAGGTTTTGCAAGTTGCGGTGTGAGCTAAATATCTTAGAGTCTTCAAATGTTTTGTAAAAACATGCAGACATCCTAACACTTATGCAAAGTTGATGACTTAGATGTGCAACACATGATGAAATGATTTTCTTCAACTGATGAAGAGAGTCACTCTGAATGTGAAGAAATTAACAAAGAAATTGATTCTCAGGGCCCTACGACAATTGTACGCGGCGTCTGTAATCAACATTCTTATATGGTGGGTAACGCCACCGCCCAATGTGAAATTCCTCAAGTTGATTTTCTTCAAATGATCAATTTCCTCACAATGCATTTTTCTTCAAAACAGCTCCTCTTCATTGTGATGATCTATTACAAAATCTTCAAAAACACTTGATGACTTTCATTTGCCTAGGTAGACTGTGATTTTTAGTCCTCAACAACATTCACTTATTGCTATTTCTTCAAGTCGATATTTCTGCTAAGTGAATGTGATCGTACCCTACTTTCCCTCTATGCTATACTTATCCAGTCTATTCGATTCTTCATATGCGTTCTACTTGAAACTTTGTTCAAAATCCTCACTGCATCCTTGTCAGCTGATGATTTTGTAACGAAAATCCTCAAATCTTCAAAAAATGTTTTCTTTAAAGGAACAATAACTGAACCCCCACTTGCCACAATCGGATAACCACGATCTCCACTATCTCCACCGCATCGTACGGGAGCTACACGTGTCCTGCAGAGACGTAGAGGCAGGGGCTATTTGGTCCGAAACTTTCGCGCCAAACAGTAACTTTCGGGCTATAAATATGTCCTTATCCCCCTCGGTATCCTCTTCTTCGCCTCATCGCTCTCCTGCCATAGCACACTCCACCGACCCCTAGCGCCACCGCTGGTAGTCTTGTCGCCGGTAAGGAAGAGCTTCACTGCCTCGACCTTTTCATCGCCAGGATCACGCCGGAGTCAGACCATCTACGTCCGCCGCCGCCGTAGACGTCCTCTGCCGCCAAGTTAGGGTGCATTGGACACTCGACCGAAGAGCCTCTCCAATACTACCTTCTTTGTTCTTCGTTCGCACCTTCCAGGGTAAATATTTCCCATTTTTACAGCAGATTAGATCTGAAATTTTGCCTCTTCTATGTGAAATCTGTTTTTTCCTCAAGATACGATGCGCACATGATTCCTCAAACAATACCTATCACCGCAATCATTGATGAACTAGCTAAGCATCTAAGATTTTCACGAGATTCCTCAATTGTGCGAATTTTCGGATCTGTACAACTCTGGAACCCAAGAACAGTATGCTTAGGCAAATTCCTCAACCACTGGTTATATTCCTCAAACTGTCAAACATTTTCATTTTCTTTAAATCTGAGAACGCATATGACCTCTCCAAATTCATCGCAACTATACTCTGTTCACAGGTACACACATGTCAGCTGATGAATCTCTCGGTTCTCATCACATTAACTCATTTGCTGCGTTTCTGGAAGAAACTCTTCAAGGCTTATCAGAATCCTCAAGAGTTAAGAATCATCAGCAAAGTCCTGAACTGAAGAAAATGGAGGAAGAGAGAAAACAGAAGGGAGGAAAGAAACTGGAGCAGAACACAACTGTTGATATCCCTGAGGACATATACTTGGACTATTGTACACCTAATGAAGAACATGAGACAATGGCCAAGAGAAAGATAAGGCTGCAGAAGATTGAACGCAGATGGGCGAAGGAATGGAAGGAGTACATGTTTGTGACTCCAAAATATGCGAAGAAATTCGCTTTGAAGCCTCCTGGCAGAAGGGCCCCACTTGAGGATCATCAAGTAGCACATCCCTCAAGTCTTATGACAATTGATGACTACCCAGATGAGAAAGAAAAGCATCTGGCCAAGCTCAAGAAGCAAGCAGAAGCTGCAGTGAGGAAATTTAATGAATCCTCAGCTACTGCCTCCGGTGCTGCTAATTCCTCAGTGGCAGAAACCTCAGGCTCAGAAATTCCTCACACGCAGTCTGTGCCAACAAAGCAAAGGGCTTCAAAGCCTCAAGAGAAGTCTGGTGAGGCTTCTGTCACAAAACCCTCAGCTCCAAAACCCCCAGCTCCAAAACCCTCAGTTCCAAAACCTTCAACACCAAAACCATCAGCGCCAAAACCCTCAGCACCAATCTCCTCTGCACCAAAAGCCTGAGCTCGACCTCCAAAGCTTGTACAAAAGCATGTCGTGAAGCCTACGACCGCCAGCTCCAGCTCCTCATTCCCAGCTGCAACTAGCTCGGAGACAAAGTCTTCAACACCACTTGTGAAGACTTTGGCAACTACTGAACGTGCACCTCTGCCCAGCCCCAGCAAAATCATCGCAGTCCCGTATGCATCAGAGGGAAGTGATGACTATGATGATGAAACCCTGCAAGCCATCATGAGAAACAAGCAAGAAAGGGTAGCACAAGCATCAGGCAGTGCTATTCCTCTGGCCATGGACCCCAAGGTCCTCCTCGACTACATCAATATATGGTATGAGGACCCAAACACACCCATTGATGATTTGAAACTTCCTCCTGGCATCAGCCACATGGTGGCCACCTTCATAAATGAAGCCAAGTGGAAGGAACAGAAGGCCATGCAGGCAAAGGTTGCAAAGGCCAAAAAGGAGAAATTCCTCAGGCAGAATCTCCTCAAGCTGACTCCTGATGCACTGGTGTCCACTCAGGCAGAGCTGCAAGTACTGACAGATAAGTATGACAAGCTGTCAGATTGCAAAAGCATCAAGCGCAATTTCATCAAGCTAGCCACTAGTGTTGTTGATGACTACAACAAGAGAAAAGCACCACCAGCACCAACTCCTCAGCCCCTGGTTGAACAGCCAGCAGATGCATCTCCTGATGAGGAGGAAACTCCTCAAGCTGAGGAAGAACACCAGGAGCGCCGTGCTGATGAACCGGCCATTGAAGAAATCATCACCGAGACTACAACTGATGAAATTGCAACCACTGATGAGACTGCTCCTGATCCAGCTGCTTCATCAAAGCAGGCTGATGACTCTGTTCCAGCTGGTTCCTCACTACCAGCTGAAGAATCTGCAGAAAGAACACCTTCACCAAAAGCTTCAAAGTGAAGAAGATAATCCCGTCTGCATCAGACGCGAAGAAGACAAGAGCTGCTGCGAAGGAAGCAAAGAAGAGAAAAGCCTCCTCAGCAGTAGAAATGACAGAGGCAAAGCGCCTCAAAGAAACTGAAGAAACTGCTCCTCTGGATCCAGTATCACTAAATGTCGCCCCCTCATATGAGATGGTCGTCATTGATGACCCAGCTACAAGGGCTGATGAGGAAATGAAGGATGTCGCCTCTGAGGAACATACTGATGAGGAAATCCAGATTGATGGCAGTCCTCAACCCCTCATTCCTCAGACAGAGACCACTCAAGCATCAGCTGCAGCAGCTGATGAGACTCCTTCTGCCACAAAGCCAGCTGAAGAAAAACAAGCTGAGGGAAATGTACATTCTGAGCAGACTCCTCAAGATGAGGAGCAGGCTGACCCAACTCCTCAAGCTGAGAAAGAAGCAGAAATTCCTCTGCCTGAAGCTCAGCCAGAACAAGCATCATCTCCCCAGCAAGAAGTACCAGCTGATGAAATTCCTCAACTTGAGGAAAAAGCTGAAGAAAATGTACCTGCCCAAGACAATGACTTCATTGTACTCAACCCAGAGACTGCCATGGTTGTCTCCCCTCCCATTCCTCAGCAGAATCTTAAGCCAGTTCAGCGCCAACCATTCTCCAAGCGTCCAAAGTTTCAGAAAGAAAATTTCTTTGAGGAATGCATGTATTTCATCGGAGAGAACCCTTATGACAAGCCTCAAATGAGGCATCTGAAGTTTTGGACAAGGACTTAGATGAACTACTATGCCTCTGTGCTTTGTGGACGCAACAAGATATTCCACCACAGGCACATTCCTCATGTTGAGCTTGAAGCAATACCTTGCATGGAACCAGTCCTCAGTGTACTCCACGATGCAGGTTTGCTTCCCATGTGCTCCGACATATCAGACTGGAACAGTGAGCTTATTCTTCAGTTCTATGCCACTCTTGATATATCTGGCAACCCTGAAGACATCAACACTTGGGTGTTTGATTGGATGACCCAAAACACTCACTACAAGGCTCCTGCTTCTGAACTCCTCAGAGAACTGCCCGTACCAATTCCCTCAGACGGGGCAGTGAAGCTTTATGGTGAGCGTGAGCTGCCAAATGGAATGATGGAAGTCCTCATGAAGCCTTTGGCTGTAGGAAAACCCTCAACAACCACATTCCTCGTCCATGAGGTCAAGTACACCCCCCGTTCTGTCTACAGAATTCTCTGCAGTTTGCTCACGCCAATCAAAGGCCATGACGATGAAGAAGATGTTGTAGGCCTCATGAAGAATATCCTCTTCAACATCATTCACGGTATTCCTATAAATATCCATGATTTCTTCTTGAGGACTTTGGCTGACAATGCAATGTGCCCATATGATCACAAGATTTATGCCCCGTGGATCATGAGATTCATCAGGACAAGGACAGGCATCAACTTCCACGCTGATTTCCAAAACCATGTTGGTTATATGCCTCCTATCCGGGTCAACAAGAAGACTTTCGAGCCCATTGAGGGAAAAGGAAAATCTGTGATTGAAGAAGGCAGCAGGCCCCTTGATGGCCAGTTTAAAGAACTAGAAGCTTATTCCTCATGGGACGATACTGAGACTCGTCCAACAAGCCCAATTCCTCCTCGCATGCTGAATACCAGAGAGCTCCTCCTCAGTCTTCACCAGAAGGTGGATCGCAACCACAAATGGGTCAAACGCCAGTTTGGTGCCATTGTGAAAACCCTCACCGAGACTCAGAACTCTATGAAGCTTAATCATCACTATCTGCATGAGGTTTTCGATCGCACCTGGGCTACACTTGCACATCTGAAGACTCAGACTGAGCTTGAAGAAATGAACTTTGAGCAGGACTTTTGACGGGTCGTGGCCTCCCAAGAGGAAGTTCAGGCCCATTCCAGTGCCAGACCTTGAAGACAGCTCCTTTTCTTCATTTCGCACTGCTGAATCTGATGAGGAACAACTCGACACTTCAACCGGCCCAAGGAAGAAGACTACCCCCAAGAAGCGTCACGGCTCTTCATCAACCGCCAAGAAATGAAGACTTCACGGGCGTTAGTCCTCAGTTTGTCCCTTTTTGTCACTTGATGACAAAGGGGGAGAAACTCAAGAGTTAGTCTTCAAGCGGGATATTTTTGGGGCTTATGAACTATATTTAAGTTACAGACTCTTGGTTCTTCTGAAGTTTTTATGTAATGAGTTGTAACTTAAGCCCGATGGTACTCTGACGCTTTTGAACGTATTTCTTCGCATGCTTATTCCTCAAGTTTTAATGCACGCATGCTGGAATTCGTCAGATACCATTTGCCATCATGCATATTCATTTTCTTCACATGATATGTTATATGTATGCATGATTTACAAGACTCAGGGGGAGATCTCCATGATATAAATCATCAATGTGCATCTGCTATAAAAGCAAAATCCTCAAGGTATGCACATCTTCAGGGGGAGTCTCTCTGAATCTTGTTTTCAAATTCCTCAAATGAGTATTTACACTTCATATTTTTAATCCCTGTTGAAGACTTAACCTAATTGTCATCAACCACCAAAAAGGGGGAGATTGTAAGTGCATCTAGTGCCCCTTAGTGATTTTGGTGGTTTGAAGACTTATAGGTTAAGTATCTAATGTGTTTATTAGTGTACACAAGATCTATAAGTCATTGAGGAGTTTGAGATATTTGAAGAATATCGACCCCTAAAAATGTGTATCTTCAGTTGAAGAAATTGGTCTGAAGCTGAAGAAATGAATCGCGAGGAATCTGCGATGAAATTGATATTCCTCATGAAGATACTGATATTGAGAAGACCGGTGGTTCCTGAAGAAAATCATTCTCATGAAATTGAAGCGTGACGATTTACGTTTTCTGTTTTACTTTCTTCGCATTTGATGAATAGGAACACCATACTGTTAAAGGGGGTCAAAGTAACACTATGGAATGGATTTCCTCATGATGCTCAACCCAAGTCTAATCCTACCAAAAGCCTCAAGTGAGGAATATGAGTGACATGAGGACTCTCACAGATGACGGTCCCGACCGTTTCGATAACCACGCCAAGTCACTGGTCTTATCCACTCCAACGGTCATATTATTTAAGGGCATTAGTGTCAAATCATGTCGGGATGCTCCCAGGCTATAAATAGCCACCCCCCACAACCACTAGCTGGTTGGCTGCTCCGTTAGAAACTGACACTTGTCACAAGAGCAACCCAATTCCTCAGAGCCTTCGAGAGTAATTCATCAGTGAGGAAATACACCACCCACCGAAACCACAAACCAAACCTAGTGATTGAGCATCACTGAAGAAGTTGTTCGTGTGTGGGACTGAAGCCTTTTACCTTTGAGGACTGTGCATCCTCCAGACGGTTAGGCGTCATGGTCTAGAGCAATCCAGCAGTCAATTGTGGATCGCCGGGTGACCGAGTTTGTGAGGGTTTGGAAGTCTGCCCTGAAGACTTACCACGAGTGTTGGGCGAGGACTGTGTGTCCTTAGCTCAAGGAGAATACGGTAGGGACTGTGTGTCCCGGGACTGGGTGTCTTTTGGTTTCAATACCAAGCTGCTCCAAACCAGATGTACAACTGTCACAACAGTTGGAACTGGGTCATCAACGATTGTCTTCTCTGAGAATCGGGTTCTAATTTCTCAACTCTTTACTTTCTTTGTATTATGTGTTGATGACTTTCACTGTGACTGTTTGAAGAATTTGCTAAAGACTTTCTCTGAATTTCCTCAACCCCAAATTCTTCACAATAGTTAATCATCATCTGTATTCTGCGTGCCTGCTTGTTGTGCAATCTGTTTTCACATTCTTCACTCTGAAATACTGTTGGTGTGAACGTTTGCACGTCTGATCCTTTACTGTTTCCGCTGTAAGTTAGTCATCAGTGAGGAATTTCCTCAAAAGGAATTTCCTCAGTGATGAAATTCTAAAAATCTCCTATTCACCCCCCTCTAGTCGATATAACGCACTTTCAAAGATCCAAAATTAACTGCGGATAATAGGGATCGACTTCAGCTGATGGTACACAAAAGAGAGGGCCCATGGCCCACTCGAAGTTTGAGGTTACATAAAATCACTCGGCATACCGAGGCAAATTAAAGCTTAAGTGTTTTTTCCCTCCGAGCATGACTCGGAGGCCGAAGAATCTACCGCTTCGATGAAGGTGTCAAGATCAATCCCCTTTGTGATCTGTGTGGCCGCCGTCATGAACATCTCCATGAAGTCTTCAAATTTGAAGCTTTTGCGGTTGACGACCAGAAGATTCTTCAGATTCTCTTCATCCACTCCCTTGCAATGGAAGCGGACGAGCGAGAGGGCAATGTCAGCTCCGGCCCTTGCCGATGACTTCTTCGACGACTTAAGTTCACTGGGGATAGCCTTCACTCGGGTCACAACGGCTTGAGCATCCTTCACAGGAGCATCTTCAGGTGCCTTCTCCTAGTCGATCTCTCCAACGGCCGACTGAAGCAGCTTGAAGCAAGCCACTACATAATCGATGCGATCCTACAGCCTGAGGAGAGGCAAGGCATCACTGTCCTTCAGGAGCCCTCTCATGGGGTCAAGCTCCTTCTCTATTCGCGTTGCTCTTCTTCAACGTCGGCAACAAAGGCTACACTCAACAGAAAATGGAGGATGAGAAACGTTAGTCGGAGATTTCAAAATGATCATGGAAAAGTATTCGGACACTCAACATACCTTTGAGCTTCTCCCTGAGCTCTATGATGAAGTCCTCCACGAACTCCTCCAGCTCATCTTTCTTGGCAATGGCCTGGTCGAGGTTGGCTTCCCACTCGGTGTAATGATTCTTCAACTCAGCAAGCTCCTTCGTGCTTTTCTCCGCACCGGCTTTCAAAAGACGATTCTCCTTCTCCAAAGTCCCAACCGAGTTAAGTTTCGCTTCAGCTGCCAAGGTTTTCTGTTTGATCTCCTTCCAAGCGGATGCGAGTTCGTCATCCCTCTTCTCGAGGGCTTCCTTCATGTTCACTAGAGAAATGGAACTCTTGAGCCTCTCAGAAAGGCGATTTGACAAGACAACCTGAGTCGGATAAGGAAAGACAACTTAATGGAGTATTAGTCGGATGGCAAGGACATACCTTCAGTTGCTCGCTTTTCCAACTCTAGTCGCTTGCTCTTTGCTTGCTCCGCCTCAAGTCTGAGTCGGAATTTCTGCAACCCTTTTTCCATGGGCTCATCACGGCCCACAGGTCCACAATTAGTCTGCAATCAACAAAAATTAGAGAGGCATAACATTATGTCGTAGCTCTAAGACTACCACCAACTGTCACAGTCGACGATAGACTTGGGGACTACACCCAGTGAGTGCGCTCAGCACACCCCCACTGGAATGACACATGATAAGGGATCCGTACCTGACTAGCCTCTATCAGTCAAAACAAAGAAACTGAGACTACTACCAACTACTTCAGACGACAGTAGCCTTGGCGACTACACCCAGTGGGTGCGCTCAGCGTGCCCCCAGTGGAAAGATGGAAGAAAGGAAAGTGCTCCGTACCCTACTCGACTGTGTCGAACATACAAAAGAAAGAAAAAATGACTACCTCCGACTAACACAGTCAACGGCAGCCTCGAGGACTACACCCAGTGGGTGCGCCCAACGTGCTCCCACTAACACCGAGTGGGTGTGCCCTTGGGGATGCCCACTCAGGATTTCTACCAAGGACCAAATTCAAAAAATACATGCGTGAAGGACTTACCCAAACATTCTTCGCCACGGCTTCACTCGCATCGTATGCCTCCTTCAGTCGCCTAGCCATCACGTCCAGCTGAGCCAAGGCCTCCTTGCGCACCTCCTCTTGGTCCTCCGGGGTAAGAAGGAGCTAGAAGATGCTGCGATCCTTGGGGTCAGACGATGAAGTGGTCAGCGGATATTGTCCGAGTGATGCTCCACCGTAGCAACCTACTGCACCACACGAGTTTTGGCCATGATGTTCACTCAGCTGGGAGTCGAAGCCTGCTTCAACACATCCCCAGCTGCAGAAGGGACATCAACGTCAAGATCGATCGCATCCTCCGGCTCTGCATATACCCAAAAGATAGTCCAAATACCACTCGAATATCCAAAGCCCGAATTTTGACTGGGTTGCTGGAAAAGCTCAAGGATTACCTTTTTATGAAGCAACGTCAACGTCAGCTCTACCTTTGTTAGTAGTCTTGTGATCCAGTGAAGCACTCAAAGTGTCAGACCTACAATAGAAACAACGAAGCCCGATCATCACTCGGTAGACATTGTTCAAACTGAGACAACTCACTCGGCAAAGATACTTACGCTGAAGCCACACACACGTCGTCCTTGATGCGCGACATGACAGTCTTGCGAGGCTTGGAGCTTGAGACCTTGGGTTACTTGGCGGCTTGCTCTGGCAATGCTTCAGGCTCACTTCGACCCCGTTTGGAGCTATGAGTCGGCATTGCTAAGACACTCGGCTTCAGTGTCAATGGAGTCTTTGGGGTGCCTGTGTGGACCCCAGGGTCCTAGCGTGCCTTGGAACGGGTTTCAACCCATTTCTCGACCTATACTTTTTCAGACGGAGGAGATTCCGCCTCGTCTCCATGCTCCTCCTCGCGCTCTTCTGTCTCCTCATCGTCGCCTTCATCGTACTCGTCATCCTTCGAGCCCTTCGGGAGCTCGGCGTCCTGGTTTTCTGTTTCACTTTCCACATCAATGGGCGAGTGGTCAATCGCTGGTATGGAGATGACCAGCCGTGTGAAAGCTTGCCGAATGAAAGAAGAAAAATCACAAGTGGAAGTTCAAACAACAAAGAAGTTCACTCGGTACGGGTCTTCGATACCTCACCTCATTCGGCTTATTGTCCGTCGCGAAGGGTTTTACCTGCCTGGAGCCTGTGGGGTTGTCTCTCACTGGAGTAATGGACCTGAGCTATTCTCCATCGCCTCTTCTCTGAGCTCCTGAGGATGGACTCGAGTGTGATCATCTGACCCTTCATACTGCCACATCGGGTGGGCTCTAGCCTAAAGAGGATGGATCCTATGCTGGAAAAAAAACTCCACGAGGTCCATCCTGTTCACACCCTTTCGGATCAAGGACACCACTTCTATCATCAAGATCTCTACGTCGGTCTTCTCCTCCGTGGACAAGGTCAAGGTAGGGGCCGGGTGGATCCTATCAACATCATAGGGAGGGATGCCCGACCGCCCCTCACCGTCTGGGATGTCTCGGCAATAAAACCAGGAGTCCTGCCAGTTCTTCGTCGAGTCTCGGAAAGTCATACGAGGAAAGCTACTTTTGCCCCTAAGCTGAATGTCTAAGCCGCCGCAAAGCTGCACTACATTGGTTTTCCCCCCGAGGAGGAAGACTTCTTCCTGGTCATCACTCGACATGTGAACAAGTGCTTGAAGAAGCTCCAATGTGGGTGACACCCGAGCAAGAAACGCTCAGAAGAAGGGATGCAGAGGCAGAGAAAAACCTCGCTCGACGTGGGTGACCAAGAGCACTCGCTGGTCGTTCTGGGGCACCGTCTCAATCTCTCTGTCTACGGGCAGTCGCCAGCTCCCCTGGGAGATCAGGCTTTCGCCCTCCAGCTCGAAGAGCCGCCCCTCCGAGACATGGGACGACATCCTGTTGCCGTGGATCCATCTTTGCGGGAGCACTCCGACGCTCGAGGAGGATCCACGCGACCCCTTCTTGGCCCGCTCGGCCTTCGACGTCGCTCCCTTCACCATGGTGGGTGATGGAGAGGTGGGGACCGGGGATCGATGGAGACAACCGGAGGTTCTTTTGTTTGGTGGCAAGTGGCAGAAGTGGAGAAGGGAAGAACCTGGTTCTAGGACATTGTCCTCTCTCTCTCTCTTCCGCCCCAAGCCTTAAATATCCAACGACAAGATTCCCCATTGAGCACATCGCCAGCCCGAGGAAGATTTGCAGTATCCCGAGGATCACAGGCATTGTAGTATGACAACGACATTAGAGGCGCGGAAATTGGGGCATCACCCAACTACTTCCACTACCCACGTCTCCGCCGATATCGCCTCCGTGCGCATGCTCCCTCGATTCAAAAAATCACGAAAAATCCATCCCACCTCATCCTGAAAGGATTCTATATCCGCAACGTGTGATGAGGTGAGCCGAAAGATCTTTTCGCTCGTCCCCCTGTCGTACCCCGATCATTCCGAAAATCAATGAAGACGACCCGATCGTCCTTCCCCCAATGCAAGTGGAGATCCGTACCCGCTCGCCGATTAAGCATGAAGATTTGATAGGTCTGCTACTGCAACAAAAGACCTTCCAACGGCGCCACAAAGATGCTGATGGGAGACTGTTCTTGTCTTGATACTCCTCAGCAACGACACCAGGAATCCTTCTGCTACGGCTACGCCTTAAGGGACTTCCTAGGAAAATATGCAAAGGATTTCCCCCGTGGACTTGGAGCCTTGCGTTGGTGTTCCCTCGAAGAGGAAAGGGTGATGTAGCGCAGCGGTGGTAAGTATTTCCCTCAGTTTGAGAACCAAGGTAGCGATCCAGTGAAGGAGTATCTCAAGTGCCTGCACAAACACAAAAAGCTTGCTCCCAATGCTATGAAGGGGTTGTCAATTCCTTATAGATTGTTCGCCAAGTGAGAACTGAAAGGAACAAAGTAACAAAGCAAAGTAAAAGCAAAAGTGGAAATGATAGATGTGAATAGACCCGGGGGCCGTAGTATTTACTAGTGGCTTATCTCATGAAAGCAAGTAGACGGTGGGTGAACAAATTACTGTCGAGCAGTTGATAGAACCGCGCAAAGTCGTGACGTCATCTATGGCATTGATTATATCTATAGGCATCACGTCCAAAACAAGTAGACTGATACTTTCTGCATCTACTACTATTACTCCACACGTTGACCGCTATCCAGCATGCATTTAGTGTATTAAGTCCAAAAGAACAGAGTAACGCCTTAAGCAAGATGACATGATGTAGATGGACAATCTCATATCTACGACAAAGCCCACCTTTTTACCCTTGATGGAAACTACACGATGTGTGCCTTGCTGCCCCTACTGTCACTGGGAAAGGTCACCACACGGTAAGAACCCAAACCCAAGCACTTCTCCCATTGCAAGAATCATAGATCTAGTTGGCCAAACAAAACCCAAGACCCGGAGAGACTTACAAGGATATCAAATCATGCATATAAGAAATCAGCAAAGACTCAAATATATGTCATAGATAATCTGATCACAAATCCACAATTCATTGGATCTCGACAAACACACCGCCAAAGAGGATTACATCGGATAGATCTCCATGAAGATCATGGAGAACTTTGTATTGAAGAATCAAGAGAGAGAAGAAGCCATCTAGCTACTAACTACGGACCCGTAGGTCTGAAGTGAACTACTCACGAGTCATTGGAGGGGCGATGATGTTGATGTAGAAGCCCTCCAACTCCAAAGTCCCCTCCGGCAGGGCACCGGGAAGGGTCTCCACATGAGATCTCGCGGAAACGGAAGCTTGCGGCGGCGGAAAAGTATTTTCGTGGATTCCCTGATTTTTTTTTCTGTATTTTAGGGAATATATAGGCGAAGGAGCTAGGTCAGGGGGCGCCACGGAGGCCACAAGCCCGCTGGACTCCGTTCTGTTCGAGAATTTTTTTTTCGGGGATTTTATTCCGTTTGGACTCCGTTCCAAAATCAGATCTGAAAAGAGCCAAAACACAGAAAAAACAGGAACTGGCACTTGGCACTGAATTAATAAGTTAGTCCCAAAAAAGATATAAAAGGTACATAAAACATCCAAAGATGACAAGATAACAACATGAAACCATCAAAAGTTATAGATACATTTGAGACGTATCAAGCATCCCCAAGCTTAACTCCTGCTCGTTCTCGAGTAGGGAAGTGATAAAGAATGAATTTTTGATGCTTTCATGCTACCTAGCATAGATGTCCTTTATAACTCCTGTTATGTGACATGAATGGTCAGGTCCATTAGATTCAAAACAATAGTTTTCTATTGACGTGGAAACAATAATAATTAAAGCAAACTAGCAAAGTAATTATGAGCTTTCAAAAGAACACGGCCAAAAGAAAGTTATCCCTACAAAAGCATATAGTCTGGCTATGCTCTATCATTATTGCAGAACGAATCTAAATCATGCACAACCCCGGTATTGGCCAAGTAATTGTTTCACACCTTTACTTTCTCAAACCTTTTCAACTCTCACGCAATACATGAGCATGAGCCATGGTTTTAGCACTATAAGTGGTGTGGAGCTTGGTGGAGGTTGCAAGACAAAATAAGGAGAAGATGATCACATTAACTAGGCATATCAATGAGCTGTGGAGATGCTCATCAATAGATATCAATGTGAATGAGTAGGGATTGCCATACAAATGATGCACTAGAGCTAAGATTATGTGAAAGCTCTTAAAGAAAACTAGTGGGTGTGCATCCAACTTGCTTGCTCACGAAGACCTAAGGCAATTTTGAGGAAGCCTATCATTGGAATATACAAGCCAAGTTATATAATGAAAATTTCCCACTAGCTATATGGTGGTGACAAAACGAGAGACTCTCAGTCCTGAAGATCATGGTCCTTAATATGCACAAGTGTGGAAAGGTGGTAGCATTGTCCCTTCTCTCTTTTTCTCTCATTTTTTTTGTGTGGGCTCTTTGGCCTATTTTTTTGGTGGGCATCTTTGGCCTATTTTATGATGATCATCACACTTTCAACTCAAATCTTAGAGCAACGATGACTCTATATGGAATGCCTCCGGTAGTGTACCGTGACAATGATCTAGCATCGCATTGACATTAATGGAAACATCATGCTAGCTATCTTACGATCATGCAATGGCAATGTAGAAGTGGTGGCACATGTCATGGTGGTAGTTGCATGGCAATATATCTCGGAATGACTTTCTAAAATCCATAGTAGGTAGGTATGGTGGCTGTTTTGAGGGAGGCTAATGGTGGGTTTTGTGCACCGGCGAAAGTTGCACGACACTAAGAAGATAGTGATGGTGGAAGGTGAAAGTGCATCTAAACCATGTACTCAACGTTAGTCATGAAGAACTCATATACTTGTTGCGAAAGTTTTATTAGTAATCGAAACAAAGCATTCAACGCATACTCCTAGGGGAAGGTTGGTTGGTATAAACCATCGCGCGATCCCGACCGCCACACAAAGGATGACAATCAAAAGACTAATCATGCTCAGACTTCATCACATAGCGGTTCACCATACATGCATGCTACGGGAATCACTAACTTCAACACAAGTATTTCTAGATCCACAACACCTTACTAGCATAACTTCAATATTACCAAAACCACAACTCAAAATTAATTGAGATGAATCAAACTTCTCTAACTATTCAATGCACATGAAGGTGGAAGTTTCCGTATCCCTTTGGATAACTACCCCTTTTGAGACTACTTTCAAAGCATAGATCAACTACCAAGCCACGCTCCGCTGTGCTCTAAAAGATATAAGTGAAGCACATAAAGCAAAAGTATCTAGCTCAAAAGATATAAGTGAAGCACATGTGAGCTGAATTGTCTACCAAAGGATATAAGTGAAGCTCGACAAAATCACGGTGAGTGCATGTCTCTCTCTCTTGGTGTGCAACAAGGATGATTGTGACACAACAAAAATAAAAGACTCCTATGATACAAGACGCTCCAAGCAAAACACATAACATGTGGTGAATAAAAATATAGCCCCAAGTAACGTTACCGATGGATTGAAGACGAAAGAGGGGATGCCTTCCCGGGGCTTCCCCAAGCTTAGGCTTTTACGACATCCTTGAATCTCTTGGGGTGCCTTGGGCATCCCCAAGCTTGAGCTCTTGCCACTCTTTATCTTTTTGTCCATAAGAACTTCACCCAAAACTTGAAAACTTCACAACACGAAACTTAAACAGAAACTCGTGATAACATTAGTATGAGAAAGCAAACCACCACTTACTTAGGTAATGTAGCATACTTAAATTCTACTTATGTTGATGTTGGGTTACTATATCTTCAATGTTCCATGGCTAATACCCCCCAATACTATCCATAGTTTCATCAAAATAAGCAACCAACACAACAAAAACAAAATCTGTTAACAGCAGACCTGTCTGTAGCAATCTGTATATTTCGTATACTTCTGGTACTTCAAAAATTCTGAAAACTTACGACATTCTGCAGAATTTGCGTAGAAATCAGCATCAAAAAGAATAAACTCAAAAGCTCTTACAGAAAACAAATGAAAATTCGTTTCGTGAGCAGAAAGTTTCTCTCTTTTCCAGCATGACCAAACGATCATCCCCAAGACTAATCAAAACGGTTTTGCTTGGCACAAACGCAAAAAGGAACACAAAAAACACAATCATAACAGAAGTATGAAAGTGTGGAAAACACAAAAAAGAAACAAAATGGATAGATTCGTTTGGTTGCCTCCCAACAAGCGCTTTTGTTTAACGCCCTTAGCTAGGCAAAAGGTGATGGAATCACGTATAGTCATCTTTGGTGCTCAAACCATAAGTGGCCCTCATCATATATTCATAAGGCAGTCTTATTTTCTTTCTAGGAAAGTGCTCCATGCCCTTCTTTAAAGGAAATTGAAATCTAATATTCCCTTCCTTCATATCAATGATAGCACCAATAGTCCTTAGGAAAGGTCTACCAAGAATAATGGGACATGAAGGATTGCAATCTATGTCAAGTACAATGAAATCCATGGGTATATAGTTCATATTTGCAAGAATAAGAACATCATCGATCCTTCCCATGGGTTTCTTGACAGTAGAATCCGCAAGATGCAAATTAAGAGAACACTCGTTAATCTCATGAAAACCAAGAATATCACATAAAGACTTTGGAATCGCGGAAACACTAGCACCCAAATCACACAAAGCATTGCACTCATAGTTTTTGATCTTGATTTTGGTAGTAGGTTCCCATTCATCATGAAGTTTTCTAGGTATAGAGACTTCTAGTTCGAGCTTCTCTTCAAGAGATTTAATCATAGCATCTACGATATGTGCGGTAAAGGCTTTGCTTTGGCTATAAGCATGTGGAGAGTTTGCAATGGATTGCATCAAAGAATGCATTCAAGCAAGGAGCAATTGAATTCCTTCAAATCCAAAGTGGGAGTTTCATTACTACCCAAAATTTTGATTTCTTCTACTCCACTTTCCACACCTTTATCATCAAGATGGGTGGACTCCGAATCATTGGGGCTTTTTTCAACCAAAGTGGATTCATATCCAGCCCCTTCATCAATAGGTTTGACACGCGAAAACAAAGATTCAAGAGGAGTCACACCAAGCACTTTAAGATCTTCGTGATTTGCATCACTAGAACGCACCCTTTTAAACCATTCATGCCTAGCGCGAATTTGGGCGGTTCTTTCTTTGCTCTCATTCATGGAGACACGCATAGCTTCCAAAGTTTCATCCAAGTTGACCTTGGGAGGAGCGCATCTAACTTTCAAAGCATCAATATCACAAGACATCCTATCAACGCTCTTAGCCAAATCGTCTATTTTGAGTAGTTTTTCCTCTATGGACGCATTGAAAATCTTTTGAGAGTTGATGAACTCTTGGATATTACTCTCTAAATCAGAGGGTAATTTGTTGTGATTTCCATAAGTGTTGTTGTAGGAATTGCCATAATTGTTAGAGGAGTTACTAGGAAAAGGCCTAGGAACATAGTTTCCTCTAAAAGCATTGTTGTTGCCAAAATTGTTCCTACCAACAAAATTCACGTCCAAACTAGCGTTGCTACTCTCAATCAAGGAAGATAGTGGCATGTCATTAGGATCTAAAGGAGCATCTCTACTAGCAACCAAATTCATCAACTCGTCCATCTTAGCACTAAGCGAGTTAATTTCTTCTATAGCGTGCACCTTTTTGCTTGCAGGCGACCTTTCAGTGTGCCACTGAGAGTAGTTGGTCATGATATTTTCTAGGAGTTTTGTAGCGTCTCCTAACGTGATTTCCATGAATGTTCCACCTGATGCGGAGTCCAAGATATTGTGAGAAGCGAAATTCAAACCAGTGTAAAAGATTTGTATAATCATCCACAAACTCAAGCCATGAGCGGGACGATTTCTAATCATAAGCTTCATCCTCTCCCAAGATTGTGCAACATGTTCATGATCAAGTTGCTTGAAATTCATGATATCGTTATGTAAGGAGATGATCTTAGTCGGCGGAAAATACTTGGATATGTAAGCATCTTTGCACTTATCCCAAGAATCGATACTATTTTTAGGCAAAGAAGAAAACCAAGTTTTTGCGTGATCTCGCAATGAGAAAGGAAAAGGTTTCAACTTAATCACGTCATTATCCACATCTCTTTTCTTTTGCATATCGCAAAGCTCAATGAAGGTATTGAGATGGGATGCGGCATCTTCACTAGGAAGGCCACAAAATTGCTCTTTCATAACAAGATTCAGCAAAGCTGCGTTGATTTCATACGATTCCGCACTAGTGGCGGGAGCAATCGGAGTACTAATAAAATCATTATTATTGGTACTCGAGAAGTCGCAAAGTTTGGTGTTTTCAGCCATGATTACTTCAACAAACAAACAAGCACACAAGCAAGCAAGAAAACCGGCGAAGGAAAACGGCAAAAAGGCAAAAGGCAAAAGAAAAAGGCAAAGGAGAAAGGCAAATGAAAACGGCAAATGTGAAGTGGGGGATAGGAAAACGAGAGGCAACTGGCAAAAAAGTAAATGCAAGAGATGAGTTTGTGAGACCTACTTGGATAGATCTCTCCTTCCCCGGCAACGGCGCCAGAAATACTTCTGCTACTGCAACAAAAGACCTTCCAACGACGCCAGAAACGTGCTGACGGGAGACTGTTCTTGTCTTGATACTCCTCAGCAACGGCACCAGGAATCCTTCTGTTACGCCTACGCCTTAAGGGACTTCCTAGGCAAATATGCAAAGGATTTCCCCCGTGACCTTGGAGCCTTGCGTTGCTATTCCCCTGAAGTGGAAAGGGTGATGAAGCGCAGCGGTGGTCAGTATTTCCCTTAGTTTGAGAACCAAGGTATCGATCGAGTGAAGGAGTATCTCAAGTGCCAGCACAAACACAAAAAGCTTGCTCCCAACGCTATGAAGGGGTTGTCAATCCCTTATAGATTGTTCGCCAAGTGAGAACTGAAAGCAACAAAGTAACAAAGCAAAGTAAAAGCAAAAGTGGAAACGATAGGTGTGAATAGACCCGGGGGCCGTAGTGTTTACTAGTGGCTTCTCTAATGAAAGCAAGTAGACAGTGGGTGAACAAATTACTGTCGAGCAATTGATAGAACCGCGCAAAGTCGTGAGGTCATCTATGGCAATGATTATATCTATAGGCATCACATCCAAAACACGTAGACCGATACTTTCTGCATCTACTACTATTACTCCACACGTCGACCGCTATCCAACATGCATCTAGTGTATTAAGTCCAAAAGAATAGAGTAATGCCTTAAGCAAGATGACATGATGTAGATGGATAATCTCATATCTACGACAAAGCCCACCTAGTTACCCTTGATGGCAACTACACAATGTGTGCCTTGCTGCCCCTACTATCACTGGGAAAGGTCACCACACGGTAAGATCCCAAAACCAAGCACTTCTCCCATTGCAAGAATCATAGATCTAGTTGGCCAAACAAAACTCAAGACTCGGAGAGACTTACAAGGATATCAAATGATGCATATAATAAATCAGCAAAGACACAAATATATATCATAGATAATCTGATCACAAATCCACAATGCATCGGATCTCGACAAACACACCGCCAAAGAGGATTACATCAGATAGATCTCCATGAAGATCATGGAGAACTTTGTATTGAAGATCCAAGAGAGAGAAGAAGCCATCTAGCTACTAACTACGGACCCGTAGGTCTGAAGTGAACTACTCACGAGTCATTGGAGGGGCGATGATGTTGATGTAAAAGCCCTTCAACTCCAAAGTCCCCTCCGGTATGGCACCGGGAAGGGTCTCCAGATGAGATCTCGCGGAAACGGAAGCTTCCAGCGGCGGTAAAGTATTTTCGTGGATTCCTTGATTTTTTCTGTATTTTAGGGAATATATAGGCGAAGTTGCTAGGTCAGGGGGGCGCCAGGGAGGCCACACGCCTGCTGGCCGCCGCCCCTGGTGGCGGGTACATGGCTTGTGGGCTCCCTGTAGCTCTCCTGGCTTGGCCCACAAGCCCCCTGATCTTCTTCCATTCGGGAAAAAATTATTTCGGGGATTTTATTCCGTTTGGACTCCGTTCCAAAATCAGATCTGAAAAGAGCCAAAAACACAGAAAAAACAGGAACACACACTTGGCACTGAATTAATAATAGTCCCAAAAAAGATATAAAAGGTACATAAAACATCCAAAGATGACAAGATAACAACATGAAACCATCAAAAATTGTAGATACGTTTGAGACGTATCAAGCTCTCGTACAACCAACTCATGGAATCTATCTTCCCGAAAGATAGTCCATCACTGCCGACTCCGGACATAACCGTATGACTGGACAATCAGAATTCGCCACTCTTGAATCCGTGGAGGTTTGCCGAGAGTCCGAATGACACAACCCTGAGCTGCAGCCCAAGAATCTCTCGAGACATCGAAGGAAGTCATTCACTCGGTCTGCAAAACCTCAACTAATTCAGGGGCTACTAATAGGGTTTTACATTAGGGTAGGCCTACGTACCTGCCTCCCTAGGACCCCTTACGGACACCAGTGTCCTTAAAGTCCCCGGTGCAACCTCGACCTCACTCGGTTCAGCAACCTTCACTCGGCCTACTTGGAGTCACTAGGACCACCTTGTGTCAGTTGGACGCATCCTGGCACTCGTACCACAGCAAGATGAAGGCAGTGAAGAGGCTGCAATGGCTAAGGACTTAATTCATCACATGAAGTGGTGTGAAGACTCACATTACCAGTAATGCCGAGGGTTAAAGCTGACATTTCTAGTAACTTCCCTCTTTATTAGCCTTAATTGCCTTGTAATGAAGATCGGTCGGTCGTGGCAGCAACTATATAAGCCACTCCTGGGCTCCGGCTCAAGGGTTCCACACATTGTAATATTTTGCACCCCCATAAGAAACATCAACCTCAGAGCTCGAGACGTAGGGTTGTTACCATTTCTGAGTGGGGTCTCAACTCGTACATCCGAGTGCATCCGCTGCGCCTAGTTAGACTTCGCCCCTTTGTTTGTACCCCTAGGTACTATTGTCAGGGTCATTCCCACGACACATACCATAAAATTAGGTAATAAAAGAGGTAGTGGAGCATCAAAGTAAAGATCGACAGTGGAGCTTACTGTGTATAGATACTATATAGTGCCTTCTTTTCTACGCGGGTGGTACACCACTTCTGATTTGTATTCCGCTCTTTCCTCATTAGACATTCAGGCATACCAACTTTGAGCACATTTGTTTTTTGTTCTTCTAGATTTCACTCGTGGGATTTGCATTCCAATGAACAGGTGTGTTCGTCAGCTCTTGAAACGGGGAATGCTCCCTTGATCCCAATGGAGATGTAGGTGGATTACACTTCTCCATCTATAAATCAATATTTCCAAAGGGATACAAAACACAATCTTTCAAATATGCAGTTATGAGCATATCACTTTATATAATCACAAAATGATGGCTCTAAATCAACATAGTAGCTGATGATGTCAAAACCCAATTAGGAACATGTCACGTATAGTTTAGCACATCTAAACAGAAGATCTGGATAAACTATAAAGTATAGTTGTGCCTACATTCAAGCTTTCTAATATTTTTATTGGAACATCAGCAGAACAAGGCAACTAATCTTACATTGATATGTCATGCTTGTCTGAAGCTCTCTATGTTTCCTGCTTATTAGGTTGTCTAGCATGACTCCTTGGTTAATATATCTGTCCATTGAGGGAACCTAGAGTGTCGTTATTAAAATATTTTCACTTTCTACCCTTATGAAATTGCTCCAGGAATCTCTCATAGATTGATTGTACTGAAATAGAGGGTGTACTTAAATTCGCCAAAAAATTACAAATAATGTCAACAATAAGAAAGGTAGACATAATTGTTATTGCGGAGAATATGGAAGTAGCTCAATACAGAAAATGAAGAATTGTTGGAGAGAATTACGTTGAAGTGTAGTGTATGTAGTTTGCAAAGTCTGGAAAATAAATCTAGCAGTAGCATATTATTGTTCATATTTTGATGCAAAGTGTATGCAGTATTCAATATGCAAATTCTAGAAAAGAACTTCCCATATTAAACTTTTGTGCTGCTCAAATAGAATATTATAGTTATGTAGAAAACACTTCTCATCCTATATTCAGTTTCTAACTAATGTAAAGGGAGAAGGAGAACATGCCCACTACAATGCAGGGAGAATGATGAAATGTCTAAGATTATAATCATTGTAAACGACACTAAAAAAATGAACATTAGTTTAACTAGCCATAATCTAGGTACTAAATGTGGTCATTTTGGTGCACAAACATTTACAAAAAATAAATACGAATAAAAATGCTAGTGAGAAATCATTCTAACATATGTGTCGGAGTTCTGGGAATGGGGGTACCCAGACCTTCCTACCTACGACCAAAGGCTCGCCCACTTCTTCAAGCAAACCGAGGGACCCGACATCACTCTAGGCAAGGCCCTCGTGAGGGTCCAAGCTTCACGAGGAGGAACGGCATCAAGACCCACAGGGGGCCTCCTCAGGACCCCTCCAGAGCGGCGAACATTCCGAGGCGAGGCCCGGCATCAAGAGTCAAGGATGACGCAGAGGAAGGATAGACGTGCAGCAGATAGCAGGACGGAGCAGTTTCCCCTTTGGTGCAAAGGGGGAAGGACGAACGCAGGTTCCCAAGGCATCTTCTAAAGGTTTCCATTCTAGTGCAACAAGACCGTGGCCGCTCGCCGGCAGGACGGACGTCACCCACGTACTCATCCCTGCAGCGTGGGCAGCCACATTGCAGGCGAAGACGACCTTTGGGCAGCGGAGCATGCTCCCCTGTTCCCCTACAAAATCGGCCGTTGTAGGATCCCTTCCTGCAGAAACGATAAGGGAAGAGGACCAGGGCCTCCACTATAAATAGAGAGGATATGATACTTCGTAGAGCGACGGACTCATTCTCATTCACCCACCTTCACACCACTAAGTTCACCTAGCCTCAGGAGGCCAAAGAACACTGTACTAGTTCATCCACCAACCTCCACGAGAGGCAATCCACCAAAGCAGGAGTAGGGTTTTACGCTTCGCAGCGGCTTGAACCTGGGTAAACGGTTGTGTTCTGTGTTCCCCTCACCATCGAGTGAGTTCTTCGGCGTTACCATCGAGGAGCGTGCTAGGCAAGGTTAGGCCGTAAGAGATCTTGGTACATGCCCCTGAGTTCGAATCTTTAGGGTTTTGTGGAGCCTGAAATCCAACATTTGGCGCGCCAGGTAGGGGGCGTGTTAAGGTCTTCTCCGAGCTTCGTCTTCCCTAGGCCCGCTGCTCCGATGGCCGACGCCTAACCAGCTTCTTCGAGCCTCGTTGAGATGGCCTCCAACCGCCACATCACAGTGGCCGAAAGCACGCATACCGGCGTTGTGGTACCAGGCGGCTCGTACCAGATCGTCAACATCGTCTCCACCGTCGCAACCACCCGCGCCTCCCAGGCGCACGACGCCCTCGGCGCCCGCGACGCGCCACATCAACTTGGGAGACCTCAACGTGCATGACGCGTTGCAGATGGCGAGAGAGATGCTCCGCCAACGACCAACGCACGGGGGCTTCGACGCCTGGGCGGACCACATCATGAAGCTGATCGCTATCGCCCAGAAGACCATCCAACCCGGCTCTTCTTCCAGGCCGCAGGCGTCGGGCGCCGGGGCTCGTGCTACTTCTCAAACAAGAGCGCCAGAATTTGACACGTTGACAGAGACTTGCTTGCGTTGGTTTTTCCCTTGAAGAGGAAAGGGTGATGCAGCACAGGAGCAATAAGTATTTCCCTCAGTTTGAGAACCAAGGTATCAATCTAGTAGGAGAATCTGGTCAAGTCTAGAGTACCTGCACAAACACAAAAGAGCTTGCACCCAACGATATAAAGGGGTTGTCAATCCCTTCAAGATTGTTTGCAAAGTGAGATCTGAAGGCGGAAAGTGCAACGAAGTAAAAGAGTAAGGCTGAAAATATGGTGTGGAGTAGACCCGGGGGCCATAGTGTTCACTAGAGGCTTCTCTCAAAATAGCAAGTATTACGGTGGGTGAACAAATTACTGTCGAGCAATTGATAGAACCGTGGAAAGTCATGACGATATCTAAGGCAATGATCATACATATAGGCATCACGTCCGAGACAAGTAGACCGATACTTTCTACATCTACTACTATTACTCCACACATCGACCGCTATCTAGCATGCATCTAGTGTATTGAGTTCATGACGAACAGAGTAACGCCTTAAGCAAGATGACATGATGTAGAGGGATAATCTCAAACCAATGATGAAAACCCCATCTTTTTACCCTTGATGGCAACAACACGATGCGTGCCTCGCTACCCCTTCTGTCACTGGGTGAGGTCACCGCACGGTATGAACCCAAAACCAAGCACTTCTCCCATTGCAAGAATCATAGATCTAGTTGGCCAAACAAAACCCACAACTCGAAGAGAATTACAAGGATATGAAATCATGCATAAGAGAGATCAGAAGAAACTCAAATAATATTCATAGATAATCTGATCATAAATCCACAATTCATCGTATCTCGACAAACACACCGCAAAAGAAGATTACATCGGATAGATCTCCATGAAGATCATGGAGAACTTTGTATTGAAGATCCAAGAGAGAGAAGAAGCCATCTAGCTACTAGCTATCGACCCGTAGGTCTATGGTGAACTACTCACGCATCATCGGAGAGGTCATGGTGTTGATGAAGAAGCCCTCCGTATCCGAATCCCCCCTCCGGCAGGGCACCAGAACGTGCCCCAGATGGGATCTTGCGGAGACAGAAGCTTGCGGTGGCGGAAAAGTGCTTTCGATGATCTCCTGATTTTTTTATTGAATTTTAGGGAATATATAGGCGCAAAACCTAGGGCAAAGGAGCCTCAGGGAGCCCACAAGCCAGGGGGGCGCGGGCTCCCCTGGCCGCGCCATGAGGGCTTGTGGGGTCCCTCGTGGCCCCCTGCCCTGATTCTCCCGCTTCCCGATCTTTTTCTGTTCCGGAAAAATCTGTTTGACAGTTTCATTCCGTTTGGACTCCGTTCAAAATCCTCCTCAGAAAGGGGTCAAAAACATGGAAAAAATAGGAACTGGCACTTGGCAGTGAGTTAATAAGTTAGTCCTAAAATATATAAAAGGTATACAAAACATCCAAAGTTTGACAAGATAATAGCATGAAACCATAAAAAATTATAGATACGTTGGAGTCGTATCAGCTCACGCGTTGTGCTGGCCCCCGGGCCTGCAAGCCATGGGGCCCCTCTTGTGCTGGGTGGGGCCGAGAGAGACGTGCCTCATGCTGCCTTCCTCCTCCTCCAGATACCGATGGCTGGCCCCGAGGTGCAGCACACTGACAACCACCAGGGGCGCGAAGAGAACAGTGGGACAATCGATGCACACACCGGTGCACATCTCCAAGACCAGGTCAGACCCCGACAGTCTGGGGCGGATAGACATGAGCGCTCCCTCCGATGCAGCCAGCAAAAGGCGGTGGCGTCGGCGCGGGCGAACCACGACAATGGAGACGCGTCGGGGCACCAAGGAGGGAGTCAGCATCGGGCGGTGCCGGGACCAACCAACGACAACAACAGGAACAAGCGACATTGCAGAGGCTTATCGCAGGAAGATCTTCGAGCAACACGGCCGGGGGGATCCCCCTCCATCGCCGAGAGGGGTCGCCACCGTCGCACTGCTGAACGGATTCGGAGGACGATCGAACGCCTATATGGAGCCATACGTTCTGGAGTATGCGGCATCACCTCACCCTCTCGACGAGGAAGAGCCTCAAGCGTCCAATCCGGGCACCTATCTCCCTCAGGAGTGAGGAATGCTTTGGGGCCCCTCCTTGAGCCGGGCCTAAGAGGCGCGAGCAGGGAGGCGCCCTCGAGACGCGAGGCGTGGCGCCCGCCGCCACTCCCGTGGAGGAACTACGAAGGGCCAAACGCCAGGCCTGAGGAGGACGAGTCAGATGCAGCGACAGGACATGATACGTCTCCATCGTATCTACTTTTCCAAACTCTTTTGCCCTTGTTTCGGACTCTATTTTGCATGATTTGAATGGAACTAACCTGGACTGACGATGTTTTCAGCAGAATTGCCTTGGTGTTATTTTTGTGCACAAATCACAGTTCTCCAAATGTCCTGAAAATTTACGGGGAGCAGTTTTGGAAAATAAGAAAAATATCTGCGCCAAGTTCCACCTCAGGGGGTGGGCCAGTGGGACACAAGCCCTGGCTCCGCCACCACCCCCCTGGTGGAGGTGGGCAGGCATGTGGGGCCCACACGGCTCTTCCGCCCCCAATCTCAGGTCTATAAGATCCCTTTCGTCCCAGAAAAAAATAAAAAGTGAAGTTTTCGCCGCGTTTACGATACGGAGGCGCCGCCACCACCTGTTCTTCATCTGGAGGGAAGATCTGGAGTCCGTCTTAGGCTCCGGAGAGGGGAAATCATCGCCATCGTCATCATCAACCTTCTTCCCTCTCCAATTCCATGAAGCTCTTCGTCGTTCGTGAGTAATCTATTCGTAGGCTCGTTGGGCAGTGATGAGTAGGATGAGATCTATCATGTAATCGAGTTAGTTTTGATGGGGATTGATCCCTAGTATCCACTATGTTGTGAGATTGATGTTGCTACTACTGTGCCATGCTTAATGCTTGTCACTAGGGCCCGAGTGCCATGATTTCAGATCTGAAATTATTATGTTGTCACCAATATATGTGTGTTTTAGATCCGATCTTGCAAGTTGTAGTTACCTACTATGTGTTATGATCCGGCAACCCCAGAGTGACAATAACCGGAACCACTCCCGGTGATGACCATAGTTTGAGGAGTTCATGTGTACACCAAGTGCTAATGCGTTGGTCCGGTTCTTTATTAAAAGGAGAACCTTAATATCCCGTAGTTTCCTTTTGGACCCCGCTGCAACGGGAGGGATGGACAATAGATGTCATGCAAGTTCTTTTCCCTAGTGCATGCATACATCACATTGACGAACGGGAGCTAGCCACATATCTCTCCGTGTTATAGCTGTTGCATGATGAATATCATCCAAACAAATCACCGACCCATTGCCTACGAGTTTGTCCTACTGCTGTTACTTGTCTTGCTCTGCTGCTACTGCTACTACTGTTCCTACTGCTGTTACTTGTCTTGCTCTCCTGCTACTAGTGTTGTTGCTGCTGCTACTTGTCTTGCTTTGCTGCTACTACTGTTACTACTGTCGCTTGCTACTGTTGCTACTTGCTACTATTGTCACTACTGTTGTTCCTTGCCACTACCGTTACTCGCTTCTTTGCTGTTACTACTTTGCTTGCAGATACTAATCTTTCAGGTGTGGTTGATTCTGACAAATTCAGCTGCTAATACTCGAGAGTATTCTCTCACCTCCTGTCTGGCTTACCAACAAATTTGGGTCAAATACTCTACCCTCGAAAACTGCTGCGAACCCATGCGCTGGTGGGCCATCAACAACATTCTTCTAGTTTCGTTGCCGGGGAGTGCTAGCAGCATTCTTCTGGTGCCGTTGCAGGGGAGGGTTTGTTGTCATCAGCATTCGTCTAGCCATCGCCAGAGATTGCAGTCAACATTTTTCTAGCGCCGTTGTCGGGGTGGTATTGCTATATTCTCTGAATCACTAGGGATTTATATCTGCAGATCACTATGAAGAATCTGAAGGATCCGAAAACCAAAGTCTTGCCCTCAACTACAAGGGGAGGTAAGGAATTGGCATCTAGCTCTGCACTTGATTCACCTTCAGTTATGAGTAAGTTTGCGACAGTTCCTCCTGCTAGAAATCTTGATATGTCGCCTGTGCTTGATGATGCTTACGATGCTACTGCTAGAGATGCTATGCTTGATACTATGCCTGATGATACTATGCTTGATACAATGCCTGATGATACTATGCTTGATACTGCTAGAGATGCTATTTTGCCTGATGATGCTATGCTTGATACTGCTAGAGATGCTCCTTATTTGCCTGATGTTCCACTAGGAGTGTTCCTTGATGCTCATATTGCTAGAGTTACTGCCAATGCTCGTTATGCTTTTGAAACTGCTGATACTATTGAGATAGAACCTGCTTTTGCTCCTGCTAGATCTAGCTCTCCTAGATATGAATTGCCTTATATACCTGAGGGTTACGTTATGGAGGGAGAGATAGCTGAGGATTTTCTTGCATGTAAGGATGCCTATCACGCTAAGAAATTACTTCTCAAGTGGAAGGAAAAACCTCGGGAAGCTAGGATGAAAAATGACCCGAAGTTTGCCACTTTGCCTATCTTTGTCACCGATAAGGATTATGAATTCTCTGTCGACCCTGAGATAATCTCTCTAGTCAAATCTGATCCTTTTCACGGTTATGAGTCTGAGACGGTCATAGCCCATCTTGCCAAACTATCCGAAATAGCCAACCGTTTCACTAATGAGGAGAAGATCCACCACTACTATATCCTTAAGCTGTTTCCTTTCTCTCTAAAGGATGACGCTAAAGTCTGGTTCACCTCTCTTGCTCCTGGATGTGTGCGTAGTCCCGAGGAGATGGTCTATTAATTCTGTGAGAAATATTTCCCTGCCCATAAGAAGCAAGCTGTCTTGTAGGAAATATACTACTTTGCTCAACTCCAAGAAGAGAGTCTTCCACAAGCTTGGGGGAGGCTCGTCCAACTACAGAATGCTTTGCCTGATCACCCTCTTAAGTAGAACGAGATACTTGATATCCTCTATAACGGACTTACCAATGCCTCTAGAGACCACCTAGATAGTTGTGCTGATTGTGTTTTTAGGGAACGAACTATAGAACAAGATGAGACCCTACTGAACAACCTCTTGATCAACGATAATGCTTGGACTATTCCCGAACCACCTCCTAAGCCAACTACGAAGAAAATAGGTATTCTATTCCTCAGTACCGAAGATATGCAAGAAGCCAAGAAATCTATGCAAGAGAAATGCATTAGATCGGAAGATGTCAAAAATCTACCACCTATCAAAGAGATCCATGGTCTCGATAACTCGATACAGGTAGTGGAAGTGAATTCTCTGCCTAGGTTTGATGAGAGTGATATTCCTTTTGATAAACCTGCTAGCCTATGCTTTGATGAATTTGACAACTTTGTTGCCAAACAACAGAGTTTGAATGATTATGTTAGCAAACATTTCAAACAAAGTACTCGTATGCTTAGCCATTTAAGTGCTTGTGTAGACAGAAATGTCAATGATCTGAAGCTTCTGAGTAAACATGCCTCTATGATTACTACTCAGGTAGAACAAGTACTTAAAGCTCAGAATGACTTGCTCAATGAATTAAATGACAACTCTGTCAGAGTCATTACTAGAGGAGGCAAAATGACTCAGGAACCTTTGTATCCTGAAGGTCATCCTAAGAGAATTGATCAAGATTCTCAAAGAATCAATGCTGATACACCCAGTCATCCTAAGGAGAAGAAGAAGGATGATAGAAACCTGCACGCCAGTTCACCAAATACTGTCACACCTGAAGAACCTAATGATATTTCTGTGTCTGATGCAGAAACACAATCAGGTGATGAACATGAACCTGGTGACAATGTGGACAGCGATGTTCATAATAATGCTCAACCTAGCCACGATGAGGATGTGGAGATTGAACCTACAGTTAATCCTGATAATCCACAACCTAAGAGATACGACAAGAATGACTTCACTGCTAGGAAGCATAGTAAAGAAAGAGAGCCAAGGGTTCAGAGACCTATGCCCTTCCCTCCTAAGCCATCCAAGAAAAAGGATGATGAGGATTTTGAGCGCTTCGTTTAGATGATAAGACCCGTCTTTCTGCAGATGCGGTTAACTGATATGCTCAAGATGTCTCCGTATGCCAAGTACATGAAAGATATCGTGACTAATAAACGGAAGATACCAGATCTTGAGATCTCCACCATGCTTGCCAACTACACTTTTAAAGGTGGAACTCCTAAAAAACTTGGTGATCCCGGAGTGCCCACTATACCTTGCTCCATTAAAGCAAACTACATAATAACTGCCTTATGTGACCTTGGAGCCGGTGTTAGTGTTATGCCGCTCTCTCTTTATCGTAGACTTGAGTTGGATAAGTTGACACCCACTGAAATTTCTTTGCAAATGGTCGACAAATCAACTGCTTTCCCTATCGGCATTTGCGAGGATGTGCCAGTTGTGGTTGCTAACACCACTATCTTAACAGACTTTTTTATCTTGGATATTCCTGAGGATGATGCCATGGCTGTCATCCTCGGAAGACCCTTTTTAAACTCTGCAGGGGCTATTATAGATTGCAACAAAGGCAATGTCACTTTCCATGTCAACTGTAATGAGCGCACCATGCATTTTCCGAAGAAACGATATCAAGTACATTGCATCAATGCTATCAAAAAGACTTCACCGATTCTCATTGGGATCTTTGAATGCCCTATTTCTCGTGTCAAGATGAAGTATGATTTGCTTGTTGGGGAAATACATATCCCCATTGAGGTGACTTAGTGGCTATTAGAAAATTCTCCGTTCTCTCTTGAGATTCAAGAAGGTTTTGTCATGAGGACTTGATCAACCCCATTGACCGATTTCTTTCGATGACCATGAAACAGATCAATCAGAGAGTCACATACCTCTGTTTTGAGCTTTCCTTTTCTTTTGTATAGAAGAAAAATGATAGAATTAGTTTAGTTTTTCCTGTTTTCTGTTTTAGCTCCCGGAGAAAAATACCTCGAAAATAAAAGTTCTCCGATGGTCCTGAAAATTTAGTATGATCTTTTCTGGAATTTTTGAAAATTTCTGGGCCTGACAGCTGGCCTGGGGGCCAGACCAGTCGGCCACAAGCCCTACCACCACCACCTACCCCCTGGTGGCGGGGTGCAAGCTTGTTGGGCCCACAGGCACCCCCTCCACTCATTCCAGCTCCCAGCCTCTTCTTCCACCTCCAGAAAAAATTGTTTCACAGCTCAAACCCGTGTTCTTGCTCATTTGGCTGTGATTTTCGATCTCCTTGCTCAAAGCACCATTCTCTGAACCGATTTGGGGAAATTACTCCTTGGTAAGTGACTCCTCCATTGGTCCAATTAGTTTTTGCTCTAGTGCTTTATCCATCGCGAATTCTTGCTACCTTGGTGACCCTGTTCTTGAGCTTGAAAAGTTGATTTTAGCTGGTTCCAAGTAGTTTTAGCGCGTGATACGGTCTCTAGGCACTAGTAGGAGTAGTTTCTACAAGTTGGGTTAATCCTTATTCACTTTTCTTTCGAAGTCTCTAAAAATTTCAGAATTTTTCAGAGCTAGAAAAGGCAAAAGATGAGGAGGTTCTTGAGAGGCTTTTCAAGCCGTAACCCCAAGGAGGATGAGAAGAATCACCCCAAGTACGTAGTCCCTCGAGTCACCGAAGTTCGAGCGTGCGAGTGGCCAAGTGATGAATTTTTGCGCGCCGCCGAACTTTATGAAGACTTGTATTACTTGGTGGAGAACGCAGGTCTTACTGCGTTCGTTGAAGATAAGTGCCCACAATACCTCCTCCTCACCAATATTTTCGTTCAAAGCTTCAACTTTTATCCGAGGAAGAATCCTCCCATGGTTGAGTTCATGATTTACGATGTCCCCCAGTGCATGACGCTGCAGGACTTTTGCAATGTATGCAAATTACCTTATGTTGGGGATATCCGTGACCCTCGTCCACGGGACTTGGAGGATTTCATTGGTTCTATTGCTGTTGGAGAGGAGAGGGGAGTGTCTCACGCTAGAATTGCTAGCATACATTTTCCTGTGCTTCGGTACTTCTCACTATTTGTGGGAAAATGTTTGATTGGCCGTGGGGAGGCTGGATCACTTAGTTCTCCAGAACTTGCGGTTTTGCGCGAAGGCCTTTATAACGATAAGACTTATAGCCTGGGCGCTATAGTAGCTCATAGGTAGAACCTGAACCATTCTAAAGGTGTTGTCTATGGAGGTATCTATGCTACCCGTCTTGCCAGACACTTTGAGATACCATTTAGACTGGGAGAGGAAGGAGAGATGCTTCTCCCTGAGAGATATCTGGATTACGACAGCATGGTTCGCCATCATTTTCTGGATAGAGATGCTAGTAGACGGATGATTTATAACCTGGTGTTTAGTCAGGGTACTCGATAGACTATTATTTTGCCTACTCCTTCTTTGTTTGATCTTCATGCAGGCAGGTACACTATTATGCCCGCGGACATCTACGCATATTGGGGCTTGGCCCAACCACAGGCGCCCGTGCCCGAGCCGCCAGTCGAGTACCAGACGCCAGTTTATCAGTGGGAGCCAGAGGAGCTCACACAGCAGTGGCATCCACAGTCTGCTCCGGAGTATCCTGGAGCTGGTTATTTCCCACCTTGGGAGTAGACCAAGCTAGGCCAAAAGCCTAAGCTTGGGGGAGTACGTGTTCTCACCGACTTTACATTCATGCTTATGCTTTCACTTTGTTAGCCGGTGTGGGGACCCCGACTAGCAAGTCGAGTTCGCCGTGCCTAGTGACCCCAAGGATCAATGTTCACTGAACACAGATACTGAATAATACAGTCTTACATCCAAGTACCGAAATTATTACATCGGACGACCAGAAGGTCGGGTTCAAGAGCAAGGCGTAAAGCCAAATTAAACGGATACATCGAGTAGCGGAAACTCGTAAGGGCTAAGCAAAGCCCATGACATCAAGCCTACACCGACAGCCATTCTGACTTGGAAGCGTCCTAGATCGCAGGTTCGTCTCTGACGGCGTACTCATCGCCAAACCCCGGTCCTTCCATGTCTGGTCAATAATATAACCAGTGGCAAGCCAATGAGTACTTTGAATGTACTCGCAAACAGCCCATGTTATGAATATATATATGGTAAAGAATAACAGTAGCATGTATCTTTAGTGGAATGCAATGTGGTGGCATGATCAGGTATATGCAACAAGTTAAAGGGTTACTCTTAAGAACAGGTTACAGATATCAACATATCTGACAAGGGTTGAACACACCGGGTTCACCCTATATGCCAAGTCATCGGACTTGTCATAATCTCAATGTACTAATGAGGGCTAAACCATCCGGGTTTACCCTATATGTCAAGTCACCGAACTTGATCATATTATAGTGATTATCATGATTATAACAACACCTTTTTAACACCACACACACACTTTTGGTTTATGCGGAAACACTCGACGTAGTTTAAGCAGCACCACCCAACTGTCCTTGACCGTGGACACGGCTATTCGAATAGTTTACACTCTGCAGAGGTAGTACGCTGGACCCACGAGAAACGGGAAATTTCCGTGTCATCCACGACTCGCGGTATATAACATATACCCGAGGTAAGTACCCGATCATCATCTTTTCCCTGACGATACTAGACAAAGAGGTCCACTCGATTGGTACCCAGCCCACATGTTGTACGTCTTACGAGCACCGACTCTGGACCTTATCAACCATGCAGGGACCAACGGTGTGCCTGGAACTCATAATAATGGCATAGTCGTCCTACCTGGCACGACCCCATCACGAGAGTGACACCGATCACTCCCGCCACTAGTAATGTGGCTCTTTGCTAGTACCGACCAGAGTAATCAACAAAGCCCCATCCCATAAAGGGGTATCGTGGTCGTACTGGTAAGGTTGGGATGGTCGACACATCATAAATCTAATGCCATTTCCGAAACCATACTCACACCAAAACACCGGTGCATCACTTCACCAAAAGTGATCACCAACTCATCATCACCCTCGTGCATTAGTGGCACCCGAGGGGGTTTTCATAAGCTCTTTTATTTAACTCATCATTATGCTTGTGATAATATTCTCTATCAGTACTTGTCAACATGGTATAACATGACCCTCACGGGGTAGGGTCAAGCTCGATGCAATGATCTTACTTTACTAGTCAACATGACAGTAGCATGATCCTCGTAGATGGTAGGGTCAGCTCATCATGTTTGTGCTCCGAGGAGCCATGTGAATATCATTACTATCAACGCAAGTGCTTCGAAGAAGCCTTCGGTACCATCACATCAATGATGAACCGGCATCGTGATCACAGGCAACGGAAAAATACTTGCTATACTAGCATGCATCATTTTATATACTTAAGTCATGGCAAAAGGGCTGCTTGCCTTGATCAGCTAGGTATCCGGGGTCTTCGAGGTCTTCCGCTCCGGATCCTCCGTCACTCGGTAACTCTACCGTCGAGAAAGGAATAAATAAATACTAGCTCTCACTAAAACAGATCTCAAAGTGCTTTTAAAAATGTTGCAAGGCTTGAATGAATTCAGTTTATTATTTTGGAAATTTTTTCTTATAGTTTTATTAGCTAAGCATATTTATTTAAAAGAAAATAGAAGCAAACAAGTGCTTTTTAATATCATTTTATTATATCAAAATAGTTTCTGTTTTTGATAAACGTCAACTATTACAGAATCAAATACTACTCATTTTTAGAAAATTACTGGTGGAAGAATTATATTTTTCTACTGGCTAAATCTTTCTATAAAAATCATTTAAGTTACTGGATTAAAATAAAAGGAAAAGGCCAGGGGAACAGATCCAGCCGGCCCAGCTAGCAGGCCTGGCAACCAGACGCGCGCGGGCCAGGTTCAAACCTGACCTTCGGGCCCCTGGGGTCAGCATCAGCGGCTGCGCGCACTGGCTGCCCCAGGACACCGACAGGTGGGCTCCACCTGTCGGGTCCTTCTCCTACCTCCAGCCAAAGAGGTGGAGATGGATGCCGGCAAGGCTGCCGTTGTCCTCAGGCCAATCTAGGAACGGGAACGGGTCGCTCGTGCCTCCGCCTACCTGCTCGTGGTCGGGACGTCACCGGAGGTGGTCTGGGTCGCCGGCGACGAGGTGCCCGTGGCGGAAGGGTTTCGGGTTGGTGTTGAACTAGGGGCTAGTGGCACGGATTCGTTCAGGGAAGTTAGGGGAAATGTTCCTGGTGTCCAGGGGAGTGTAATGAGAGGTCGGGCAGCGCAGGAGCCGACGTGTAGCCGAAGAGCGACCGGAGCTCCAAGGCGGAGGGGCCTCGGTCGATCTTGAGCACTAGGGCTCTACGAGCTCGATTGGGTGGCTAGGGATTGTTTACTGGTTGTGCTGAAGCTGCTTGGAGGGTGCTGGGGTGCCGGGGGACCTATTTATAGGCCAACGACGGTGACCCGACTCGGGCGCGCCGGTGACTCACCGTGGCGTGCGTGCGAGCACGGTGAGGCGCTGGCCGCGAAAAGATGGGTTCGGGACGTGGTTTAGGACCTCCTAGTGCAACGGCCGTAGAGGGAAAGCGAGTGGGGTCGAGCCGCAGCGACCGTGCATGCTCGGCCACGTCGGGCGCGCATGGGCATGCGTCGCCTGAGCTCTTGCGCGACGGGGAGAGGGTCCGTGGGGTAGCTTTGCACTGAATGGTTGTCGAGGGAGCGTTTGGACATAACTAGGGACGTTGGGACCGGCCGGAGCGTCGTCCCCTTGCTGGTAGCTCTCTGCAGCGCGCCCAGAGCGCAGTTTTGGCATGCCACGGCATGCTGGCTCGCTCTGGGGCACTTGGGACGTGTCCTCCATGTCCTCAGTGTTGCTGGGAGTGTGCCTAGCCGTTGTGGCTTAGTGGGAGCTCGAGCTGGTCAAGGGAGCAAGGATCACTAGTGTTGCCAGTACTGCCCTGCGGCTTAAATTGGAGTTCTTGTCACTTGTGCTTGGAGTTGGGGAGGGGCTGATTGATTGGGTGCTCAGGGTGTTCTGGTGCTCTAACCCACCAAGTTTGGGGCCTTGACATTGGGTAAAATAGTGGCTAGGAGGGTGTTTACCTTCCTGCCAGTAGGTGTTCGAAAGTGACTTGGGGTGCTTCCACTCCACCACTGGAAATGAAACTTAACAAGTTTGGTCTTGGGGTAAAAACATAGGGTTCCACCAAATCTGAGCTCCATTGAACAAGTTTGGCTTTGTAAACTTGAAAATGTCTCAAAATGACCAGAACTGTCCCTTACAAAGGAAGTGTGGCCAAACAGAGTCTCACAAATCCCATCTTTGGTGTGGAGTCCTCATTTGGGGTGTCGAACACTTCTGCAAAGTTTCAGCTCCATTGGAGAAACTTTGCAATGTAGAGTTGTTCCAACTCTTCTCTGGACAGAGAGGGTTTTGGGCTTATTAGGTGCACTTCCCCACCTTGGATCAAGGTGAGATTTTAGGTGAGCACCTAATATGGCTTGGGAGGGCTCCTGTAATTTTATGGGATTTTACTGAGATAATTTCCTTTAGAAACATCTCAAAAAGCTAAAACAGACAGAAATGGTTTTCAGGGTTTTACTCAAATAATATTAATATAAAATAGGGTTTAAAATCTTATATATGGAAAATATATGTCCTTTTGAGCTTCCATGAATTTACTCAGAATTTCCTAAGGCAGGAAAGCAATTTTCCTTGTGGGAATATCATTAGTGGCCTTAGAAACAGACATAGATATAAAATAGGAAAATAATATTTTAAATCACCAATTAATGTTTTTAATGAATGAAAATAATATTTGGATCAGACCACCAACTTTGGTTGGAAGTGCCACTTGGCTTCATGAGCTATTAGTGTATCCCAACATGATGAAGGTGATCTTGATATAAAGGAAAAAGGGTTTTTGAAGAGAGCAAAATAATAAGTTTTCATAGGTTTGAGTCATCAAACAAACAAGCATACACTCAAACAAGGGTTCACATTGCACTCACAACATTATTTGAAAAAGTTTTAACAAGCTCTGATTTTTGCAACATAAAATACTTGTGGTGAAAAACAGGGTGTGACAAACTTATCCCTCTTACAAGAATATCGTCCCCGAGATTCCTAAGCTAAGTCTTCACGTTCCCATGTGGCTTCTGCTTCGGTGTGGTTGCTCCACTGAACCTTGAAAAACTTGATGGTGCGGCTTCTGGTGCAATGTTCGGCTTCATCCAATATCTTCATCCAACGTTCGGTAGGTAAGATCTGGTTGAAGGTCAATAGCTTGATGATCAATGTCCTTGTAAAGATCGGAACGGTTCGGCACTTGCAAACACTTCCGGAGCTGTGACACGTGGAACACGTTGTGCACACCCGAAAGCTCAGGATGTAGCTCCAACTGATATGCTACTTCCCCGCGCCTTGCCGTGATCTTGAAAGGTCCAACGAACCTTGGAGCTAGCTTCCCCTTGACGTGGAAACGCTTGGTCCCCTTGAGAGGCGTGACTCGCAAGTACACCTGGTCTCCGGGAACAAACTCCACGTTTCTGCGGCGAGGGTCTGCGTAACTCTACTGCCTTGACTTAGCTGCCTCCAAGTTCTCTCGGACAAGCTGAACCTTGTCCCCTGCTTCCTACAGTGCTTCTGGTTTGAAAACTAGTCCTTCACCGGTCTCGGACCAATTGAGCGGGGTGCGGCACTTCCGCCCATATAACGCTTCGAATGGGGCCATTTGAAGACTGGACTGGTAGCTGTTGTTGTAAGAAAACTCAGCAAACGGCAGGCAGTCTTCCCACTTGGCACCATGGGCCAAAACACAAGCGCGGAGCATGTCCTCAAGTATCTGGATTGCCCTCTCGGTCTGTCCGCCCGTTTGTGGGTGGAAAGCCGTACTGAAGGAGAGTTTGGTTCCGAGAGCTTCTTGAAACTTCTTCCAGAATCTTGAGGTGAATTGCGTGTCGCGGTCGGACACGATCTCTTTGGGAACTCCATGGAGACTCACCACTCGATGAATGTACAGACTGGCCAGCTGGCTGCCATCATAGGTGGTGTTGACGGGGATGAAATGGGCCACCTTGGTCAAATGATCGACTATGACCCAAATGGAGTTATCGCCCTTATTCGACCGGGGCAACCCGGTGATGAAGTCCATACCGACTTTATCCCACTTCCATTCCGGCACTTGAAGAGGTTGCAACAATCCAGCAGGTCGCTGGTGTTCAGCCTTGACTTGCTGACATACATCGCATTTAGCGACATAGGAGTCGATTTCCCTCTTCATGCCATGCCACCAGAATCATTCTCGGATGTCTTGGTACATCTTGGTACCACCTGGATGGATAGAGTACGGTGTGTCATGAGCCTCTTGCAGGATCAAGTCCTTAAGTTCGGCCTTGTTAGGTACGCATAAGCGCTTCCCGTACCACATTACTCCCTGCTCATCAATCGAGAATCCTGGGGCTTTGCCTTCTTGCACCTTCCTCTTGAGGCCTTCGATACTCTTGTGCCCCTTCTGGGCTTCCTTGATGTCGTCTGCCAGAGTAGGCTTGACTTCGAGGTTGGACAGGTACCCTGGTTCGACTATCTCAAGTCCGAAGCCCTCCATATCTTTATACAAGACGGGTAACCTTTCCTTGAGCGTGACGTTCAAGGAGTCTGCCTTCCGGCTCAAGGCATCGGCTACCACGTTCGCCTTGCCGGGATGGTACTGAATGCTGAGGTCGTAATCCTTGATTAACTCAAGCCATCTCCGCTGTCTCATATTCAGCTCCCTTTCAGTGAAGATATATTTCAGAATTTTGTGGTCTGTATATATCTCACATCGCTTTCCCAGAAGGTAATGTCGCCACGTCTTCAGAGCATGCACTACAACTGCTAGCTGGAGATCATGGGTGGCATAGTTCTGCTCATGCGGTCGCAGTTGCCGTGACAAGTACGCCACGACCCTGCCATCTTGCATCAGGACTCCACCGAGCCCGGTTCTGGAGGCATCACAATATATCACGAATTCCTTGTTGATGTCTGGGGTAGCCAACACCGGGGCGGTAGTTAGCCTCTTCTTCAACTCCTGGAAGCTTGCTTCACACGCCGGTGTTCACTCGAACTTCCGGCCTTTCCTCAAGAGCTGAGTCATAGGTCGGGCGATGCTGGAAAATCCTTCGACAAACTTGCGGTAGTATCCCGCGAGCCCGAGGAAACTCCTAACATCCTTCACGTCCTTTGGTGATTCCAAGTTGGTCACTGTAGTAATCTTGGACTGATCTACGGCCAAACCACGTGCCGTCAGGGTACGACCCAGAAATCCAACTTCGTTCAGCCAGAACTGACACTTGCTGAATTTGGCATAAAGTTGGTGCTCTCGAAGCTTTCCCAGAACTAGCCTCAGGTGTTGCTCATGCTCCTCTTCGGACTTGGAGAAGATTAATATGTCATCGATGAACACAACGACAAACTTGTCCAAATATTCCATGAAGACCTTGTTCATGAGGTACATGAAGTAGGCTGGGGCATTAGTCAAACCGAAGGGCATGACAGTGCATTCATATAGACCGTACCGGGCCACGAATGCAGTCTTGGGTATGTCTTCGGGTCGGATCTTCAACTGGTAGTATCCCGATCGAAGATCGATCTTGGAAAATACCCTGGTCCCGTTTAACTGGTCAAACAGGTCTTCGATCTTGGGGAGCGGGTACTTGTTCTTAATTGTGCCTTCATTAAGAGAACGGTAGTCGACGCAGAGTCGAATGGTACCATCCTTCTTTGAAACAAATAGAACAGGTGATCCCCAAGGTGACACACTCGGACGGATGAACCCTTTCCTCAGTTTCTCATCCAGCTGTTTCTTCAGCTCTGCCAGCTCTTCGGAACCCATCCTGTAAGGCTTTTCATATATAGGCCTTGATCCGGGCATGAGCTCAATGATGAACTCGATGTCTTGGTCAGGAGGCATTCCGGGTAGCTCGTCAGGAAAGACGTCCGGGTATTCACAGACTATAGGCACTTGATCAAGCTCTATCTCGGATAGACTGTGGACTCGAGGTGCGTGAGCCGATACTGGCTCAGAGACAAACTTGACCTTGACCCCTTGGTTTCTTATCATGGTAATGGCCCTGTTGGCACAGTTCAAAAGACTCTGGTGCTTGGCCAACCAATCCATGCCAAGGATTACTTCTACACCTTGCGATTTAAGCACAATGAGGTTGCCAAGAAACTCGTCCCATTGATAACTATCTCGACCCTTCTACACCCTAGGTTGGTCCTCAATACTGCTCCCGGGGTTTGAATTGCCATCTGCCCACGGAGTAAAGTGGGTTTTAAACCGCACTTTTCCACAAACCCTTGAGTAACAAAAGAATGCGAGGCACCACAATCAAACAACACTGTTGCTGGAGTTGAGTTGACGAGGAACGTACCTAGAATGCAGTCCGGGTCTTCTTGTGCTTCTTCTGCAGTGATGTGATTGATCCGGCCCCTGCTATTGAACTGTTGGTTGCGGCGGTCCTGGTTCCTTCCTGGTGCACCTTGACCGGGGTTGGGTGCATTGGGACGCGGTGCGTCGGGCTTCTTGTTGGGGCACTGCCTGCAATAGTGCCCAGTCTGACCACAGCCAAAGCAGGTGACTTGCCCCGGAGGGTTGGTCTTGACTCCACTGTTGTTCGGCGGGTTGACTACTGGCTTGGCTTGTTGCTGAGGCTGATAATTCTGGCGGAACACCGGATACTTGTACTGCTGCTGCTGAAAGTTGGGTCTTGCAGGTGCTGACTGCCATTGTCTTGGTCTTGCATTGCCGGGTCCTCCACTGCCTATCAGTTTGTGCTTGCGGGTGTCGTCCATCGCACGACACTTGTCTTCCAGCATAAGCGCCTTGTTAACCAGCTCGCTGAAAGTCTGGCAGTCGCAAACCACCAGCTGGTATTGCACGGACTGCTGTAACCCTTCCATGAAGCGTTCCACCTTAGCAGCCTCAGTGTTAACATCTTCAGGCGCGTACCTCGACAAGATGTTAAACTTCTGCAGGTACTCCTTAACAGTTCCACTGCCCTGCCTCAAGGCTCGGAATTCCCGCTTCTTAATGGTCATCAGTCTAGGTGGAATGTGAGCCACGCGAAATCCTTCCTTGAACATCTCCCAAGTGATGACTTGCCCTATCCGCATGATTTGGAATCCATCCCACCATGCCCTGGCGGTGCCTCCGAGACAGTGAGAAGCATAAAGGACCTTCTCATGATCATCGGTGCACTTGACCAGCGCAAGGATGTCTTCAATGGTGCGAATCCAGTCATCGGCATCCAGGGGTTCAGTTGACTCCGTGAATATGGGAGGCGTAGTCCGCATGAACTCAGAAAGAGTAGAGTGACCACCGCCATTCCCATTCCGTGGCGGGTTGTCCACCAGGACTTGAGTCAGCTGCTGGATAGTGGCATTGCTGGCTTGACGCTCCTCCCGAAGAGCTTGAAGGAACTGAGCCATCGTCAAGTTCTCAGGAGGAGGTGGTAGCAGAAGGTCTCTAGGCTGCTCGTGGTGACCTCCAGCGTGAGCTTCTCCTTCGGTTCCCTGCGGCGTCCCTGAGGAGCCGAAGGTGCTGTTGCGGGTTGCGTTCACCATCCTGTCATAGAAACAGACAGGTCAAAATGCCACCTTGCTCGGGAATACAAGGATTCGTTCCTAGTAAGAGGGGGTCCAATACGTGCATGTGCCAAGTTTTCAAAACCAAAGTTTTTGATAAACTGGAAATTGCATTCATAACAACTAGGTGATGTAGTCACTTACAGGCTGCCTATGGCAATAGGTGACTTACATCAAGCATACATACGCAAATTAGAAACGGATACACGGATACCCTATGCTCGGGGTACTCCTAATTGCCTATGCTAAAACCTACGCGGCGGACTGCTCGGTCTCAAAGGCGGACTCAACAGGATCCTCATCTTCATCAACATCTTCTTCCTTTATAGGAGTGGAAGAAAGAATCCGCACAACACGGCGTCTCTTGGGCGAGGCGGTGAAGATCTTAGTGTACTCTTTCGCTGTCAGGCGGCGACTCCGAAGAGGGACTGCCTGGATGGGTAACACACCACCCCTAGTGGCAACAGTTGTCCTCCCTTCAGGTGCGCCTGCCTTCCTTACTTTGCGGTTCTGCATCTTCTCAGTGTGGAGCAGGCCCTTGACTAGGTGCAGCTCTTGGCGAAGCTTGACTGATTCCTTAACCAGGAAGTGTGTCAGGGTGTCCGACGAGAGACTGAAGTAGGTCTGAAACCTTAATGGCATTCCATCCTCCGTGGCTGGGGTGAGTGTCCAACTCCCATCCACTCCTTCCTTAATGAAAGGTAGGTGACGAGTGACAGGCTCATTAGCCATCTCAGGGAGGATGCTGCGGAGTTGCACGAGCGCCTCTAGTGCAGATACCTCTACTGCCAACATCAGTTCTCCCATCTGTGGTCCTTCGAAGAACCAACTAGACGGGGAGTCATTAGCCTTCACTATCACGTCCACGTGACATTCCTTGGTGTCGGCGTTGACCCAGTGCTTGTGGTAGAGGAAGATGGGCGTGCGTAGTACGTGGAACTTCTCGAGACAATCCACCAGGAGTAGTGGAAAGCCGGTCTCTAGAAGCGTCTCAGGTACGGCAACCATCTACAAGGCATAGGAGAGAAGTCAGAAATTTGTATGTGCAAAAGTCTTGTGCAAGGCTGGCGTTCTAACGTTCTCGGTTAACGTCCATGCTATCTAAGGCTTCCTATAGTCAGGATGGCTCTGATACCAGTTCTGTGGGGACCCCGACTAGCAAGTCGAGTTCGCCGTGCCCAGTGACCCCAAGGATCAATGTTCACTAAACACAGATACTGAATAATAGAGTCTTACTTCCAAGTACCGAAATTATTACATCGAACGACCAGAAGGTCGGGCTCAAGAACAAGGCCTAAAGCCAAATTAAATGGATACATCGAGTAGCGGAAACTCGTAAGGGCTAAGCGGTGCCCATGCCATCAAGCCTACACCGACAGGCATTCTGACTTGGAAGCGTCCTAGATCGCAGGTTTGTCTCCGACGGCGTACTCATCGCCAAACTCCGGTCCTTCCATGTCTGGTCAATAATATAACCAGTGGCAAGCCAATGAGTACTTTGAATCTACTCGCAAACAGCCCATGATATGAATATATATATGGTAAAGAATAACAGTAACATGTATCTTTAGTGGAATGCAATGTGGTGGCATGATCAGGTATATGCAACAAGTTAAAGGGTTACTCTTAAGAACAGATTACAGATATCAACATATCTGACAAGGGTTGAACACACCGGGTTCACCCTATATGCCAAGTCATCGGACTTGTCATAATCTCAATGTACTAATGAGGGCTAAACCATCCGGGTTTACCCTATATGTCAAGTCACCGAACTTGATCATATTATAGTGATTATCATCATTATAACAACACCTTTTTAACACCACACACACACACTTTTGGTTTATGCGGAAACACTGGACGTAGTTTAAGCAGCACCACCCAACTGTCCTTGACCGTTGACATGGCTATTCGAATAGTTTACACTTTGCAGAGGTAGTACGCTGGACCCACGAGAAACGGGAAACTTCCGTGTCATCCACGAGTCGCGGTATATAACATATACCCGAGGTAAGTACCCGATCATCATCTTTCCCCTGACGATACTAGACAAAGAGGTCCACTCGATTGGTACCCAACCCACATGTTGTACGTCTTACGAGCACCGACTCTGGACCTTATCAACCATGCAGGGACCAACGGTGTGCCTGGAACTCATAATAATGGCATAGTCGTCCTACCTGGCACGACCCCATCACGAGAGTGACACCGATCACTCCCGCCACTAGTAATGTGGCTCTTTGCTAGTACCGACCAGAGTAATCAACAAAGCCCCGTCCCATAAAGGGGTATCGTGGTCGTACTGGTATGGTTGGGACGGTCGACACATCATAAATCTAATCCCATTTCCGAAACCATACTCACACCAAAACACCGGTGCATCACTTCACCAAAAGTGATCACCAACTCATCATCACCCTCGGGCATTAGTGGCACCCGAGGGGGTTTTCATAAACTCTTTTATTTAACTCATCATTATGCTTGTGATAATATGCTCTATCATTACTTGTCAACATGGTATAACATGACCCTCACGGGGTAGGGTCAAGCTCGATGCAATGATCTTACTTTACTAGTCAACATGACAGTAGCATGATCCTTGTAGATGGTAGGGTCAGCTCATCATGTTTGTGCTCCGAGGAGCCATGTGAATATCATTACTATCAATGCAAGTGCTTCGAAGAAGCCTTCGGTACCATCCCATCAATGATGAACCGGCATCGTGATCACATGCAATGGAAAAATACTTGCTATACTAGCATGCATCATTTTATATACTTAAGTCATGGCAAAAGGGCTGCTTGCCTTGGTCAGCTAGGTATCCGGGGTCTTCGAGGTCTTCCGCTCCGGATCCTCCATCACTCGGTAACTCTACCATCGAGAAAGGAATAAATAAATACTAGCTCTCACTAAAATAGATCTCAAAGTGCTTTTAAAAATGTTGCAAGGCTTGAATAAATTTAGTTTATTATTTTGGAAAATGTTTCCTATAGTTTTATTAGCTAAGCATATTTATTTAAAAGCAAACAGAAGCAAACAAGTGCTTTTTAATATCATTTTATTATATCAAAATAGTTTCTGGTTTTGATAAATGTCAACTATTCCAGAATCAAAGACTACTCATTTTTAGAAAATTACTGGTGGAAGAATTATATTTTTCTACAGGCTAAATCTTTTTATAAAAATCATTTAATTTACTGGATTAAAATAAAAGGAAAAGGCCAGGGGAATAGATCCAGCCGGCCCAGACAGGAGGCCTGGCCACCAGGGGCGTGCGGGCCAGGTTCAAACCTGACCTGCGGGCCCCTGGGGTCAGCGTCAGCGGCTGCGCGCGCTGGCTTCCCCAGGACACCGATAGGTGGGCTCCACCTGTCGGGTCCTTCTCCTACCCCCAGCCAGAGAGGTGGAGATGGACGCCGGCGAGGCTGCCGTTGTCCTCAGGACAATCTAGGAACGGGAACGGGTCCCTCGTGCCTCCGCCTACCTGCTCGTGGTCGGGACGTCACCGGAGGTGGTCTGGGTCGCCGGCGACGAGGTGCCCGTGGCGGAAGGGTTTCGGGTTGGTGTTGAACTAGGGGATAGGGGCACGGATTCGCTCGGGGAAGTTAGGGGAAATGTTCCTGGTGTCCAGGGGAGTGTAACGGGAGGTCGGGCAGCGCAGGAGCCGACGTGTAGCCGGAGATCGACCGGAGCTCCGAGGCGCAGGGGCCTCGGTCGATCTCGAGCACCGGGGCTCTGCGAGCTCGATTGGGTGGCTAGGGAGTGTCTACTGGTTGTGCTGAAGCTGCTTGGAGGGTGCTGGGGTGCCAGGGGGACCTATTTATAGGCCAACGACGGTGACCCGACTCGGGCGCGCCGGTGACTCACCGTGGCGCGCGTGCGAGCACAGTGAGGTGCTGGCCGCGAAACCACGGGTTCGGGACGTGGTTTAGGATCTCCTGGTGCAACGGCCGCAGAGGGAAAGCGAGTGGGGTCGAGCCGCAGCGACCGTGCATGCTCGGCCGCGTCGGGCACGCACGGGCACGCGTCGCCTGAGCTCTTGCTCGAGGGGGAGAGGGTCCCTGGGGTAGCTTTGCACTGAATGGTTGTCGGGGGAGCGTTTGGACATAACTAGGGAGGTTGGGACCGGCCGGAGCGTCGTCCCCTTGCTGGTGGCTCTCTGCAGCGCGCCTAGAGCACAGTTTTGGCATGCCACGGCATGCTGGCTCACTCTGGGGCACTTGGGACGTGTCCTCCATGTCCTGAGTGTTGCTGGGAGTGTGCCTAGCCATTGTGGCTTAGTGGGAGCTCGAGCTGGTCAAGGGAGCAAGGAACAGTAGTGTTGCCAGTACTGCCCTGCGGCTTAAATTGGAGTTCTTGTCACTTGTGCTTGGAGTTGGGGAGGGGCTGATTGACTGGGTGCTCAGGGTGTTCTGGTGGTCTAACCCACCAGGTTTGGGGCCTTGACATTGGGTAAAACAGTGGCTAGGAGGGTTTTTACCTTCCTGTCAGTAGGTGTTCGACAGTGACTTGGGGTGCTTCCACTCCACCACTGGAAATGAAACTTAACAGGTTTGGTCTTGGGGTAAAAACATAGGGTTCCACCAAATCTGAGCTCCATTGAACAAGTTTGGCTTTGTTAACTTGAAAATGTCTCATAATGACCAGTACTGTCCCTTACAAAGGAAGTGTGGCCAAACAGAGTCTCACAAATCCCATCTTTGGTGTGGAGTCCTCATTTGGGGTGTCAAACACTTCTGCAAAGTTTCAGCTCCATTGGAGAAACTTTGCAATGTAGAGTTGTTCCAACTCTTCTCTAGACAGAGAGGGTTTTGGGCTCATTAGGTGCACTTCCCCACCTTGGATCAAGGTGAGATTTTAGGTGAGCACCTAATATGGCTTGGAAGGGCTCCTGTAGTTTTATGGGATTTTACTGAGATAGTTTCCTTTGGAAACATCTCAAAAAGCTAAAACAGATAGAAATGGTTTTCAGGGTTTTACTCAAATAATATTAATATAAAATAGGGTTTAAAATCTTATATTTGGAAAATATATGTCCTTCTGAGCTTCCATGAATTTACTCAGAATTTTCTAAGGCAGGAAAGCAATTTTCCTTGTGGGAATATCATTACTGGCCTTAGAAACAGACATAGATATAAAATAGGAAAATAATATTTTAAATCACCAATTAATGTTTTTAATTAATGAAAATAATATTTGGATCAGACCACCAACTTTGGTTGGAAGTGCCACTTGGCTTCATGAGCTAGTAGTGTATCCCAACATGATGAAGGTGATCTTGATATAAAGGAAAAAGGGTTTTTGAAGAGAGCAAAATAATAAGTTTTCATAGGTTTGAGTCATCAACCAAACAAGCATACACTCAAACAAGGGTTCACATTGCAAACATTATTTGAAAAAGTTTTAACAAGCTCTGATTTTTGCAACATAAAATACTTGTGGTGAAAAACAGGGTGTGACAGCCGGTGTTTACACTTTGCCACTGTATTATCCATGCTAGTTTATTTTCGTTTTCTTGTTTTCTTGTTTTGTGTCCTTCTGAGAAAATCCAAAAAGATTGTTTTCGTGTTCTTCTTTTGCTTGTTGGGAGCTTTCCCGTGTAAATAGTTTTCTTTTTCTTTGTCTCAGGGTAGAAGATATTGGTTACAATGTTTATTGGTTCTTGCATGCTTACCTGTTTAGCTTTCAAAGAGCCATATTATTTTGTCTTCTCCTTTGTGTTTGCCTGCAGATTCAGCTTCGTCCAATGCGCTTATTATCGTTTTCATCGTTCGATCGTGCAAATGAAAGGAAACAATGATGATATATGATGAAGTGACTGAGACTGAAAAGCTGGTATGAACTCTATCTATTTTGTTTTTGTAAATATGACCAGCTAGTCGACACAGATTTAGCTTTGTTGTGAGAGAACCTTGTTTGCAATGACAACTTAGAGATCATAGTTTTTGATGCCATGCTTAACTAGCTAAGAGTTTATAATGGTTTGTCTTGAATACCAACATAGATTTTGAGATGACTATGATGTAGTATGATAGGATGGTATTCTCCTTTGAATGTTTCAAGTGGCTTGACTTGGCGCATGTTCATGCATGTAGTTGAAACAAAATCAACATAGCCTCTATGATGTTCGTGTTCATGGTGATTTATATCTTGTTCATGCTTGCATTTAATGTTAGTCAAACTCATTGCATCTTGATGACTGTTGTCGCTCTCTAGTTGGTCGCTTCCCAGTCTTTTGCTAGCCTTCACTTGTACTAAGCGGAATACTGCTTGTGCATCTACTTCCATTACCCAAAAGTTTTTCCATGAGAGTCCACCATACCTACCTATTTGCGGTATCTAGCTGCCGTTCCATGTAAATTTGCATGTGCCATTCTCTAAACCTTCAAGAAATAATCTGTTTTGCATGCCCGAACCGTTCATGTGGTGACAGAGGGCTATTCGTATCTTCCATGCTAGGAGTTTTATCCTCGACATGTGTTTATTCACAGTCATTCACGAGAAAGGGGCCGGTAATTGGAATGCCCAGTTCCACGCTTAAATGGAAAACATAACTGTAAAACAAGACTCCCCCTGGATTGATGTTAGTATGGACGGTACCCGAGGATTCGGCTAGCCGTGGAATGTGATTGATTGGTGGTGGGGGAGTTAAAACTTTACTTTTCTGTTTGGGAACCGCCTATAGCATGAGTATCATGGAAGATATTGAGAACTCTTGGTCATTGCGTTGACAATGAAAGCATGCCACCCAAAATTATTATGTCTATTTTCAAAGCTTGAGCTCTGGCACCTCTGCAAATCAATGCTTCCCTCTGCGAAGGGCCTGTCTATTTATTTTCTTGTTGACTCATCCTCCTCTTATATAAGCACCAATTAGAGAGCACCTCTGTCATTTTTATGCTTTTCTTTTGATTGATATTGAGTATGACTATGACTGGATCTTCGGTTCTATGAATTACAATGTTTAGTCAGCCCTTGATCTTTGAAAGTGCTCTGCATTTATGTTTTGCGGTCTCAGAAAGAGCTAGCGAGATACCACCTATTCATATTGCTTCATGCTTGTTTTGATTGAAGTGTTGGTATTTGAAACTCATTATTATTTGCTCGTTAGCTGATTATGCCATTGATATTAGTTTACCGTGAGACCTTTGTGTCATTTGCTTATATGGTTAACTTTTGATCTTGCTGAAATTCTGGTTATGAGTTAGACATAGTTGCAACAACAAGATCAAACAGAGTTTGTCAAAGTTTTTCTTTCTCTCTCAGTTTGTCAACTGAGTTGCTTGAGGACAAGCAAGGTTTTAAGCTTGGGGGAGTTGATACGTCTCCATCGTATCTACTTTTCCAAACTCTTTTGCCCTTGTTTTGGACTCTATTTTGCATGATTTGAATGGAACTAACCGAGACTGACGCTATTTTCAGCAGAATTGCCTTGGTGTTATTTTTGTTTAGAAATCAAAGTTCTCCAAACGTCCTGGAAATTTACGGGGAGCAGTTTTGGAAAATAAGAAATATATCTGTGCCAAGTTCCACCTGAGGGGGTGGGCGAGTGGGCCACAAGTCCTGGCTCGGCCACCACCCCCTGGTGGCGATGGGCAGGCTTGTGGGGCCCACACGGCTCTGCCGCTCCCAATCTCAGGTCTATAAGATCCCTTTCGTCCCAGAAAAAATAAAAATAGAGAAGTTTTCGCCGCGTTTACGATATGGAGGCGCCGCCACCACCTGTTCTTCATCTGGAGGGCAGATCTGGAGTCCGTCTTGGGCTTCGGAGAGGGGAAATCATCGCCATCGTCATCATCAACCTTCTTCCCTCTCCAATTCCATGAAGCTCTTCGTCGTTCATGAGTAATCTATTCATAGGCTCGCTCGACAGTGATGAGTAGGATGAGATCTATCATGTAATCGAGTTAGTTTTGATGGGGATTGATCCCTAGTATCCACTATGTTGTGAGATTGATGTTGCTACTACTTTGCCATGCTTAATGCTTGTCACTATGGCCCGAGTGCCATGATTTCAAATCTGAAATTATTATGTTGTCACCAATATATGTGTGTTTTAGATCCGATCTTGCAAGTCGTAGTTACCTACTATGTGTTATGATCGGGCAACCCCGGAGTGACAATAACTGGAACAACTCCCGATGAAGACCATAGTTCGAGGAGTTCATGTGTTCACCAAGTGCTAATGCGTTGGTCCGGTTCTTTATTAAAAGGAGAACCTTAATATCCCGTAGTTTCCTTTTGGACCCCGCTGCCATGCGAGGGATGGACAATAGATGTCATGCAAGTTCTTTTCCCTAAGCAGGTATGACGACACACGGAATGCATGCCTACATCACATTGACGAACGGGAGCTAGCCACATATCTCTCCGTGTTATAGTTGTTGCATGATGAATATCATCCAAACAAATCACCGACCCATTGCCTACGAGTTTGTCCTACTGCTGTTACTTGTCTTCCTGTGCTGGTGCTGCTACTACTGGTGCTACTGCTGTTACTTGTCTTGCTCTGCAGCTACTACTGTTGCTGCTACTGGCGCTGCACAAAGAAGCTATTCGACGTAATTTTTTGGGTTTGCTGCCTTAGTAAGCGTCTGATGACCGCAAGAACTTTGAATATTCGGGGCATGCCTCTGCCCGTCATATCATTTGCGCAAACTTCCATAAGTTCTGCAGCATCCATTTGGCGACCTGACATCTTGCCCTGGTTGCATCTTTGGGCGATCTACCCCCCCCTGCTCGGGGCTTCGACCGGTGCACTAGGCACCGTCACGGAACCTGGGGAGGCCTCGCGACTTCCCAGGGCCACAATCAGCAAAACAATATGGGGGCCGCTTGAGAGTCAAAATGGGGTTCCTGGGCATGGCACCACAGGGGCCATACCGATCATAAGGCCACCTGCCACCCTTGATATCGTCCATGGACATTCGGTCGTTATCAGGGGTGGCAGGGCTTGACCCCGTAGCAACATCCGTTCATTTGATCACACGCAACAGTGGTTCAGAAATGTGCGGGACTGGATCTTTGCGACGCAGAGCCGCTCGAACGTCAAAGGGGGCTCCTGAGCATCGCGCCTCAGGAGCCTTAACGGTCACAAAGCCACTTGGCACTCCGGTGCCAGGGCCTTGCCCTGTGAGGCGCCTCACGGTGGCAGGGAAAGGTGCGGGACTGGGACCTGCCGACGAGAGCAATAGAAAAGCCCTCAACCGGTCTATGGAGAACGAGCGCGCGGGACCTACATCAACCCACGTCAACTCTGCATCGTCCTTAAATCCTTTCGGAACCTACTTCATCCCGTGACACTCTCACATAATAACGAGTCGAGGCTGTATACGCCCAGGGCCCCCCTCGAGGACGCGGAAGAGGTCCACCCCACGCCTAGTGGTAGCTTTATGCTCCGCGCTGGGGAGAACACGATTATAATCAACACAGTCCACCAATGACTTCCAGAATCAGGCGCCTAATGCCTCGGGGGTAGGGACACTCGCGAGGCCAAAGCATCCTCGCGACCTCTCATATACACCCCCACCGTGACACTCTCACGTAATAACAAGCCGTGGTTGTATACGCCCAGGGCCCCCCGAGGACGCGGAAGGGGTCCACCCCACGCCTAGTGGAAGCACTACGCTCAATGCTGGGGATGGGGGCACCCAATACAGTCCACCAATGACTATGCCCCCAGCTCGCAAAGGAACCAACTCAGTCCATCAATGATTGTGCCAGCTTATGTGCCGGACGCGACATTTTGCTTGCTTCTTCCTGGGTCTTGAACTATCTATTGCTCGGCTTAAACTCGTCGATTTCAAAAGTTAGTTTTTAATTCCGAGTACCCGACGTTCGAAAAACAAAAGGGGGGGGGGACTTTGTCTTGCGCTTTCTCGTTTCGCCAGCTTTAAAGCCTCCTTTTTGGAGACATTTCTTGGAGATGAATGCTCTGTACCGCACTTAGGAGTCAAGGAGCATGAAAGCAAGGACTTGCCGCCCCAGGGGTAAACTTTTTTCAGTAGTCAAGCCCCGCTCGGGGGTCCGGACCGAAACTTGATACCACCACAATGAGTCTCGAGAGGCCTCAGGGCCCCCTGGGGCGATGACCAAAGGAACGGACTGCGAAATCGCTCGAGCACCAAAAGGGGGGCTCCTCGGCACCACCTCAGGAGCCTTTCTGGTCATAATGCCACTCGCCACTGTTGGTGCCGTCCCGGAGCTCCGGTCGGCATCAGGAGTGGTGGGGCCCCGCCCTGTGAAGTGCAAACCTAATGGCAGTGGGGAAATGTGCGGGACCGGGGCCTGTCGACGTAGAGCGGTTTGAATGTCAAGGGGGGCTCCTCAGCAACACGCCCCAGGGGCCTTACTAGTCACAAGGCCACTCGGCCACCCAGGTGTCGACCACGTCAGCACCTGGGGTGCTGGGGCTTTGGCCCGTGAGGAACAACCTTGGTAATGGGTTGCGCCTTACTGAGGCAGGGAAATGTACGGGACCGGGAAATGCAGACATAAAGTGCCGAAAGGGTCTTCACCCCGTCCCACCTACGAAACATGAGCTACTCAGGAGGGAATACACAAGAGACCGGCACAACCCATGAGCTAAGTACCCCATAGGCCCAGCCCGAGACCATCTGGTTTCACGTAAAACTAACAATGAATTAAAAACATGCCTAATAATGAAGGGATACATAGCCTATTCAGCTGCGGTGAGGAAGGAGGCAATCGACGAAGCATGCGGCGACACAGATGGTACCTCACGAGGACGGGACCTCCTGTGGGCCGTGGCCGTCGTTACCCCCGAGTGATGGCTGGGGCAGCGACGAACCCTATGCAAGGAAGTCTAGCCGCAACGACTACGAGCAAGCAAGCAATTGACCCATGAGCGAAAGTAAAAATGGAGAGAAACAAAGGTAACGAACAAAAGTTTAATGCCCAACAGGGCAGAGTTCTTGGTCCGGCATTACAGGGGAAGGAAACGGAAGCTTGGGGACGCCTAGAGGGAGAGGCCGCCGACGCCTCCCTTGGTGCCCGTGGGCTCGACGCTGGAGGCCTCCTCCTCGCTGGAGACAGGCGCCTGGACGTACCGCTCCACCAGGGCGTCCACGTGCGGGTGCACTTCGTCCCGGAGAAGGCGCCGGGGCTCACCGAGCACCGGCTCGACGACGCGCTGGAGATCGAGCTCCGGGACAAGGCGGGGCAGGTTGGAGAAGACAAGCGTCAAGGCGAGGTCCAAAAATTCGCGCACGTTGGACGTAGTTCTCCTCCTCCACCCGAGAGACGCCGGCCTCCAGCGCCTCCACCACCTTCTCGAAGAAGGCGAGGTAGCTCCCGTCGCTCCTCACGTTTGGCAGCGCCGGGGCCCCGTCTGCGAATCGTCGCATCACGTCAGCTGCCCGATCGACGATGCCCGCGAACTGCTTGGCACGCTGGGACGCCATTATCCAGGCGAACAATGACTCGTCCTTGGCTGCCAAGACAGCGTCGGTCGCCTCCTGGACTTGCTCCTGCAGCGACGTCAGCTCGGCCTTGGCCTCCGCTTCGCCCTCGCGGGTGGCCTGGAGGACGGCCTCAGCACTCGGAAGCTGAGCCAGTAGCCCCTCCACCTCCTCCCGAAGCTCGCCTAGCCTGAGCTTCTTAGCCCAGGGTGCCCTCGAGCAAAGGAGATATCAATCGACAAGCATCATATGAGGCGACAAGGAAAGAAGATGCACACGAGGGACTTACTCATCGCCCAGGGCCCATCGGCAGTGGATGCGCGGCTACCCTGAGGGCCCCCCGCTGCTGCCCCCGGGGGTGGCCGAAGGCGCAGGGGCTGCCGCGCGCTTCCCCTGACTAAGATCGTCTTCGGGAGAGGCCATGAAGACAAAGGACAAAGGGGAGAAGTGGTTTTTCCGCGACGAAGCCGAGGAAGCAGAGAGGGAGTTCAAGGTTGCAGTGCCTCCCCCTGGCCAGGGGTGAGGCAGATTTATAGGCGAGCCACGGCCACCAACCGTCGTGGGAGCGCGAGCGTCGCGCGACCCATGAGGGACACGAGATGGGTCGACGGGAGCGCACCCGCCCACGTCGCTTCGCCTGTCCACAGAGCGGTCACGTCCGTGAGGGCCGTTGGCGGTGGTCAGGCCACACCTGTGCCACGCAATGAGAGCAATGATGGACTACGCGGTTCTTGGAGATCATGCCATTGTGGCCTGGCGCACCCCGGACGCGTCGAGGAGCGAGAGCGTCACCAGATGGCTATTGTACACGTGTGCCGACTAGCCCGTAGGCAAATAGGGCCCGTGACGCTTCAGGCCACCCTCAAGGCTTCGCCCGGAAGGCAACCCGAGCGCGCCGTGGGCCCGGGGGCTGCTGTCGGCATTCTGGGAATGGGGGTACCTAGACCTACCTGCCTACGGCCCAAGGCTGGCCCACTTCTTCGAGCAAACCGAGGGACCCGACATCACTCAAGGCAAGGCCCTCGTCAGGGGCCAAGCCTCACCAGGAGGAACTGCGTCAAGACCCGCAGGGGGCCTCCCGAGGACCCCTCCGGAGCGGCGTACATTCCGAGGCGAGGCCCGACCTCAGGACTCAAGGCTGACACAAAGGAAGGACAGGCGGGAAACAGACAGCAGGACGGAGCAGTTTCCCCTTTAGTGCAAAGGGGGCAAGGACGAACGCCGTTTCCCAAGGTATCTTCTAAAGGTTTCCATTCTGGTGCATCGCGGGCAGCCACTTTGCAAGCGAAGACCACCTTTGGGCAGGGGAGCATGTTCCCCTATTCCCCTTCAAAATCGGCCGTTGTAGGATCCCTTCCCGTCGGAACGAAAAGGGAAGAGGACTAGGGCCTCCACTATAAATAGAGAGGATAGGATACTTCGTAGAGGGACGGACTCATTCTCATTCACCCACCTTCACACCACTAAGGTCACCTAGCCTCACGAGGCGGAAGAACACTATACTAGTTCATCCACCAACCTCCACGAGAGGCACTCCACCAAAGCAGGACTAGGGTTTTACACTTCGCAACGGCCCGAACCTGGGTAAACTGTTGTGTTCTGTGTTTCCCTCACCATCGAGTGAGTTCTTCGCTGTTACCATCGAGTAGCGTGCTAGGCAAGGTTAGGCCGTGAGAGATCTTCGTACACGCCCTGAGTTCGAATCTTTAAGGTTTTGCGGAGTCCGAAATCGGACAGTATGGAAGATTATAATAGCGTATGTAGCCAAAATTCAATACAAAGTGCACACAACACTACTGAACAAACAAAAACGACATGCACCACTACTCAAATGACCAGCTCATCTCCATCCTTCCATATGTAAAGGAGGTGTGCAAGGAGAAAAACACAATAAGCAAACAGGTTAATTTAGGTTACAAATTTAGTGACTTGCATATTATATTACCTCTTATATGTTTCTTAACTAAGCAATTAAAGCACACTAAAAAGTCCATTAAATTGGCTTGCATGGTTCCTTTCCACCCCATGTTATCTAAAATTAAAGTCTAGTAAATTAGCCTGCAATTTTTTATACAAATGATAACTCATAACTATTTACCATATATTCATCGGTAGATTCTTTTATTTCCTTCTTATGCTTTCTATTCCACATAATCAAAAAGATTCCTAGTCTTTAAACTAGTTTCTGGATAGAGTTCAGATCAAACTACCAACCACAATGTAATTTATTTGTTAGCGGATAATATTCGTCGAGTCCCCGAAGCACGCGCTTGTGAGCAACACGTCATAGCGGAGTATAAGTTCCTCTAATTACGTAAATCAACATTAGGGTCGTAATCTAATTACATGATCTAGCTTCTTTCAATTATCAGCGTATCCGAGTAGTCTTTCCATATATAAAATATATTGTATTCCACCGATAATGGACCAGCCTCCTTAAGTATATAACTTAAGTATTCCAACAAGTAATCATTCCATGATAATCATGTAAAGTAATTCCATGTATAATTCCATAAAGAGGTATTCCAAATATTAGTAATTCCTATTATTTGAATATAGTTGCATGACACATAATTCCAACATCTCCCACTTGTCCAAAATGATCAATCAAATATTCATAAATCCGTAGCCCAAACATGCTTGCCAAATACCTCCTTACTAAGAAGTTTCGTCAAGGGACCATCAATCATATTAGCCCTATGTTGAAAACTCCATAAATATATATTGTGATATATTCCCTCAATATGTTTCCTTGTTGTGACCCATGAGATCACTAGAGACCTTAGTTTTCTCCTAATTATTCCAGCATAGGTGTCTTCGGCGCCTCGAGTATTACTTCCTCGAGTGCAATTCCACCTTTGGAGGCACTTTGAGTATTTTTTTTCCTCAAGTAAAAATTCCGCATCATTTATTTTCAGACACATATATCAATAATATGAATAATTCCACATTGAGTCAAAATATATGATAATCATGTTGAATAAATTTACAGAACCACATAAATATCAAATCCAATCAGTAAATAAAGTTCCATAAGTAACCATGTTTGAATGAAATTCCCGACTTTAGTGAGTGAACGTGCACTATATTAGTACTAAAAAATAAAATTGAATATGCGATCCTGGACTTATCTCTTATCTCGTAGAGACAATAATAACTTCCTCAATGTGCTTAACAAGTGACATGTTATGATGTACTTTCCACAATCTAATATGATGTGTGACATTCCCTTAGATTCTTGTCCTTCCTTCCACTACTTTAACGTAGCATAAATCCCTAAAGCTAAGGTACGATTGTATAACAAAGATATAGTAAATTTCAACAGCATGTATTATCCCTTTTTACTCACGAGTTCAAACATAATTCCTCACTGAGTTTGGTTCCAGATACTTTAACAAGTTTGCAATTTTCCATAGAAAAGATGCCCTATGTAGTTCCACTCCCAAAACATAGGAAGCTTCAAACATTCCATTCATATGAAAGTTAAAACATGACCAAGTTTTCACTTCCATCAACGTGGTTTTATCATTGCAAACAACAAAACAATGTTAACGTATACAATAATAAAGCAAAATATTTTACACTTACATTTGTAGATGACTGCCTTTCTTCATTTAGAAAACTATATGACCCTTCCATTCCATTGATGTGAAGCTTGGCATAAGACCATACATTATAATATATCCAATTAGCAAACCATGTCTTTAGTTCCTCCTTCCCAAATTCCAGAAGTGAGAGTTTCCGCAAAGTATAATTCCTTTTGTGTGAAGAACTGAATAGCAAGAGTGACATTATAATATTCAAATGAGCCAAATTTCCTCACAAATGAATAAAACCACTTACAATCAATGGGCTTGCGGTTTCTTGGTGTGATAATAAGTTCCCAATCTATATAATTCCTCATTGAGTTTATTCCTTCCCGCAGTTCTTCCGCCCATAATTTTCATTGATGAGAAAACCTTCTTAAGAGAGTTTACAGATTCCTCTAAAATTTAGAGTGACTTCCCCCAAAAATAAAATACATAACAATTATCGAGAGATGAAATTCCAAGTTAATTCCTCCCACTTATCCTAAGCATGTTAGTGTCAGAAATTACACTTGTAGTTTCCCTTGGGGTCAATATTATATTATACAATGCATGTCAATAATTCCATCCTTTAATCATAATAACTATCGTGTTCCTACTTTTTCACCTGTTTTACTTTTCCAGATAAAAAAGAAAACACCCTTTGATCAACTAGAATAACCATGAAAAATTCCTCGTGTATGCTTTGTAGTAATTAAGAATTCCCTCCAAGTGACTATGTGATATTGACAACCAGCAGTATATATGTGATGCTTCCTCCAGAAAACAAATGGTAGTAAACGTATTCAATTCCTCCATTTAATTGCGGAGTGTGCCGTCTATTACAATGGTGAATAGTTTCATGCTATTTTCATGTTCAATTGACATATTCCTGAAGTGTACTTTCCCCCACCAATTAGTTGTTAAAACTTTGGTATCTTTTAATCAACTGATTTTCCACTTCAGTACGTAATGTGACAAGCCCGATAAAAGATTCCAACTTGTATTTCAAATAGTATAAACATAACCATATCAAGTGCAATTATCAATGAAGTGATAAAATAAATAATCTAGCCTCTAATGGGAGTGGGAAAAATACCATAATTGTATAAAAAATGATGTGAACTTTCCTTTTGTAATATCCTTCCACCTTAATAAAAGGTGTGACCTAAAAAATGTCCAGTATATTTGTTGTGCGTAGGTTATGCCAGCTCCAGGGATAGTGGCATTGATAGAGTATTTTATTTCTCGTTGTGAAGCAATTTTACCCCCCCCCCCTCTGCTTTTGCATGCTCAAGCTTGTATATTTTTCCTTTGTATATGTTAGATTGTGTCTGTTCTGTAAATCTGAAACAACTTCTGCGTGATCCTAAGGCGGTACAACATTGATCTTATCATAGCACCAATGATTGGCTAGCCCAAACGAATTATTACATATACAACTTCTTTTTCATTGTTTGGAATGAAAGTGCGGAGCTGAAATAGGTCATGAAACATTGTTAGGGCACTTCCAAATTTCATGATTCAAAAAGAAAATACTCAGTGTAACCTTATTTTTTATGTTTGCAAAAATGGATTTTTTTTATATAATGACAATAAAACAAGTTATATTTAATACTTGGTCCGATGCAATGCGTGAACATTTGTACTAGTAATATTATGAAAGTTTGGATCCAGGGAGAGGACCATGAATGTGTCATGCGTACGTGCATGCGCGTCATACGTGTGCACGGCGAATCATGCCGGAATGGGCCAGCTTCCTGACACGGGCATTGTCTTCCTCATCTCCGTCAGCGGTTAGGCCTGCAGTGTCAAAACAAATCGACTGAAACCTTTTGTGTCAGTCGACTGATAATAAAGTTAACTTGTATGTATTTTAGTTGATACTATTTCATTCGTTCCTGAATATAAATATTTTTGAAGGTTTCATTAAAAGAATAGATGTATACACATATTTTAGAATATATATTTATTCATTTTACTTTTTCTATACTATCTATATAGTGTACTAGTTTGAAACTTTTAAACTTCAAGACCAGGAATCAACCCCAACCGTTGATATAGTCCATCCAATGGTTGAAAATGTTGGGATTCGCATCAACAGTACCCGCTACAGTAGCAGCAACAATACTGGTGCCTTCCAGAACTATCGACAGTTTACCAATGCAGAAAAAGTTTAGCTGCTTACTGCTGTTGCCCACTATGTTTGTGTGTGTAGCTGTCAGGGCAACCTTACCTCTCATGGCATACGCATCATAGTCTGTGAGGGCCAGCGATGTGTTGATGGGAAGGTTATGTTTTGAGATGGTTCTTAATGCAGAAATGGAAGCGAGTTGTAGTGCAAGATAAGGATCCATAGGTTGACGTGAGAAATAGTCAATGGTGGTTGGAAAAATTCATTGCGTGATTAAAGGGAGCTTTGGATGGATAAATGGAAGCGAGGGGTCTCAAATCTCAACCATGGAACACGGAGACATACTCTTTTTTAGGAAAATATTGTAAATATGTCAAAATAAGAAAATAAAAACTTTAGCTGTATATGACAAGATATTTTTTACAGTAAATCGATTCGGGTAGTAATCTATATTTTCTTATATTATCCCAATTCACATACGTAGTACTTAGCTAGATTGTTCTGTACACCCGTTTATGAATTGATATGATGAGATTCAGTTTATGAAACCCCATTTATGAATCATTTTTTAGTTTAAATTTGATATTTTTAAATATATTTATAGTCTGAGAATAATTCTTCTTACACCATACATAGTAAGCCAAGGATATTAGACCAACCAACTTTTATGGTGCTTCTACAAACAACCTGTATAATTAAGTCAGTGTAAATGGCCGACTTATTGAATTTATTCTATAATTCTATAATTTTGCAACATTGTGATAATCAACACTAATGTTTGGGAATTTAAATTTGAGATGAGACTGATTCTAAACATGCAAAGCATGTGCTACTTACTAGTATGTATTAATAAATATTTAAAAAGATTTATATTTAGAAACGGAGCGAATACTATGCTAGCGCTTCCGCTGTTTCAAAATTCTTGTTAATTTTAGTAACCACGACAAATATTTTGAAGAGGAGGCAGTATATTTTTGGCCTCGCTACTTCTCATCGGTCACCGCGTTTAAGGGGGCAAGAATAAGAAGAAACCTTCAAAGCAGCCCTCGCCTTGCTCTTAATCTGAACCTCTTCTTCTTTCTACCAGCGCGAGAAAGCAGCTGAGGCGCTCCCTTTCTCCTTTAAATTCGGACCTTCCCAGGTCCGTCGTCCCATTCTCCAAACCAGCACCTCATACTCTTCATCGCTTTCATAACTTTGGTTTACTCTTGGGAAAAACTAACCCGGATCTTTGGCTCGCCTCAGCCGATGCCTCCTTCGTCGCCTCTTGCCGTCCACAAAGAACCATGAACTACACCGGGAGCACGCTCGCCCTCCTCGCGCCAAAAGCCACCAAGGACATGTCCCGCCTGCACCAAGGCTACGTCGCTACGACCGTGGCTAGCTCCATAGCTACTACCCGTAGTAGTACACTGTTTCGATCTATTCCCGACGTCAGTTGATAGTTTTCCACATCGATCAGTCATGAAGGAAGGGGGTCAGAAGAAGAACATCCTGGCCAAGACGCTCCAGAAGTGCCGGTCGTTGGGCCACCGGAGGCAGCCGGCAGCCTCCGGCAGTCGGGGCGCTGGCAGCAGCGCCAGTGCCTCGGCGTCCCCACGTGCGGCCGATGGCAGGGCGGGGTGGGCCGTGCCCGCGGGGTACTTCGCCGTGATGGTGGGGCCAGAGAAGGAGCGGTTCGCGGTGCGCGCCAGGTGCGCAAACCACCCCCTATTCCGGGCGCTGCTGGACGAAGCCGAGACGGAGTACGGTTTCGCCGATTGTGTCGGCCCGCTCGAGCTGCCCTGCGCCGTGGATGATTTCATGGAGGTTATGTGGGAGATTGAGCAGGCGGGCGGCGTCGCGTCGCCCAGATGCTCTCGCTTCGCCGGCTGGGGCCACCACCACCATCAACAGTACCACGGGTACCACATGTTGAGTCCGGGGACGTTCCTCGTCGCCGGCCTATGGTGATCACCATGCACGCGCTTGCTCTTCGCCAACGACGGTCTAAGTCGACCGTGGTAAGAAACCTTCAACGTTCCAGTGTTGTAATCTTCTTTTTCTTCCTCTTTTTCTTTACGTGTAAGCTGTTGATGCACTGCTGGAATTTTCGAATACACGGGGTGTCAGCTCTTCGCCGAGAGCCAAACCACGGACTCTCGATAAACAAATAAATACCGAGAGCCATCCTGGGCAAACATGGGTTCACGGCAACTAAGTATCTTTGCCGACACTAGCTCACGGTGAACACGGACCGGCAAACGGAGACGTCGTCGAGAGCCACTCTCGGCAAAGAGAAGCCATGTGGCATGGCCGTTGGGAACCGACGGCGCCGTCACTTGGTTTAATTATACCGGGAGCGGCGACGTCGCGCTCGATAAAAGCACATCACAGAAACATTTTTCTACATGACTTGTGGTCCCAATGATCACATTTATCAGTAAAAGTTTTACATTATTTGCTAAATATTTGAAATGAATAATATGATTATGTCTTTACCGAGAGCTGCGATCGGTAGTGCACTCGGCACAAGGTGATCCAGGGTTGACTCTTTACCGAGAGCAACACTCAAAACAAGGTGAACCGTGGATGTAGGATTTTATCTTTACCGAGGGCACCCTCGGAAAATTTGAACTCGAGATTTAGGGTTTTACCTTATCCGAGAGTAGTTCCTTCCCCGTCGAGCTTTTCTCACTTTTGGTTCCGTTTTCCACTGACCGGCGACCTTCCCTCCCCTCTCCCCACCCGCCGCCCTCCCCTCCCCCCTCACCTCCCCGCCGGCACCCCCACCCCCTCCGAAGGGCGCCTTAATTTTTTTGGTGAGCTTGGATGAATGTTAGATATATGTTTGATTTTATGAATGCTACATGTTGGATGAAATGTTAGATGCATGTTAGATGAATATGCTAGATGAATCTATGCTACCCACACCCAACTTTAGGAGAAGTGTAGTAAATGTACTTGTTGATGTGTAGCCTCGGAGTATATCTTGAATACAAATCATTAATGCTTATGTTGGCTATGTTTTGCTTCTCCTGTTATGCTTGTTCAAATCATATTCTTCTATTGGTAGATGAGGTGGTATGCGGTGTGTAGAGGGAGGTCTCCTGGAGTGTACGATTCGTGGGTGAAATGTCGTGAACATGTGAACGGTTACAACAATACCGACTATAAAGGGTTTCCAACTAGGCAGCAGGCAGAGGATCATCACTCCCAGTTCTTGCTCAAAGCGAGTCGTTCTGAAATGTACGATTCGTTTGATTATCATTGCTTCCAGCTACGGTGCAACGCGAAGCGCGGTGATGGAGTAAGAAAGGGTGTATGTCAGACTTTGTTTGGTGGCATGAAGAATCTGATAATCTTCGTCCAGTTCATAGTTATTTTGGTGTTGATGATTTGTTCTGCATGGTTCATATACATTGGGATAAATGTTATTTCATTTCTATTGTTGTCTCACTTTGTTATTCTTTTTATATAACTGATGAAATTTGTTTCGTGATTATTTTGCAGACGCTTTAATAAAATCTGAAGGTTGGAGCTCCTGGATGTGAACTTGATGCACTTACAAGCTAGGTTCATACCAGTGGAGCTCATGGAGCTTATGTTTACCTATTTTCCACTAGTAGAAAACATGCTTTACGTTTGGATTATTAGTCCCGGTTTGCTCTTGAACCGGGACTAATGTGACCACTAGTCCCGGTTCGTGAGGAATGCTTTTAGTCCCATTTTATTAGTAACCTCTAGTCTTGGTTGGTGTTACCAACCGGGACTAAAGAGATGGTGGCAGGGTTTTGTCAGGCTCGGGCCCCTGCGAGGGCCATTAGTCCCGGTTGGTAATACAAACCAGGACTAGATATAGGTCTTTAGTCCTGGTTTGTATCAACAACCGGGACTATAAGTATCCCTACATATACTGCTTCGTCCAGACCGAGCTCAAGATCTCTATTTTCCCCTTTCTCTCCTCTGTTTTCTTGCCTTGCTCGAGTTCATCCTCCATTTTTCCACATATTTGCCAAGATTTGAGGCACCCCATCCAATCCAAGTGTTCACGAACGTTAGCAACTTTGTCCTTTCATCTCTCATTGCTAAATGCTCCATAATATATAGTGATTTGTGGGTTTTAGTTTGGGAGTAATTATGTGGGAGTTTATTTGATTTATATGCAATCTGAGCTCAAATTAACTTCTTAGTTTGCATGTGTGTAGGCATGGTTTGCTTAGTGCCTTCCTCTCTGTCCTAACCACCGTCGATCGCCCGCACCATCTCGTCGCGGGCACCACGTTGGTGATCCTCTTGCTATTATCCTTTTTATTCAAAAAAATCTGATTTTTGTATGATTTACATAGTTTTCTTACCTGTTTGATTTTGTTATACATAGTGTCATGGTCTTGATATCCGTCCCCGTTGGCCCTCGTCCGGTTTATGATTGGGATGTGGTATATTCCCTTTTATAACTATTTGTTGCATTTCCCATTTATATGACAATTATGCCCATCAAGTTGACATCGATATTTTTATCTAGGAGGTGTGTGAAGCGAAAATTGCAACCGATCCTCTTGTCGACAAGTTGAATTTAGTTGAAAAATAAAATGAGTATTTGAAAGAAAAATTGAAAAGAATTGAAGGAGAGAAGTTGAAATTGGAGTTGTATGTTGCCGATGTCGTCGATGGTCACAAGATCAAGATGGATGCAATGCACTTGAAGATTAAAAGGATTAGAAAATATGCCCTTAATAAAGAGGCTTGGTATCACTAAGTTGTTGGATCAATTGTTAAACTTAGTTGCTATCTTGATCGCATTTGTTGTTGCATTTAAATGATTTAGCTAGAAACTCTTCTATGTTGTTTTATGAGAATAAGTGTGTATGAAAATTATGTGTGAACTTGTATTAATTTGGTCTTTTCGGTCTTGTGTAATGAAAATGAATCGACAATGGATGTATGACGATCGACGCTCTCCCGAGTTCATTAATGGCTTGTAGAGTTTTCTGCGTACGGCTGAGGTAAACGAGCATGATGGTTTTATGTGTTGTCCATGTGTTGTCTGTAAGAATGATAAAACTTACTCTAAGTCAAGAGTTATTCACGTCCACCTTTTTATGTCCGGTTTCATGTCCGCCTATAACTGTTGGTCCAAGCACGGAGAAAGAGGGGTTCTAATGGAAGAGAACGAAGAAGAAGAGGATGATGATGGCTATCCTTCGTTCCCTGAATAGGATGGTACTAGAATGGGGGAAGAAACTGAAGTAGAAGCACCAGATGATCTCGCTGATGATCTTGGTCAGGCCATTGCTGATGCAAAGAGAAACTGCCCAAGTGGAAAGGAGAAGCTAAAGTTGCAGCGCATGTTAGAGGATCACAAGAAATTGGTGTACCCAAATTGCGAAGATGACAAGAAGAAGTTGGGTACCACATTGGAATTGCTGCAATGGAAGGCAGAGAATGGAGTATCTGACAAGGGATTTGAAAAGTTGCTGAAATTGTTGAAGAAGATGTTTCCAAAGGACAACGAATTTCCCAACAGTACATACGAAGTAAAGAAGACTATCTGCCCGCTAGGATTAGAGGTGCAGAAGATACATGCATGCCCTAATGACTACATCCTGTACCACGGTGAGGAGTACGAGAATTTGAATGCATGCCCGGTATGCGGTGTCGAGCGCTATAAGATCAGCCACGATGACCCTGATGACGATGTTGAGGTCCAACGCCCGAGGAAGAGGATTCCTACCAAGGTGATGTGGTATGCTCCTATAATACCATGGTTGAAACGTTTGTTCCAAAATAAAGAGCATGGCAAGTTGATGCGATGGCACAAAGACGAGCGTAAGAAAGACAGGAAGTCGAGAGTACCCGCAAATGGGTCGCAGTGGAGGAAAATCGAGAGAGAGTGGCCGGACTTTGCAGATGAACCAAGGAACTGTTGGTTTGGTTTAAGTCCAGATGGCATTAATGTTGGAAATATGCCCTAGAGGAAATAATAAATTGGTTATTATTATATTTCCTTGTTCATGATAATTAATTACCATCCATGTTGGAATTGTATTGATTGGAAAGTCAAATACATGTGTGGATACATAGACAACACAATGTCCCTAATGAGGCTCTAGTTGACTAGCTCGTTGATCAAAGATGGTCAAGGTTTCCTGGCCATAGATAAGTGTGGTCACTTGATAACAACATCACATCACTAGGAGAATGATGTGATGGACAAGACCCAAACTATGAACGTAGCATATGATCGTGTTAGTTTATTGCTACTGTTTCCTGCATGTAAATGTATCTATTCCTATGACCATGAGATCATGCAACTCCCGGACACCGGAGGAATACCTTATGTGTATCAAATGTCGCAACATAACTGGGTTACTATAAAGGTGCTCTACATGTATCTCGAAAGGTGTCTGTTGTGTTGGCATTGATCAAGACTAGGATTTGTCACTACATGTGATGGAGAGGTATCTCGGGGCCCACTCGGTAATACAACATCACAACAAGCCTTGCAAGCAATGTGACTAAGGAGTTAGTCACGTGATCTTGTATTACGGAACGAGTAAAGAGACTTGCCGGTAAACGAGATTGAACTAGGTATGCGGATACCGACAATCGAATCTCGGGCAAGTAACATACCGAAGGACAAAGGGAACAACATACGGGATTAACTAAATCCTTGACATAGAGGTTCAACCGATAGAGATCTTCGTAGAATATGTAGGAGCCAATATGGGCATCCAGGTCCCGCTATTTGTTATTGACTGTAGAGTGTCTCCGGTCGTGTCTGCATAGTTCTCGAACCCACAGGGTCTGCACACTTAAGGTTCGGTGACGTTTTGGTATAGTTGAGTTATAGGTGCTGGTGACCAAAGGTTGTTTAGAATCCCGGCTGAGATTCTGGACGTCAGGAGGAGCTCCAAAATGGTCCGGAGGTAAAGATTGATATATAGGAAGTCCTATTTTCGTCACCAGAAAAGTTTCGGGCTCATCGGTAGTGTACGGGGAGTGCCGTGAGGGTGCCCGGGGACCACCGGGTGGGGTGTGACGACCCAATAGCCTTATGGTCTGTGAGAGGAGGTGGACCAGCTCCTGTTGGGCTGGACGAATCCTCTCTCGAAATCCCATGCGGCTAGGAGTGGAGATAAAAGGCAGAAGTCCTTTAAAAGGAAAGGAAGGAGGAGTCCTCCCAAAGTAGTCCACCTCCCTTGTGGGAAGGTGGACTCTTCCTTGTAGGGTTCGGCCGACCCCTTCGCCTTGGATTAGGGGGAAAGGCTGCCTCCTCTCCCCTCCTCCTATATATAGTAGACATTTTGAGGGTTTTGAGACACAGAAATGAGCCACGGCTGCCTCTCTCTCCCTCTAGATCTGTTTCGCCTCTAGTCTAGTTCGGCGGTGCTTAGGCGAAGCCCTGCTGGATTAATTCACCACCACCACCACCACGCCGCCAAGTTGGAGAAATCATCTATCTCTCTGCCCCTCTTGCTGGATCAAGAAGGTGGTGATCGTCATCGGGCTGTACGTGTGCTGACTGCGGAGGTGCCATTTGTTCGGCCCTAGATGGGGATGGATCGTGATGGGATCGCGGGACGGGCTGTGATTTGGATCATGAAGATGTTCCACTACATCAACCGTGTTATATATGCTTCTCCTTAGTGCTACCTCTTGAGCTTGTGTTGGTCTTTTCCCTTGAAGAGTAAAGGTTGATGCAGCACAGTAGCAGTAAGTATTTCCCTTAGTTTGAGAACCAAGGTATCAATCCAGTAGGTGTATCAAGATGAGGCACCAATGTACCTGCGCAAAAATAGCAAACTTGCACCCAACGCTACAAAAGGGTTGTCAATCCCTTCACGATTGATTGCAAGGTGAGATCTAAAGGCGGAAAGTACAACAAAGTAAAAGTGTAGGTGTGACAGCCCGAGACCGACATTCCAGAAGATTCCCACTTTATTCCGTTTTCGTCGTGTGTCTATTTTCTTTTGTCGCATCATCATCGCATCATGTGCATCATCAGCATTGCATCAACATCTCCGTTGCCGCCAGTTTTTTAAAACATGCATCCGTTGTTAGTTGCCGGTTCGCGCCGTTGTCCGTTCTGAGCCCGACCGCACACGCACGCGCCCGAGGCATCGTCAAAACCCTGTTTTAAAAGTGTGTTGAAAACTTTCTCTGTTTAGGGTGAAACTTGGCATGCGGTCTTAATTAGTTCTAGCTAGGCCGCCTGTTGAATATCGTCGCGATCGGAGTCCGTCTGGTACCCGAACGGTCGACCGTAGTGGCATCGTATTCGGTCTACCGTCGGACGTTTGTCGGTGTTTTAAAAATCATTGCCGCGTCGCCCGTTTCAACTCTCGTCTCCGGATATCTACACTACACGGCCACTCACCCGTTCCCGCATTCAGAATTATCCGATTCCAACTGCGCGATTGGATCCGGAACGAAATTTCGCTAAAGCTAGGCCCCCTTGCCTATGAATAGGACCTCCCATGCCTAGACAACCCTCTTCTTCCACCTCGAAATCTGTGCCTAACCTAATCCCCCCGCACTCTCTCTCCTCCCACCAACCCGCCGCCACTTGTCGCCACCAGATCGACCCAGCGCCGCCGCAACCGCCGCTCGCAGCCAACCAGGGGCTGCCACGTGGCCCCTGAACTGCACCCCGCCGCCGCAGCCCTCCAGGCCCATCGCGAGCCCTCCCGGCCCACGGCCGCCGCCAGCTCGTGGGGAGGCGCCCCCGAGCGAGCCCCCGTCTCCCCCGCGCGTCGCCTCCTTCCGACCCGAGCGCCACCCGCCGCCTTGCCTCCTCCGTCGCCGTGCTGCCGCCGATCCCGCTAGGGTCCCGTCGTGCCTCGAGCCGGAGGTTCCCCGTCGCCATGTCAAACCGCCGGCGATCTCTTCCACCGGCCTATGGATCATGCTGCCATCGGCTGGAATGGAACCGGAGGTCCCGGATCCACCCGGATCCGCCCCCTCCCGACTGCATCCGCGCCTTGGCCGGCCGCCCTCGCCTCCGGCCGCCGCCTCCATGGCTGCGGGCAGCCCGTGCCCGAGGAGCACGACGGCCAGCTCCCCCTCACCCCAGCTGGGCCTCCTCCCGCGTGCCCCGCCTCGGCCCAGGCCGGGCTAGCGCCAGAAGCCACGCCCAGCAACCAGCCGAGCCGAGGCCCAGCTCCTGCCTCCTTCTGCAGGCCGCCCCAACAGGCCCAAGGTGAGCTGCCCATATTCATTGCGATATGCGTTGAATAGATATCTTTTGTTGTTGTTTGTTCAGCCCATTACCATTCCGGCCCGGTAGTATTTCTTATTTAGGTGATTTTCGAATTAGATATATTCCAGATTATAGACGTATTTTAGATCGCCCGTAGTTTAATAACCGTTAGTCGGATCGCGATAAGTTGTATATGGTTTTGGTGTAGAATTTCGCGTAGAATCTGATTTTAGAACTTGCATATTTGTTTAACATCGGTTAGTGTGTCGTATGCCTAGAAACACGTGCTGTTCTAATAGGATAGACGCCCATATTTATTTTTCGCGCAAGACCGGATTGCTCGAATGCCGTAGTAGAAATGTCCATGTTTTAGGAACCCTCTTGCCATGTATTTTAGAGTAGACGTTGGTATTTTTGCGTGTAGGGATTTTCCGCTAGTTTATTTTCCGTGTATAGGTAATTATCTCGCATTTACTTGTGGCAATATTTTTTTGTTGCAACCCCACATTTTTTGTATATTTTCGGGATAGAAAAAGCCATGGTATTTTTGTGTGCATTTAATTTTAGCTTTTGAGTAAGTTAGTTCGCGCGATATTTTGCCATGTTGCCCTCTTGTCTTTTTCGTAGGATTTGATCCGTGCTTCGTTTGACGGAGTTGTCAACTATGGAGTTGTTCTTTGATGTTTAGTCTAGCCCCTACTAATTTTGGTTGCAATAGAAATGCATGTTTAGGTGTGGTTTGCTTGCTCGCAACTTCCTAGAAATAGTGCTGATCTGGAGGTGCTGAAATATTTCTAAGTCTGAAATCTGTTATATTTTGTTGATGTCTTGTCTTGCTTCTATCTTTTGATCTGTAGCTCTTTTGAGGTTGGTCCAATGGAGTTAGTTGTAGACCTTGTGTTTCTCTAGCATGCTGTGAATTTTCATGCCATTTGGAGTCCTGTAGCTTATGATTTTCCTGCTGTCAATATGCCTTCAGACCGAAAACTGCACTTCCATGAAGTGTTAATTTTCACTAAGTCTGAAATAGTACGTGAGATGCCATTTTGTGTCTTCTTTTCCTAGTGTTCCTTGCTGCCATGCTAGTTGTTGTTAGTTGTTTGTTGTAGTACTTCTTGCCCTCTTTCGTGTCATGCCTTGGGTGATTATATTGGAGTTGAGTAGCTCATAATTGTGGGGTGTAGTAAATGCTATGTGGCTGATTTTGGCAGATGGTAGTGATTTCTTGTTTCGCTCGTAGATGTTGAACCGTAGCTCCGATTTGATCGTGTCCTACATGAAACTTTCTTAGAATCTCGTGTAGTTTCATTTTCTCTTGCTGGTTGCATGTTTTGAAGTGCTCGTGACTGTCATTGCACACATATTGCTTTCATGCCATCATATCTTACGGTGTTTGTATCTTTTGAACCGTAGCTCCGTTGGAGATGATCTCTATGTGTAAATTGCTTGTAACGACGCGTAGAATCACGTGAAACTATTTGTTTTGCTGTTTAACAACTAATTAAATGTGTTAGTTCAGATCTGGACAGAAATGTAAATTAACATGTGAGGTCGTTTCGGAGATGCTATCTGTCATTTCTGACCTCATTTAAAATGCCTAGATAGGTAGATTAAATTGCGCTTCACCTCTTGCCATGTTTAATCACATTTAATATTGACGAGTACCTAATCGAGATAGAACTAAATAACTCGTATGTGGTGTTTCGTCAATATGCAACTCGTCGCATATTGAACTTCACTTAATGTGTAGTGTTTGAGTGTTGTGAATTGACATGCCGTGACTTGCATGTGTTCAGCTGCTCATGCATCATATGTGTTGTGCATCGTGTGGTGAATGTCGTGTTTGGATTCTTGTTTCCGGTTTGCTTCGTCTTGATAGAGTTCCGCAAGCGTGTCAGATTGTGAGGACCCGTTTGACTACATCGGTTCGTCTGCTTCACGGAGTCATTCTTCTTCCAAGCGGGATCTCAGGCAAGATGACCATTTCCCAGATACCATTACTATCATTGCCATGCTAGTTTTACCGTTTCTATCGTTATGTCTCGTTGCCTACCACATGTCAAATATCAGCCTCTCAACAATGCCATGAAACCTTCAACCTGTTCAACCTAGCAAACCACTGATTGGCTATGTTACCGCTTGCTTAACCCTGTGATACTGTTGCTAGTTGCAGGTGCAGTTGCTTCCATGTGAAAACATGGGTTCCTTGTTATATCACCATATTAAATGATATTTAATTTAATGCACCTATATACTTGGTAAAAGGTAGAAGGCTCGGCCTTTCTAGCCTGGTGTTTTGTTCCACCTTTGCCCCCTTAGTTTCGGCTACCGGTGTTATGTTCCATATTTGACCGCTCCTAACACGATCGGGGTTGTTATGGGGACCCCCTCGATAATTCGTTTTATATTAAAGTCGGTCTGGCAAGGCCCAACATTGGTACTGCATTTTCCCAACATAATAATTCTATTAATTTGAAATGCATAGGGAGTTAGCGCTACCCGAAGAGTAATTCTACATAATACATGGAGGACCAGTGTTGATGGTGCTGGTCCAAAACAGAGCACTGTCCGGGGCCAACCCAGGGCAACTTGGGTGATTTCTATCAGGCCACCGTACGCGTCGCTCATCCGTCGTGTCCTGAGAACGAGATACACGGCTTCTATCGGGATGGTCGACACGTCGGGTGGCCTTGCTGGATTAGTTTTACCTTTGACGAGATATCTTGTACATCGGGATTCCGGTGATGCTTTGGGTAATCTCAGAGTTGAGGTGTTCCACCAAGGAATCCGACGAGATCGCGAGTGTCGTGATCGAGGATTTCTATGCGGCTTGTGGTAATTTGTGATGGACTAGTTGGAGCACCCCTGCAGGGTTTTATCTTCCGGAAAGTCATGCCCGTGGTTATGTGGCAATGTGGAAACTTTGTTTAACACTGATTCTAGATTACTTGAAGTTAACTTAATTAAAATATGCCAACTGTGTGTGTAACCATGATTGTCTCTTTCGTGAGTTCCTTCTCCGATCGAGGACACGGTAGGGTTATGTCTGATGTAGGTAGGTGTTCAGGATCATTCATTTGATCATCAGAAGTCATGTCCGCTATGCGTAGATATTCCCCCTCTTATTTCTTGTACTCGTAAGTTTAGCCACCAAATATATACTTAGCCGCTGCTGCAACCTCACCACTTAACCTTACCTCACCCATTAAGGTTTGCTAGTCTTGATACCTTTGGAAATGAGTTTGCTGAGTCCCCTGTGGCTCACAGATTACTACAACACCAGTTGCAGGTACATGTAAAGGTTACTTGACGTGAGCACGTTGATTGTTCATTTGGAGTTGCTTCTTCTTCTTCTTCATCATCGATCTAGGATGGGTTCCAGGCCGGCAGCCTGGGATTGCAGGGATGGACGTCGTTCTTCTTTTCTCGTTTGTTTTCGTCCGTAGTCGGACCCTGCTATTCTTCATGATGATTATGTATTGTACTGCTGTGACTCTGATGTAGATTGTGGCGAGTGTAAGCCAACTCTGTTTATATATCTCTTATTTTCAGTAAATGTACTTGTAACGATATCCATTCTTGCGACACGACGAGATGCGCTTCTATCCCTGACGAGACCCTCGTGCCAAATTGAGGATAGGGTCACATCTTGGGCGTGACAAGTTGGTATCAGAGCAGTACTGACCTAGGATCCCCCTTGATTGATCGAACATGGTCGAGTCGAGTCTAGTGAAAAACTGCTTTGAGTCTAGTTATATAGCAGAGATTATGATTCTTTTTTCTCCTCTTCTATGCTCTGGTGAGGAATATTGACGTAATATTTTAATTCTACTCCTCTTCTCACTCAAATTTTTTTAGGATCATGCGGATATTTTTGGCATCTATATGATACCGATGTGACAGAGTTCTTTCTTGGTGCCTCCTGTCTGACTTGATTTCTTCCGGGGAGTTGAGCTCCAGGGGATTCTCGAGCACATCGTTATCATTCAAATTTCTTAGTATCTCAGAACGAAGGATGTTCCTAATTGCTTCAATACTAGTAGTGGCGAGATAACCCCGATGTCCCCAGTACTGGTGCAGGTTGTTCGGGAGTACTGCCATACTTTGTATCGTTGTGATCACAAGGGTCTGTTGTAGATGAAAGTCCGAGGTTCTGGTTATGTGTTGATGGATGTGATACAGGTGACGGGCTAGTATAGGAGTTGTGTGATATTACTCCTTGTATCCGTGTACCAGATTGCATGACAAGAGATTTCAGGAATTCTTAGGTGGGAATTGAAGTAGTTACTTATAGGATAATCTTCCAACAAATGCATGATGTTAGGTTGGGGTTCGATATCTAGTGGATTCGTTTGTTGACGGTAGACTTACATCGGTTCTCGTTGTGTCTTAAAGAGTCCTTGTAGCTTGCTACGACTCGGGGACGCTTCGTATGTCGGTGCACTGCCTTGCACTTGATGGCTACTGTAAGGATCGAGCCCGTGCGAGCCTGTCCACGAAAATATTGAACGAAATCTTTCTCATGACTTTGTTCTGGCTAATTGCAAGCCGCACCTTTTGTTTTTGTTGGAATATAGTAATTCAAGTTGCTTCGATGTCAAGTGGTGATTTCAGATCTTTCCAAGTGGTGTTCTCATAGTTTTTATGTGAATGCTAATTCTTTTGCTCAATCAGTTGTCTTATCAGTTCTTGTCAACCGGAGTCGTCTTGTTGATTCTTTTCCAACCGGTGTGCTTCTCCTCAAGTGAATGCAATCCTTTCTAATTTTGCAAGTCCATTCTCTCATTTTATTCCAGAGTTCATCTCATTTGTCCCAAATTCTCTTTGTTTTACCCCGCCCTCCCACCCTTTTCTTAAGTAATTAGTTTTTTATCCAAGAGTTTTCTTTCTTGTGCTTCCTCTATCTTTTCTTTCGTGTCCTATCCGGTGTTTCATTGTGAAGATTCTCAGGAGCTTCTTGTTCATCTTTATTCAGTCTTGTTATCTTTTCCGGTGAATTCAATGCAGTATCCGTGTTCATCATATCCTTGTCATCCTTTAAATTCTTTCCTGTGTTGGAAATTCTTTTGAGCCTATCTTGCTATTTATTCCTCTCTTTTTTTCTATCTGGAGTGTTGAAGATATCTCGGAAGTTTCACGTTTTCAATTCTTTTACTTATTTCGAGATGCTATCCTCATCTAGTTCTCTTCATACCGTTGCAATATCTCTTGTTCTAGCAATCTTTTCAATGGTGATTTCTTTGAGTGGGACCATAACCCACACGTTCTTTCCCAGGATCTTATAAGGCACTTGTATTCTTTTTCCGGTGCTCTCTAATTCTTTTCAACTATGACGTAAGTATGAATTTCATCAGTCATATTCCTTCTTCAAGATCGATTTGAACTAATTCTCATATTTGGCTCAATCTTGCATTCTTCTTTATTCCGGAGTGTCTCAGTTATTCTTGGTGGTGTTCTCCTCGTCATTTTCAGCTTCAAGACCGAAGGAGTGTTTTTCTCAATCTTGGTCCATTCTCTTCATGATTCATCGTTTCATCCTTCTGGCATCGTCTTGAATTATTCCCAATCATGAGTATCCCTTTATTGCGATCCGATGCATTTCTGAGTTGTTTTTATTTCTCGTTCCTCCGAAGGCCATCATTTTAGAAGATTCTTCGTTCTCAGCTTTCAGCTTCATCCTGAATTCTTCTCAATTGTTGTCTCTTCGTTCGTCTCTCATTTATTCCGATGTCTTGTTCAAGTTTTCTGTTAGGTGGATCATGATCTCTTCATTCTCATGTATCTCCATTAATTCTTGGTGTTCCCATTCAGTTGTCAATTCTTACCGGTGCTTCCTTCAATTTTTCTTCAAGTGGTGCTGACCTATCTCTCTCTTCAAGTTTCTTTCAAGAATAATAAGTTGTATGCTAAATCCGTTGCTTGTCATCAATTTAATTTGATGAAGGATGAGCATAACATAATTCTTATTCTTGTTCTCCCTTCTTCTAAGAGATTTAAATTCTTCTTCCGGAGCGGTTCATGATATCAATTCATTCTCAAGTGTTCTTCAAGATTCTTGTTGGACAACATCAAGTATCCTTTCTCTTGCATTTCAAAGTGCATTTGTTCTTCCTTTAGCCTTTGAGGTGGTATTATAGCATTCTTGTTAGTGTAGGAGTCTCGAAGAGATTTTCTTTCAAGTATGAGATAATTAAACCAACCAATTCTATGATCATGAGATATTTTCAACCCAAGAGTTCTTCATTGAGCTATCTTGGTTTCGATTTCACCTAAAGCTCCTCCTATGGATTGTTGCTATCATGGTGCTTGTCATTAATCCAAGTTCTCAACGTATCCTCTTGGTGTAAGAAATTGTTCATATCTTGTTTCTCCCAATCAATCCTTGTTTTTGTTAGTGGCTGGTTGTCACTTCATTAGTTTGAAAAGGTTTCCATAAGCCCACTACTATCTTGTTCTTTTCGTTGTTGATTTTCCAACAACTCCGTCCAATTCTTCTTGCAAGGATGCTTGCCAAGTTCATTTCAGATTGTAGTTGTCATTCTCTCTTCATTCTATTTTTCCGTATGAGCTAGTTCCTATTCTATTGTTCCGGAGGCATTGTGATGTTGCTCTTTTGGGTCTATCATGTTGTTCTATCAAGATCATGGCGTTCCCTTGTTCTATTTGATTGTTTGTTGTGAATATTGTCTAATTATACCATCTTATCGAATTTTTTGTCCCATTTTCCTACCGAAGTGCTGCCGAAATGTTCCGTGAATTCTTCCTTCTTTCTCCTATCATTCCTCATCTCTTTGCAACCTTCAAGGATCGTTGGTTTCACTCGTTTGTCAAAGAAGCGATTAGTTTTTACCTCTTGTTCTTTCTCATCCTCTCCCCCTTTCATTCTTGGATCTCGGGGCGAGATCCTCTTGTAGTGTAGGAGAGTTGTGACAGCCCGAGACCGACTTCCACAATATTCCCACTTTATTCCATTTTCGTCGTGTGTCTATTTTCTATTGTCGCATCATCATCACATCATGCGCATCATCAGCATTGCATCGGCATCTCCGTTGCCGCCAGTTTTCAAAACTTGCATCCGTTGTTAGTTCTCGGTTCGCGTCGTTGTCCGTTCTGAGCCCGACCGCACACGCACGCGCCCGCGGCATCGTCAAATCCCTGTTTTAAAAGTGTGTTGAAAACTTTCTCTGTTCGGGGTGAAACTTGCCATGTGGTCAAAATTAGTTCTAGCTAGGCCGCCTGTCGAATTCCGTCGCGATCGGAGTCCGTCTGGTACCCGAACGGTCGACCGTAGCGGCATCGTATTCGGTCTACCGTCGGACGTTTGTCGGTGTTTCAATAATCGTTGCCGCGTCGCCCGTTTCCCCTCTCGTCTCCGGATATCTACACTACACGGCCACTCACCCATTCCCGCATTCGGAATTATCCGATTCCGACTGCGCGGTTGGATCTGGAATGAAATTTCGCTAAACTTAGCCCCCCTTGCCTACAAATAGGACCTCCCATGCCATTTTTAGACAACCCTCTTCTTCCACCTCGAAATCTGTGCCTAACCTAATCCCCCCGCACTCTCTCTCCTCCCACCAACCCGCCGCCACTTGTCGCCTCCAGATCGACCAAGCGCCACCGCAACCGCCGCCCGCAGCCAACCAGGGCCTGCCACGTGGCCCGTGGACTCAACCCCGCCGCCGCGGCCCTCCATGCCCATCGCGAGCCCTCCCGGCCCGTGGCCGCCGCCAGCTCGTGGGGAGGCGCCCCCGAGCCAGCCACCGTCTCCCGCGCACGCCGCCTCCTTCCTGCCCGAGCGCCACCCACCGCCTTGCCTCCTCCGTCGGGGTGCTGCCGCCGATCCCGCCAGGGTCCCGTCATGCCTCGAGCCGGAGGTTCCCCGCCGCCATGTCAAACCGCCGGCGATCTCTTCCACCGGCCTCTGGATCGTGCTGCCACCGGACGGAATGGAACCGAAGGTCCCGGATCCACCCGGATCCGCCCCCTCCCGACTCCATTCGCGCCTTGGCCGGCCGCCCTCGCCTCCGGCCGCTGCCTCAATGGCTGCGGGCAGCCCGTGCCCGAGGAGCACGACGGCTAGCTCCCCCTCGCTCCAGCTGGGCCTCCTCCCGCGCGCCCCGCCTCGGCCCAGGTAGGGCCAGCGCCAGCAGCCAGGCCCAACAACCAGCCGATCCGAGGCCCATCTCCTGTCTCCTTCTCCAGGCCGCCCTAAGAGGGCCAAGGTGAGCAGCCCATATTCATTGCCATGTGCATTGAATGGATATCTTATGTTGTTGTCTGTTCAGCCCATTACCATTCCGACCCGGTTGTATTTCTTATTTAGGTGATTTTCGAATATGATATATTCCAGATTATAGACGTATTTTAGATCAACCGTAGTTTAATAACCGTAAGTCGGATCGCGATAAGTTGTATATGGTTTTGGTGTAGAATTTCGCTTAGAATCCGATTTTACAACTTGCATATTTGTTTGACATCGGTTAGCATGCCGTATGCCTAGAAACGCGTGCTATTCCAATAGGATAGACGCTCGTATTTATATTTCACGCAAGACCGGATTGCTCGAATGCCGTAGTAGAAATGTCCATGTTTTAGGAACCCTCTTGCCATGTATTTTAGAGTAGACGTTGGTATTTTTGCGTGTAGGGATTTGCCGCTAGTTTATTTTCCGTGTATAGGTAATTATCTCGCATTTACTTGTGGCAATATTTTTTTGTTGCAAATCCACATTTTTTATATGTTTTCGGGATAGAAAAATCCATGGTATTTTTGTGTGCATTTAATTTTAGCTTTTGAGTAAGTTAGTTCGCGCGATATTTTTCCATGTTGCCCTCTTGTCTTTTTCGTAGGATTTATTCCGTGCTTCGTTCGACGGAGTTGTCAACTAGGGAATTGTTCTTTGATGTTTAGTCTAGCCCCTAGTAATTTTGGTTGCAATAGAAATGCATGTTTAGGTGTGGTTTGCTTGCTCGCAACTTCCTAGAAATAGTGCTGATCTGGAGGTGCTGAAATATTTTTGCGTGTAGGGATTTGCCGCTAGTTTATTTTCCGTGTATAGGTAATTATCTCGCATTTACGCGTGGCAATATTTTTGTGTTGCAACACCACATGTTTTATATGTTTTTGGAAAAATCCAAGGGATTTTTCTGTGCATTCAGTTTTAGCTTTTGAGTAAGTTAGTTCGTGCGATATTTTGCGATGTTGCCCTCTTGTCTTTTTCGTAGGATTTATTCCGTGCTTTGTTTGACGAAGTTGTCAACTAGGGAGTTGTTCTTTGATGTTTAGTCTAGCCCCTGGTAATCTTGTTTGCAATAGTAATGCAAGTATAGGTGTGGTTTCATTGCTCGCAAGTTGCTCGAAATAGTGCTAATTTGGAGGTGCTGAAATATTTCTACGTCTGAAATCTGTTATATTTTGTTGTTGTCTTGTTTTGCTTCTATCTTTTGATCTGTAGATCTTATGAGGTTGGTCCAATAGAGTTAGTTTAGACCTTGTGTTTATCTAGCATGCTGTGAATTTTCATGCCATTTGGAGTCCTGTAGATTATGATTTTGCTGCTGTCAATTTGCCTTCAGACCAAAAACTGCACTTCCATGAAGTGTTAGTCTGAAATAGTGTGTGAGTTGCCATTTTGTGTCTTCTTTTCCTAGTGTTCTTTGCTGCCATGCTAGTTGTTGTTAGTTGTTTGTTGTAGTTCTTCTTGTCCTCTTTCGTGTCATGCCTTGGTTGATTATATTGGAGTTGAGTAGCTCGTAGTTGTGGGGTGTAGTAAATGCTATGTGGCTGATTTTGACAGATGGTAGTGATTTCTTGTTTTGCTCGTAGATGTTGAACCGTAGCTCCGATTTGATCGTGTCCTACATGAAACTTGCTTAGAATCTTGTGTAGTTTCATTTTCTCTTGCTGGTTGCATGTTTTGAAGTGCTCTTCACCGTTGTTGCACAAATATTACTTTCATGCCATCATATCTTGCGGTGTTTGTATCTTTTGAACCGTAGCTCCGTTGGAGATGATCTCTATGTGTAAATTTCTTGTAACAACGCGAAGAATCAGGTGAACCTATTTGTTTTTCTGTTTAATAACTAATTAAATGTGTTACTTCAGATCTGGACAGAATTGTAAATTAACATGTGAGGTCGTTTCGGAGATGCTATATGTCATTTCCGACCTTATTTAAAATGCCTAGATAGGTAGATTAAATTTCGCTTCACCTCTTGCCATGTTTAATCACATTTAATATTGCTGAGTACCTAATCGGGATAGAACTAAATAACTCGTATGTGGAGTTTCGTCAATATGCAACTCGTTGCATATTGAACTTCACTTAATATGTAGTGTTTGAGTGTTGTGAATTGACATGCCGTGACTTGCATGTGTTCAGCTGCTCATGCATCATATGTGTTGTGCATCGTGTGGTGAATGTCGTGTGTTGATTCTTGTTTTCGGTTTTCTTCGTCTCGATAGAGTTCTGCAAGCGTGTCGTATTGTGAGGACCCGTTCGACTACATCGGTTCGTCTGCTTCGCGGAGTCATTCTTCTTCCAAGCGGGATCTCAGGCAAGATGACCATTTCCCCAGATACAATTAGTATCATTGCCATGCTAGTTTTACCGTTTCTATCGTTATGTCTCGTTGCCTACCACATGTTAAATATCAGCCTCTCAACAATACCATGAAACCTTCAACCTGTTCAACCAAGCAAACCACTGATTGGCTATGTTACTGCTTGCTTAACCCTGTGTTAGCGTTGCTAGTTGCAGGTGCAGTTGCTTCCATGTGAAAACATGGGTTCCTTGTTATATCACCATATTAAATGATATTTAATTCAATGCACCTATATACTTGGTAAAAGGTGGAAGGCTCGGCCTTTCTAGCCTGGTGTTTTGTTCTACCTTTGCCCCCTTAGTTTCGGCTACCGGTGTTATGTTCCATATTTGAGCGCTCCTAACATGACCGGGGTTGTTATGGGGACCCCCTTGATAATTCGTTTTAGATTAAAGCTGGTATGTCAAGGCCCAACATTGGTACTACATTTTCCCAACATAATAATTCTGTTAATTTGAAATGCATAGGGAGTTAGCGCTACCCGAGGAGTAATTATACATAATACAGGCAGGACCAGTGCTGATAGTGCTGGTCCAAAATAGAGCATTGTCCGGGGCCAACCCAGGGCAACTTGACTTATTTCTATCAGGCCACCGTACGCGTCGCTCATCCGTCGTATCGTGAGAATGATATACGCAGCTCCTATCGGGATTGACGATAAGTCGGGTGGCCTTGCTAGATTAGTTTTACCTTTGATGAGATATCTTGTGCATCGGGATTCCGATGATGCTTTGGGTAATCTCAGAGTTGAGGTTTTCCACCAAGGAATCCGACAAGATCGCGAGTGTCGTGATCGAGGATTTCTATGCGGCTTGTGGTAATTTGTGATGGACTAGTCGGAGCACCCCTGCAGGGTTAAATCTTTCAGAAAGCCGTGCCCGTGGTTATGTGGCAACGTGGAAACTTTGTTTAACACTAGTTCTATATTACTTGAAGTTAACTTAATTAAAATATGCCAACTATGTGCGTAACCGTGAATGTCTCTTTCGTGAGTTCCTTCTCCGATCGAGGACACGGTGGGGTTATGTCTGATATAGGTAGGTGTTCAGGATCATTCATTTGATCATCAGAAGTCACGTCCGCTATGCGTAGATCTTCCCCCTCTGCACTCGTAAGTTTAGCCACCAAATATATGCTTAGCCGCTGCTGCAACCTCACCACTTAACCTTACCGCACCAATTAAGCTTTGCTAGTCTTGATACCTTTGGAAATGAGTTTGCTGAGTCCCGTGTGGCTCACAGATTACTACAACACCAGTTGCAGGTACAGGTAAAGGTTACTTGACGCGAGCGCATTGATTGTTCATTTGGAGTTGCCTCTTCTTCTTCTTCTTCATCGACCTAGGATGGGTTCCAGGCCGGTAGCCCGGGATAGCAAGGATTGACGTCGTTCTTCTTTTCTCGTTTGTTTTCGTCCGTAGTGGGACCCTGCTCTTCTTCATGATGATTATGTATTGTAATGCTGTGACTCTGATCTATCTTGTGGCGAGTGTAAGCCAACTCTGTTTATATATCTCTTCTTTTCAGTACATGTACTTGTAACGATATCCATTCTTGCCACACGACGAGATGACCTTCTATCCTTGACGAGGCCCTCATGCCAAATTCAGGTTAGGGTCGCATCTTGGGCGTGACAGTAGGGCTAAAAATATGATGTGAAGTAGACCAGGGGGCCGTTGTGTTCACTAGAGGCTTCTCTCAAAATAGCAAATATTACGGTGGGTGAACGAATTACTGTCGAGCAATTGATAGAACTGCGCAAAGTCATGACAATATCTAAGGCAATGATCATACATATAGGCATCATGTCCGAGACAAGTGGACCGATACTTTCTGCATCTACTACTATTACTCCACACATCGACCGCTATCCAGCATGCATCTAGTGTATTGAGTTCATGACAAACAAAGTAACGCCTTAAGCAATATGACATGATGTAGATGGATAAATTGATGCAATAGATATAAACCCCATCTTTTTACCCTTGATGGCAACAACACGATGCGTGCCTCGCTACCCCTTCTGTCACTAGGTGAGGTCACCGCACGGTATGAACCCAAAACCAAGCACTTCTCCCATTGCAAGAACCATAAATCAAGTTGGGAAAACAAATCCCACAACTCGAAGAGAATTACAAGGATATGAAATCATGCATATAAGAGATCAGAAGAAACTCAAATAAGATTCATAGATAATCTGATCGTAAATCCACAATTCATCAGATCTCGACAAACACACTGCAAAAGAAGATTACATCGGATAGATCTCCATGAAGATCATGGAGAACTTTGTATTGAAGATCCAAGAGAGAGAAGAAGCCATCTAGCTACTAGCTATGGACCCGAAGGACTATGGTGAACTACTCGCACATCATCGGAGAGGAATGGTCTTGATGAAGAAGTCCTCCATATCCGAATCCCCCTTCGGCAGGCCAGCAGAACTTTCCCCAGATGGGATCTTCGGGAGACAGAAGCTTCCGGCGGCGGAAAAGTATTTTCGTGGATCTCTCTCGTGGTTTTGGATTTTTCGGGGATTTATAGGCGGAATAAATAGGGCAGAGGAGCCACAGGGGGACCACAAGCCTGCTAGGCATGGGCCCCCTGGCCATGCGTAGGGGGCTTGTGGCCTCCCCTGGTGCCCTCTGCCTTGGTTCTCAAGCTCCCTGCGTATCTTCTGTTCCGGAAAAAATCTTTTTGGAGGTTTTATTCCATTTGGACTCCGTTTAATATTCTCCTCTGAAAAGGGTCAACAACACGGAAAAAACAAGAACTAGCACTTGTCACTGAGTTAATAATTTAGTCCCAAAAAAGATATAAAAGGCATACAACACATCCAAAGTTTGACAAGATAATAACATGGAACCATCAAAAATTATAGATACGTTGGAGACGTATCACTTAGCGATCTACAAGGGTATGTATATTCACTCTCCCCTCTCATAGATGATCATCACCATGGATAGGTATTGCGTGTGTGTAGGAAATTTTTTGTTTCTCATGCAACGTTCCCCAATAGTAGCATCATGAGCTAGCTAGGTTCATGCGTAGATGATATCTCGAGTAGAACACAAAAGAGTGTCGGGACCCCGATCCTAAGCCATAGGAATCCAGCCTGTAACACATCGCATCCCTTTGTGGTCTCACGCACGGTTAACTCCACGGCTGCAGAATTACCTTAGCCGGGACCGTTTGCGTCTTTTGACTCACGTATGCGAAGGTGTCGCTAGCAATCCAATGTCAAAGAACCCGGATCGACATGTCTAGTCATAAACCAAAGTGGCAGTACCGTACAAGGACAGGCATACATGACCCAACAAAGGAGGTGTCGGTCATCAGCGAATGTAGACGAGTCATAGCAAGCTACAAGGACTCCATTACATCGCGTGACATTTCCCCAAAGGGGACAGACACAGCAGCTAAGAAGGACACATGCTGGTCAACCATTGTGTCTGGAGCAGTAGCGAACTACCAAGGCTCGTTGGATCACAAAGGGGCATTTCCTTGTAAGGAGTGCTACTAAAGTTCACGACTAAGTAATCGAACCCCATACGTATCAAGTACGACACACGTACGCATGGCATACCGATATGTATAGATACATCGATGGCATCACAACATAACCATAAACATACAACCTTTATTTAAGAGGCTCGGAAGAGCCACACACATAATATTACACATTAAGGGTCTCATGACCCATAATAGCAGTCATACAATTACAAGCCAGCGGAAGAGTTATAAACTGTCTGGGTACAGATAGGGCAACTAGAAGGCACATGGCCTGACTATACTACAGAGCCGACGTAGGGCCAGATCGTAGCTGGGACACCAGCTACTCGTCGTCGTCGATGTCTACGAAGAACCCTCCATTAGGGTCATTAGCAACCTCTGCAACATTTATTAAGCAAACATGAGTACGAAGGTACTCAGCAAGACTTTAGGATGACTAACTACTCATGCAACGTATCAAAAGGTATTGTGGGGTTTCATGCGGAAAGCCAACATTTGACTCGTGGCTAGACAACTTGCATTTCTAAATAATTTTGACAACTTGATTTCTCGCACACGAGTCCACTAACACCACAACAATACAATATCGTGGAATCATTCCGTCTCCGTACGGAAATGCCGTCCACGACACTCACGCTTATCTTGGCAATTTTATGAGTAGCCATTGAAGTTATCTATGAACAACATATGTCTCCAAGTAGTCCATATCCGCGGACGCGGATATTCGAATAGATCATAACCCTGCAGGGGTGTACTTCGTCACACACGCTCTCGCCACTTATCGCCATGTGCACGTCATGCACCTCGGCAACCTTCAAGCGGAAGCCCAGCGAGGGAGTCGGCCACGACCGTTAACCACACTAGTACCTAGTCCAGGTTTATCGCCTATCTGAGAGTAACCCGTACGGAAGTCCGGCCGAGGTTTCCGCCACGGCCTCAAACGATGTGCGCAGGGTTCCCAAGCCCACCATCCGGGTGCCACTTGGTACACCGTGCCACTGCCTACCGCATCACGGCCCACCTCTCAGGTCAGCACCATGCACGGCCTCCAGCATTACTATAAACACCAGAAACTACTTGCAACTCCTGGACCGAGTACTATGCGATTAATAGGCCGAGCGGGGTCATATTTCAGGGCCCAGCATGTGGTAGTATCTAGTCTTGGATTACATACACGGAACTCAGTTCCTAAGGACGGTTCCAATGAAACAACCCGCCATGTACTCCTACACAACCTTTCACCGGTACCTTTACCAAATCAGGTTCAACACACAACCTTTACTTACCGAACACATTCTCACAATTTTGTTCATCTCCCAGATGACAGACCATACACAACTCTAAGCATAGCATGCATAGCAGGATAAGGCACAACATAGCTCAGGCAACTACCAGGTATGCTAGGTTGCAAGGTTCGGCTATTTACTGTGACAAGGTTAGGTCATGCAAAGGAAGTGGGTTCAACTATCGTGGCAAAAGCAGTTGAAGCATTTGATCCTAATGCAATAAATAAGTGCCGGAGCAAGAACATGGGAATTATCGGGATGATCAAAAGGGTTGCTTTCCTTGTTGCTCAGAGGAGGAACGATATCCGTCAGACGGATATTCGGTGGAATCCGGGGGTGCGGAGCCTACCGAAATGAATGGCAACATTCAATAACAATCATATGCAATCAAAATGATGCATGAGCATGGCATGAGAATGCAAGGTGATAAGTTATTATAATCAATATGTATTAGGTTTGGAGTTGATTTGAATCACATTCGAATATCAATTCAAACGGGGTATTCACGGTTAACGATTTAATTGATTCGACCTGATGCTCAGATCAACTTGATGTTAGCTTGCATGAGATGTCATGTTATGGTACTGATTTGTAACTAGGACAGTGTGTGATCATTGCATTCATAATGAAATTTGAATATTTTTCCAAATTCCATTTAAAAGTAATTATAAGAATTGAATTATTCCTTATTCCACATTTTAGGGTTCTGTAACTTTTTGAAACATGGTTGAAAATAGCATAATCCGAATCCTTGAATTTTTCTGATACTTTTTCATATATAAATTATTTTCATTGGAGTTACAGATTAATTTCTATGATTTTTACATGTTTTAGCAATTTACTGGAATTATTTCTATACTGGAAATTCTATTTATTGCGTCAGGATGACGTCAGCAGGTCAGCCGACCTGTTCAGGTCAAACCTGACTGGGGGCCCCACTGGTTAGCCTCTCTGGGACTAATCCCGCGCTGACCAGCCCCTAATTTGGGTTTGACCAGGCGTGGGGCCCTCTGGCAGCGACTGAGGGGAGGGCAATTACACCCTAATGGTCGGCCACGTCGACGCCCACCGGAGGGTGGTCGCCGGCGACCAAGTCCGCGGCGGAGGGCTCACCGGAGACGACCTAATCGGCGCTGCACAACACCAATTTGAACACGGTTTGCAGCTACGGAACGCTGGTGAAGTGGCCGATCTGGCAGGGGCATCATGGGAGGCTATGGTCGCCGGGAGAGGCGCCGGCGACGAGCCGGAGCGGCGGCCGAAGCTCGGCCTTCTACGAGCGATGGCTCTAGGGCACGGGGAGGGCAGCTGGAGGGCTCATCGCACTCCTGGAGGCTCCAGGAGCTCGAATCCTAGCTCGAGCGCGTGGATCAGACACCACAGCGACGACGACGACATGACCGGCGGTAAGAAGCTCTCGGCCTTGGTGGGGAACGAGGCTACGATGCACGGGAGAGCGTGGGGTGAGTGGGGAAACGACGACGAGCTCACGGCGGTTCCGATGGTGCTGTTGAGGGGCTCGGGGATGCGCCGGAGGGAGCGAATCGACGGGAGAGGTCCGGCGGCCGGAGGTGGAAGACGATGGCGTTGGGGGCGATGCAGAGCTCGGGGAAGCTTCGGCTTCTGCAGAGATGACCAGGGCGACGAGGCGGAGCTAACAGACTACTCGGAGGAGGGTTGCCATGGCTAGAGGTGCTGCGGCTCGAGCTCGAGCTCGGCTCCAATGGCGGCAGCAGGAAGGAGGGCAAGATCCGAGAGGAGGGAGAGAGTTAGCGCTGGGAATGGATAGAGGAGGCCTCGGGGAGCTTATCCCCGGCCTTGCCAGCGCGAGGCGGCGGCCAGGCAGGCGCACAGGTGCGTGGCCGTGCCGGAGGAGGCGGCGGCCACCTCCTGCTCCTACTGGCGCGAGGGAGGGGACGAGCCACGGAGATGGGCCGGGCCAGGCTAGGCGACACGTAAGAGTTTCCCATTTTTTTTCTGTTTTTTGTTTTTCTTTTTTGCTAACTATTGTTCTGCTATTTATTTCAGCTCCAAATCTAAAAGTAAAAACTATTTTAGACCTCCTGAAATATTGTTATAATATTCCCAACCATTTCCAAAGTTTTCAACATTTTTGAAAATTTATAGTTTCTGATTTCAAATGTAAAATTTGAAACCAGTGGCTTTTTGCATTAATTGAAAATGCTTAAAGTGCCAAGAAAATAGTTTTCTCCAATGCTCATTTACTTTCATGATTTATCAGAAAGTTTGAACATTTCTTGAGGCCATTTTGGGTTCATTGATTTCAACTAGTTTGACATTTTCTTTATTTAAAGTAGTGGCTAGGGTTTTGAGTTTTTCCTTTGCCACTTTCTTGTTCTTGTTGAAAAATTCTTAGATGCAAATGCAAAGAAGACATGAGCACAAGACTAACTTGCTTAAAGTGTCAGGGATGTGACAACTCACCCCCACTCAAAAGAATATCGTCCCGAGATTTAGAAGTCGTCGGGAACAACGCATGATACTCAAGTCGGAGACGATCCTCTCTTTCCCAAGTTGCCTCCTTTTCAGAATGATTTGACCATTGAACTTTAAGAAACTTGAGGTTTCGACGTCGAGTGGTACGCTCAACTTGATCAAGAATACGCATGGGGTATTCTCGGTATGAAAGGTTATCTTGGAGATCAAGCATTTCGTGGTCCACTTCACGGATAGGATCCGAAAAGCAAGGCCTGAGTTGCGAGACGTGGAAAACATCATGAACCTTGGAAAGATGCAGAGGAAGTTCCAACTGGTAGGCAACTTCTCCTCGTTTGGCAAGAATGCGAAAAGGACCAATGTAACGAGGAGCCAACTTGCCCTTGATACCGAAACGATGGGTACCCTTTAAAGGTGTAACCTGAAGGTAAGCCTTCTCGTCAACTTCAAAGGTCACAGCCTTATGATGACGATCATATTGGCTCTTTTGACGAGACTGGGCTGTTTTCAACTTTTCACGAATAATGCGAACCTACTCTTCTGCATCCTGGATCATATCCGGGCCAAAGAGTTTCCTCTCTCCGGTTTCTGACCAATTAAGAGGTGTTTGACATCTTCGTCCATAGAGAACTTCAAAAGGGGCTTTGCCCAAACTTGATTGGTAACTATTGTTATAAGCGAATTCGGCGAATGGAAGACACTTCTCCCAATTCATACCGAACGATATAACACAAGCTCGGAGCATATCTTCTAGGATTTGATTCACTCTTTCTACTTGACCACTTGACTGGGGATGGAAAGCAGTGCTAAAAGATAGGTGAGTCCCCATGGCATTCTGAAAACTTTCCCAGAAGCCAGAAGTAAAGATACTCCCACGGTCCGAGTTAATCTCCAGAGGAACACCATGAAGAGACACTATTCGAGAGATATATAATTCTGCTAGCTGGCTAGCTGTTATATTCTCACGAACGGGAAGAAAATGAGCCACTTTGGAAAGACGGTCAATGACCACAAAGATAGCATTATTCCCTTTCTTGGTCTTGGGAAATCCGGTAATGAAATCCATGCTAACTTTATCCCATTTCCATTGAGGAATAGCTAGAGGCTGAAGGGTGCCAGCAGGCCTTTGATGTTCTGCCTTAACTCGACGACAAACGTCGCAGTTAGCAACGAACTCAGCAATTTCTCTCTTCATCCTAGTCCACCAGAACCTCTCGCGTAGGTCCTGATACATCTTAGTACTACCGGGATGAATGGTGAGAGGAGAATCATGAGCCTCCTTAAGGATTAACTGCCTTAGGTGTGGGTTCTTAGGAACCACTAAACGATTCTGGAAGAACAAGACACCTTGATCGTTCATGGAAAATTCTTTAGCGTTTCCGCTAAAAATATTCTCCTTGATCCGTGATATACCCTTGTCACGCTTTTGGCCAGCTATAATTTGATCCTTAAGAGTAGGCTTCGCCACCAGGGTAGAAAGGACTCCTTGAGAAACAATATGAAGATTCAACTTCCGAAAGTCCTCATGGAGATGTGGTTGACCTTGTTGTAGCATCAAATTGTTACAATAAGATTTACGACTTAGCGCATCGGCCATAACATTGGCCTTCCCCGGGGTGTAAGTTATCCCTAAGTCGTAATTCGAGATCAACTCAACCCACCATCTTTGCCTGAGATTCAAATCCGGCTGGGTGAAGATATACTTCAGACTTTGGTGATCAGTGAATATTTCGCAACGATTACCCAGAAGGTAATGTCGCCAGGTTTTTAGTGCACGGACCACAACTGCAAGCTCAAGGTCATGTGTGTGATAATTATCCTCATGTGGACGCAATTGTCGAGATGCGTATGCAATCACATGACGATCTTGCATGAGAATGCAACCTAATCCTTGTCGCGAGGCGTCGCAGTAGATAACAAAGTCCTTAGAGAAATCTGGTGGTAGCAACACAGGTGTGGAAGTCACGCGTCTTTTCAGTTCCTGAAAACTATGCTCACACTGTGGTGTCCACTCGAACCTTTTATCTTTCTTGAGGAGTTCAGTTAGAGGCTTTGCAACCTTCGAGAAATTCTCGACGAAGCGGCGACAATAGCTCGCTAGACCAAGAAAACTCCTAACTTGCTTAACCGATTCAGGTTAAGTCCAATCAAGGACAGCTTGAACTCTCTCGGGATTGACAGCAATACCCTTACCAGAGATTACGTGGCCTAGATAGGTCACTTCTGGTAACCAGAATTCACATTTTGAAAATTTGGCATAAAGGCGATGCTCTCGAAGTTTCATCAATACCAGCCTTAGATGCTCGGCATGTTCTTGTTCATTCTTCGAGTAGATGAGAATATCATCGAGGTATACTATGACGAATTTATCCAAATACTCCATGAAGATTGAATTCATCAACCGAGAGAAGGTGGCTGGGGCATTGGTTAAACCGAAGGACATAACGGTGTACTCATATTGGCCATAACGAGTAACAAAAGCCGTTTTTGGAATGTTCCCGTTCTTGATCTTGATTTGATGGTATCCCAACCTCAAATCCATTTTGGTGAAGATTGAGGATCCAGCGAGCTGATCGTAGAAGACGTTGATCCTGGGGAGCGGATACTTGTTCTTAATGGTGACCAGATTAACTGGTCGATAATCTACAACCATCCGATCCGTTCCGTCTTTCTTCTTGACGAAGAGGACGGGGCAAGCCCAAGGAGAAGAGCTAAGACGAATGAAACCCTTGTTCAAGGCCTCATCTAATTGCTTCTTAAGTTCGGCTAGCTCCAGGGGTGCCATCTTATAAGGTCTTCTGGCTATTGGGACAGTTCCCGGAACAAGATCTATTACAAACTCTATATCTCTGTCAGGTGGGATTCGTGGCAGTTCCTCTGGAAAAACATCCGGGAAGTCACGGACTACCGGAATGTCTTGAAGTTCCGGAAGAGGGTTGGCATTTAGAGAATAGAGTTGGCATTTGGCAACTCGAGTAGAGACATTTACTATCTCACCCGAGGGATGGGTAAGTTGGACATTTCTAGAATGAGTATCAATCTTGGCATAGTGAGCTGACATCCAGTCCATGCCCAAGATGATATTAATATCCGAAGATTTCAAGGCTATCAATGAGGCTAGAAAAACTAGCCTATCTACTAGAATTTCATTGTCATAGGTTATCCTAGAGGTTTGCCATTTACTACCAGGGGTTTGGACAACCAATGGGATTGGCATATCACAAAATGACATGTTATGCAACTGTGCATAACTTTCTGAAATGAAGGAATGAGAAGACCCAGTGTCAAAGAGAACGGACGCTGGGTGATGATTAACAAGAAGCATACCCAGCATGACGTCGGGATCCTCTGCAGCTTCTTCTGCTGACACATAGTTCACACGGCCACGTGCAGGAGTTGGCTTCACATAAAAAGCTCTGCCCGACTTGGCTTGCCCGACGGACTTTCCGGGTTGCTTGGCACCCACATTCTGAGGACACTCACGGGAATAGTGCCCTGGTTCTCCACACTTGTAGCATATCACCTGGTTGGCACGTGGTGCAGCATTGCTAGCTGAACCACCATAAGCTTTTGCTGGAGGGTTGGCCTGATTCGTCTGAGGCGCCACGTAGGATGGCCTCGGAGTGTATCTTGGCGGCAGAGAACTGTTTGGAACCCACAGCCTGCGTTTTGGAAACGCGGAACCAGAAGACGAGCCAAAGTCACAGGAGTGCTTCCTTGTGGCTTCGAAGTCAGTATGACCAGTCTCGGCACTGATCGCTTTGTTGACTAGGGCTTGAAAACTTGCACACTCATGGAGGCGCAAATCACGACGGAGCTCAGGGCTCAGACCCTTACGAAACTTTGCTTGCTTATTGGCGTCAGTAGACACCTCCTCTGTTGCATAGCGGGCGAGGTTACCGAGCTCGCGGCTATAGGCATCCACAGACAACTTGCCCAGAGTGAAGGCACAGAACTCCTCTCTCTTTCTGTCCATCAGGCCCTCTGGAATATGGTGCAGACGAAAAGCTGCACTGAAGTCTGCCCATGTGGCCACTGGTTCAGCGGGACGCATAGCTTCAAAATTCTGCCACCACAGATTGGCGGGTCCTTCCAGGAAATACGCCGCAAAGGTCACCTTGTCGGCCTCACACACATTCGCAGAGCGAATCTTGCGTGAGATGCTGCACAGCCAGTCATCAGCATCGAGGGGATCGACGGAATGATGAAACTTTGGAGGATTCAGCTTCACAAAGTCATTGAGGGACACTGCAGCATTCCTAGGCTGTCGAGCCGTATTCTGCTCAAGACGCTCTAGCAGTCGGTTGGTCTCCCTTTTATTTCTTTCTTCCTCAAGCATCACTTCTACCAGAGAAGGTGGGTGAGGCAGGTCTTCCTGCGACGCTTGACTACCCTCACCTTGCTCATGAGCAGGGGCACGGTTCAACCTGGTGAACACCATCCTAACAAACAAACTCATAGCTTAGACCAATATCATATCAATACTAGCTATGGATTAAGAATGTACTGAACACACGGAATGCGGAAATGAATATCCGAACATCATGGTAACAAGCAACTGCTATATATACACCATGGTTCATACACACCCTTACATAGTTCAGTACAACCTTAACCGAAGAGCAAACTACTGAAATTATGAAACTACTCATCAGAGGCTTACAAGCTTCCTATACATTATTTATCTAGGCCTCCGGAATTCATTTCACATTACAGGCATACTTCACAAGTCACGCAGGACTGTAAACGTACGGCTACTACCATGCTATCCTTCCGCTCACAGCTCAGGCATCCGCGTAGAACATCTCACAGAGATTACCTCCATGACCTGGAAGCTCAACCTGCGGATCAGGAAACACTCTAGCCTGAGATCCCTGGGATCCATAAGGACACGGATGTGGCCTTGGTCCCCTGACTGGTGGTAAGAGGGGTCCCCGAAGAGGTGTGACTCCTCCTATAGCTGGCCAGTCAACGTGGGCCGGAAGATGGGTCCTAACAGGGTTCAGCATCTCCATCTCTCCATACCCTGTCTGGACTACCGGTGCCAGCTGCGTCAAAGTTGTCCACAGACGGGCACGGGTAGCATAAAGCTCCATGCGGAGAGCACGAGCATCCCTGTCTCTGTTCTCTAGCATCTCAACAGTGGACTGCAGTAGTGGATCCTCCATAGAAGAATCAAAATAGACTCCACTTAGGTATCCCTCTTCACGAGGCTGAGAGGCCGGAACATAGCAGAACTCTGAATTCTACAGCAGTGCATGTCTCGCTCTCATAATGGTCAGCATTGAGTAGGCAGCATCCTGTACTGCCATGTCAACAGTGACCCCGAACCCATAGGACCAATGGATTGGCTTCTCCGCTCCAGGGTAGTCTGGAAATACCCTAATAGTGCAGATGTACTGGCTCTGGTTGAAGTCTCAGTACTGTTCCTCCACTGTGTACTCGGGGTACCAGCGGTAACCACACACCGACATCACCCTGACCAGCATGGCCGTATGACCCGGCACATCAATGCACCTGGTCAGACGTACCACCTGATGAGAAGGACGGCCAGGCATCTGTAATTAGAGAGTAATGCAAAAGCATTAGAGCTCCGAATGAAAAATTGGGCAGCATAACGGCTGTAATTGCTCAAAAACAAATTTTGAGACAACCCAAAAATGGAATAGCGTAACCACTCAACTATCAAGTTCAACTCTCTGATCATCAAACTTAGTTCCTGCTTCCTAGGAATAAAACAAACCCAATATCTCTCGACCCGTAGTCCTATAATCTACCGATCAGAAACACGAGCCTAGGAGAAGATGAGTAACCTAGTCCTTAATTCCCACAGAAAAGACGAGGATGACCAGAATAGAATATCTTGAGAAGAGAACAAGAGTCTTACGTTCCCTTCCACAAACAATTCCCTTATATATAACTAAAGAAATTCTAGACTCAACTTCGACCAGTTTGGCTTAGTAATCCTACAGTCAGTCAGGCTCTGATACCAACGCTGTCGGGACCCCGATCCTAAGCCATAGGAATCTAGCCTGTAACACATCGCATCCCTTTGTGGTCTCACGCACGGTTAACTCCACGGCTGCAGTCTTACCTTAGCCGGGACCGTTTGCGTCTTTTGACTCACGTATGCGAAGGTGTCGCTAGCAATCCAATGTCAAAGAACCCGGAACGACATGTCTAGTCATAAACCAAAGTGGCAGTACCGCACAAGGACAGGCATACATGACCCAACAAAGCAGGTGTCGGTCATCAGCGAATGTAGACGAGTCGTAGCAAGCTACAAGGACTCCATTACATCGCGTGACATTTCCCCAAAGGGGACAGACACAACAGCTAAGAAGGACACATGCCGCTCAACCATTGTGTCTGGAGTAGTAGCGAACTACCAAGGCGCGTTGGATCACAAAGGGGCATTTCCTTGTAAGGAGTGCTACTAAAGTTCACGACTAAGTAATCGAACCCCATACATATCAAGTATGACACACGTACGCATGGCATACCGATATGTATAGATACATCGATGGCAGCACAACATAACCATAAACATACAACCTTTATTTAAGAGGCTCGGAAGAGCCACACACATAATATTACACATTAAGGGTCTCACGACCCATAATAGCAGACATACAATTACAAGCCAGCGGAAGAGTTATAAACTGTCTGGGTACAGACAGGGCAACTAGAAGGCACATGGCCTGACTATACTACAGAGCTGACGTAGGGCCAGATCGTAGCTGGGACACCAGCTACTCGTCGTCGTCGATGTCTACGAAGAACCCTCCATTAGGGTCATTAGCAACCTCTGCAACATTTATTAAGAAAACATGAGTACGAAGGTACTCAGCAAGACTTTAGGATGACTAACTACTCATGCAAGGTATCAAAAGGTATTGTGGGGTTTCATGCGGAAAGCCAGCATTTGACTCATGGCTAGACAACTTGCATTTTTAAATAATTTTGACAACTTGATTTCTCGCACACGAGTCCACTAACACCACAACAATACACTATCATGGAATCATTCCGTCTCCGTACGGAAATGCCGTCCACGACACTCATGCTTATCTTGGCAATTTTATGAGTAGCCATTGAAGTTATCTATGAACAACATATGTCTCCAAGTAGTCCATATCTGCGGACGCGGCTATTCGAATAGATCATAACCCTGCAGGGGTGTACTTCATCACACACGCTCTCGCCACTTATCGCCATGTGCACGTCATGCACCTCGGCAACCTTCAAGCGGAAGCCCAGGGAGGGACTCGGCCACGACCGTTAACCACACTAGTACCTAGTCCAGGTTTATCGCCTATCTGAGAGTAACCCGTACGGAAGTCCGGCCGAGGTTTCCGCCACGGCCTCAAACGATGTGCGGAGGGTTCCCAAGCCCACCATCCGGGTGCCACTTGGTACACCGTGCCACTGCCTACCGCATCACGGCCCACCTCTCAGGTCAGCACCATGCACGGCCTCCAGCAATACTATAAACACCAGAAACTACTTGCAACTCCTGGACCGAGTACTACGCGATTAATAGGCCGAGCGGGGTCATATTTCAGGGCCCAGCATGTGGTAGTATCTAGTCTTGGATTACATACACGGAACTCAGTTCCTAAGGACGGTTCCAATGAAACAACCCGCCATGTACTCCTACACAGCCTTTCACCCGTACCTTTACGAAATCAGGTTCAACACACAACCTTTACTTACCGAACACATTCTCACAATTCTGTTCATCTCCCAGATGACAGACCATACACAACTCTAAGCATAGCATGCATAGCAGGATAAGGCACAACATAGCTCAGGCAACTACCAGGTATGCTAGGTTGCAAGGTTCGGCTATTTACTGTGACAAGGTTAGGTCATGCAAAGGAAGTGGGTTCAACTATCGTGGCAAAAGCAGTTGAAGCGCAGGAGCAAGAACATGGGAATTATTGGGATGATCAAAAGGGTTGCTTGCCTTGTTGCTCAGAGGAGGAACGATATCCGTGAGACGGATATTCGGTGGAATCCGGGGGTGCGGAGCCTATCGAAATGAATGGCAACATTCAATAACAATCATATGCAATCAAAATGATGCATGAGCATGGCATGAGAATGCAAGGTGATAAGTTATTATAATCAATATGTATTAGGTTTAGAGTTGATTTGTATCACCTTCGAATATCAATTCAAACGGGGTATTCACGGTTACCGATTTAATTGATTCGACCTGATGCTCAGATCAACTTGATGTTAGCTTGCATGAGATGTCATGTTATGGTACTGATTTGTAACTAGGACAGTGTGTGATCATTGCATTCGTAATGAAATTTGAATATTTTTCCAAATTCCATTTAAAAGTAATTATAAGAATTGAATTATTCCTTATTCCACATTTTAGGGGTCTGTAACTTTTTCAAACATGGTTGAAAATAGCATAATCAGAATCCTTGAATTTTTCTGATACTTTTTCATATATAAATTATTTTCATTGGAGTTACAAATTAATTTCTATGATTTTTACAAGTTTTAGCAATTTACTGGAATTTTATCTATACTGGAAATTCTATTTATTGCATCAGACTAACGTCAGCAGGTCAGCCGACCTGTTCAGGTCAAACCTGACAGGGGGGCCCCACTGGGCAGCCTCTCTGCGACAAATCCCGCGCTGACCAGCCCCTAATTGGGGTTTGACCAGGCATGGGGCCCTCTGGTAGCGACTGAGGGGAGGGCAATTATGCCCTAATGGTCGGCCACGTCGACGCCCACCGGAGGGTGGTCGCCGGCGACCAAGTCCGCGGCAGAGGGCTCGCCGGAGACGACCTAATCGGCGCTGCACAGCACCAATTTGAACGCGGTTTGCAGCTACGGAACGCTGGTGAAGTGGCCGATCTGGCAGGGGCATCAGGGGAGGCTAGGGTCGCTGGGAGAGGCGCCGGCGACGAGCCGGAGCGGCGGCCGAAGCTCGGCCTTCTACGAGCGATGGCTCTAGGGCACGGGGAGGGCAGCTCGAGGGCTCATCGCACTCCTGGAGGCTCCAGGAGCTCGAATCCTAGCTCGAGCGCGTGGATCAGACACCACAGCGACGACGACGACATGACCGGCGGCGAGAAGCTCTCGGCCTTGGTGGGGAACAAGGCTACGATGCACGGGAGAGCGTGGGGCGAGAGGGGAAACGACGACGAGCTCACGGCGGTTCCGATGGTGCTGTTGAGGGGCTCGGGGATGCGCCGGAGGGAGCGAATCGACGGGAGAGGTCCGGCGGCCGAAGGTGGAAGACGATGGCGTTGGGGGCGATGCAGAGCTCGGGGAAGCTTCGGCTTCTGCAGAGATGACAAGGGCGACGAGGCAGAGCTAACAGACTACTCGGAGGAGGGTTCCCATGGCTAGAGGTGCTGCGGCTCGAGCTCGAGCTCGGCTCCAATGGCGGCAGCAGGAAGGAGGGCAAGATCCGAGAGGAGGGAGAGAGTTAGCGCTGGGAATGGATAGAGGAGGCCTCGGGGAGTTTATCCCCGGCCTTGCCAGCGCGAGGCGGCGGCCAGGCAGGCGCACAGGTGCGTGGCCGCGCCGGAGGAGGCGGCGGCCACCTCCTGCTCCTACTGGCATGAGGGAGGGGACGAGCCAGGGAGATGGGCCGGGCCAGGCTAGGCGACAGGTAAGAGTTTCCCATTTTTTTTCTGTTTTTCTTTTTCTTTTTTGCTAACTATTGTTTTGCTATTTATTTCAGCTCCAAAACAAAAAGTAAAAACTATTTTAGACCTCCTGAAATATTGTTATAATATTCCCAACCATTTCCAAAGTTTTCAACATTTTTGAAAATTTATAGTTTCTGATTTCAAATGTAAAATTTGAAACCAGTGGCTTTTTTGCATTAATTTAAAATGCTTAAAGTGTCAAGAAAATAGTTTTCTCCAATGCTCATTTACTTTCATGATTTATCGAAAAGTTTGAACATTTCTTGAGGCCATTTTGGGTTCATTGATTTCAACTAGTTTGAGATTTTCTTTATTTAAAGTAGTGGCTAGGGTTTTGAGTTTTTCCTTTGCCACTTTCTTGTTCTTGTTGAAAAATTCTTAGATGCAAATGCAAAGAAGACATGAGCACAAGACTAACTTGCTTAAAGTTTCAGGGATGTGACAAAGAGCTTGTGGGCGTTGATGTTCAATTTGCTTCCCTGATTAGTCTTTTCTTGATTCAGTGGTATTGTTGGATTGAAGCGGCCCGGACCAACATTACTCGTATGCTTACGAGAGACCAGTTTCATCGACTAACATGCAACTTGTTGCATAAAGATGACTGGCGGGTGCCTGTTTCTTCAACTTTAGTTGAATCAGATTTGACCGAGGTGGTCCCTGGAGAAGTTTAAATAGCAACTTGCATATCACCGTTGTGGTTTTGCGTAAGTAAGATGCGACCATACTAGATACCCATAGCAGCCACGTAAAACATGCAACAACATATTAGAGGACGTCTAACTTGTTTTTGTAGGGTATGCATGTCATGTGATATGGCCAAAGACATGATATGATATATTGGATGTATGAGATGATCATGTTGTAATAGTAAAATATCGACTTGCACGTCGATGCTACGGCAACCTACAGGAGCCATAGGGTTGTCTTACATTATTTTTGCGCTTGGAGATGCTTTGCTTTATCGCTAGTAGTAGCTTTAGTAGTAACAACATAGTTAGCGTGACAACCTCGATGGCAGCACAATGATGAAGATCATGGTGTGGTGCCAGTGATGATGGAGATCATGCCGGTGCTTTGATGATGGAGATCAAGAATTACAAGTTCATGGACATATCATGTCACTTATGATTTGCATGTCATGTTAATCCTTTTATGCACCTTGTTTTTCTTAGGACGACGGTAGCATTATAAGGTGATCCCTCACTAAAATTACAAGATAAAATTGTGTTCTCCACGACTATGCACCATTGCGACAGTTTGTTGTTTCGAGATACCACGTGATGATCTGGTGTGATAGACTCAACGTCCACATACAAAGGGTGCAAAACAGTTGCACACGCGGAACACTCGGGTTAAACTTGACGAGCCTAACATGTACATACATGGCCTTGAAACACAAGAGACCAAAAGGTCGAGCATGAATCATATAGTTGATATGATCAACATGGAGATGTTCACCATTGAAACTAATCTGAACTCACGTGATGATTGGACTTGAGTTAGTGCATTTGGATCATGCAACACTCGAATGACTAGAGGGATGTCAATTTGAGTGGGATTTCTTAAGTAATATGATTAACTTAACTCATTATCATGATCATAGTCAAAAGGTCTTCGCAAATTATGTTGTAGCTTGCGTTGTAGCTCTATTGTCTTTAATATGTTCCTAGAGAAAATTTAGTTGAAAGATGATAGTAGCAATTATGCGGACTGGGTCCGTAAACTGAGGATTGTCCTCATTGCTGCGTAGAAGGCTTATGTCCTTAATGCACCGCTCGGTGTGCTGAACCTCAAGCGTAGTCTGTGGATGTTGCAAACATCTGACATACACATTTTGGATGACTACGTGATAGTTTGTTCTATGTCGTTAAGCATTACGCACTGAACAAACTGTCGATTGAACAAACTGAACACCAATCATTGAGCATGTGCTCCGATTGTCTGTGTGCTACAATCACTTGAATCGAGTGGGAGTTAATCTTCTAGATGAGATAGTGATGGTTCTCCAAAGTCACTGCCTCCAAGCTACTAGAGCTTCGTGATGAACTATAATATATCAGGGATAGATATGATGATCCTTGCGATATTCGTGATGTTTGACACCATGAAAGTAGAAATAAAAAAGGAGCATCAATTGTTGATGGTTAGTAAACCACTAGTTTCAAGAAGGGCAGGGGCAAGAAGGGATACTTCATGAAACGACAAACCAGTTGCTGCTCTAGTGAAGAGACCCAAGGTTGAACCCAAACCCGAGACTAAGTGCTTCCGTAACAAGGGGAACAGTCACTGAAGTGGAACTACCATAGCTACTTGGTAGATGAGAAGGCTGGCAAAGTCGACAAAAGTATATTGGATATACATGATATTGATGTGTACTTTACTACTACTCCTAGTAGCACCAGGGTATTAGATACCGGTTCAGTTGCTAAGTGTTAGTAACTCAAAGTAAAAGCTATGAAATAAACGGAGACTAGCTAATGGCAAGGTGACGATATGTGTTGGAAGTGTTTCCAAGGTTGATGTGATCAAACATCACACGCTCCCTCTACCATCGGGATCAGTGCACTAGTAGAAAAAGGCCCATTTGTCCCAGTTCCAGAAGCCCATTAGCCCTGGTTTAGGAACCATGACTAACGGGTCGATACTAAAGGCCCAAACCTTTAGTCCCAGTTGACTTATGAACCGGGCCCAAAGGGTCTCCATGTGACCGCTGCGGGGAGCCCAAGCAGGAGGAACTTTAGTCCCGGTTGGTCACACCAACCGGGACCAAATGGCATCCATGCGTCAGCATCTGGCCGGAGCTGGGCTTTTTTTTGAATAGGGGGGGGGTTGGGGTTTTTTTGGAGGGTTAATTTAGTGGTTTCATATTGTGTTAGCTACCTAATAGAGAGAATTGTCCACTACTAGGTTTAGTAGCGCGGGTTACCACGCTACTAGTAAGGCGCTAGTAGCGCGGGCTTAGTATCTACTAGTAGCGCGTGTTACTGCGCTACTAGTAAGATGCTACAACTATTAGTTACCAGCAGTGCGTGTAAGATGCACTACTGCTAAGATATATAGCTGTAGCATGTATCATACCAGCGCTACTGATAAGACAACTATTAGTAGCGTTCTTGCAAACCCGCGCTACTCGTAATCTATTTTCCATTATTTTTAATTCTTAGTTTATTTATACGCTGTTATGCAAATTTTGATATAGTACCAATTAAGAGGTTGTTATATCATTATGTTCATGATGAATTATTATATCATTGTGAGGAAGAAACATGGATTTTATTCATCCAAATGAATCAAAAGTGATCAAAAGTTGAATTAGTAGGACAACAATCCTACTAATTCAACTTTTGGTCACTTTTGATCCATCCACATGAATCTAATCTACTTTCCTGCCCCAATGATATAATAACCAATCATGATCATAATAACAAATCATCATGATAATCATGATCAACATCATCATCATATTAAAATGAAAATTCTTGCATCACTATACCTAATAATCATCATAGTCATAGCCACCAACACTATTTAATCATCATTTTCGTCAATGAGACATCATATAACAAGTTGGTAACTAGTCATAATCACAACTCCTCCTCCTCATCATCATCGTTAATTCTAACACATTGTAGCACATAATAACACATTGTACCTAGGACCTACTCCTTTCTCATAGGACCTACTCTACCCTCTCTTAGGTACAATATCATAAAACAAGATAGGCCCTGACTCTCCATTATGGAGAATGGAGTTTATCCTGTCTCCAATTCTTGGCCTACGCACAATGTTGCTTCAAAGTATCTCTCTACGATAGACCATACATTTTTCCATTCTTTGATTGTCATGACTTCATCGGTTTTGGAAATCCGGTATGGACAGGAGTGATGTGTAGGCTGACCTGGCCGTGGTGTCCCTAAGCTCATCACAACAACGTGACCTCTCGGAAACATCACATGAGGCACACAATCCTTCGAGTTTTTCTGTTCAAAAACATAGTAATAACTTTGTAGTTAGCAATGTAGTTTAGTTTTAGACGAATTTATGCAAAAGATGCACGGATGTCGTAATAGTAGAAAATCTTACCATGCAATTTCCATGGATGTTACTGTAGTTCACAACGTGCACTAGTGGCACATATTGACCATAATGTGGAGGAGTTTGATAATAGCTATTGTAATTCTCAAGATAGTTAATAAATGCGATAAGATGATTTTTCTCCTTATAATTTAATTCTGCTTCATCATTGTAGTAGTAGGTTCTGTCTACAATCTTCCGTACATTTTTTGAAGAATGAAAATAAGTTGTCAATGGAAATTAGTTGTCAACTATTTTTAAATAAACAATATAAATTACTTAATAAATATGGTTGATAAACTCACATAATTGTAGAACTAGAGGCGTGTGCACGTCGACCCAGATGTCGATATTACCTTCAAATTCATGTTCCGGATGAATATCAAAGGTGATAAGCATATTAGGCTCAAATGCATAAGTCTTGTCAAGTGCTTGCCAATTTGTGTAATCAAAATAGGAGTATGTGTCTGCATTGTACAACTTTACGGCAAAAGTATAATCATGCTCGGTCCTCAAGTGAACTCTCTTTACCTCCATAGTTTTTTTAGTACTGAAACCAATCTTATCCAAGACATAAATTCTTGCATGGCAGGGGATACACTAGTAGAATAGTAAAAAATAAAAATTAGAATTTGAAGCAAAAGAAGTCATGCTTACTTACAAATAAAGACTTGTTGTTGTGACTTACTGTATCCACTTCGAAGTTCTCATCCAGCATGATGCTGAAGTACCTACAATCAACTAGGTGAGGCGTGTGGCACAGGCTGTGCTCATCTTCGCAGTATGCACACATAACAAATTCCCTTTCGTCGTGAGATATTTCCTATGTTCATAGTTGAAACATTTAAAATCAATCGAAGGCAACTACGAGGAAACTTATATGACATATCACTATTAATTCTAAAACAGAATTAACCTACATAATTCTTCCTTTCTTCTTTTCCTCCTCTTCTTCCTCTCCTCCTTTTCCTCTAATAATTCTAAAACAGAATTAACCTAAATAATTCTAAAACAGAATTAACCTAAAAGATATTTAACCTAAAAAATATAATTCCCTCTCATTCGTCCTCTTCTTCCTCTCCTCCTCTTCTTCCTCTCCTTCCTCTTCTACTTCTCCTCTTTTTCTTCTACTTCTCCTGTTCTTCTATTTTTCTTCTACTTCTCATCTTCATACCCATTTCCAGCAATTACAGAGCACTAGTCATGCCGAAATTCCTGGAAAATTTGGGCACAACCTTTGCTAAAAAGTGGACATATGGAGCGCGTGAAATTTGCCGAAATGGAAATGAATGAACATTTGCAAACAAGAACACCAAGACATCCTCTATATTCAGATTGGATCATCATCGACAGCAATGACATGGCGACTAGCACTAGCATTTTCATCATCAATATTTACAACACATTATCATCTATATCAACAACATGGGGATTTAGCTATTCTCACATAGAGGTCTTATGGGTCGGCGATGGGGACGACTGCGGGGATGAGGCAGGGGAAAATACTTGATTTCTGCAGAAACAAAATATGACATTTTCATTCTAGGAAATGAGTAAATAGTTTCAGGATCACTAGAAACTATCAACTATGTCTAAAAATAATATACTAAAACCCTAGTAATAATTCAGTAAACTAGAAACTTCCTAAATCAAAGTGTTATATATGAACAGAGGCTTATATCAACTAAAAACTATCAACTGTGTCTAAATTTTTAATAATCAGTTAATCATACTAAATCAAAATTGTCAGATATCAACTACAAACTATTAAGTAAATCAAAATCTTGCATATCAACAAGAAAATATCAACTAGACTACTAAATCAAAATGTAGAAGTGAGGAGGGGTTGTGGATGGAGGAAGGGGGGGAGAAGGAGGGGCGACTGAAGGAGAGAGGGGGAAGGAGGACGGAGGAGGAAGGCTGAGCGAGGAGGGACCGGCTGCTACGGCAACAAAAGTCCTTCCCAAGCAACGCCAGGAATTCTTGTTGCTACTTCTCTTGTTTGCGTCGGTTTTTCCCTTGAAGAGGAAAGGGTGATGCAGCACAGGAGCATAAGTATTTCCCTCAGTTCGAGAACCAAGGTATCGATCCAGAAGGAGGGTCTCGTTAAGTCCAGAGTACCTGCGCAAACACAAACGAGCTTGCACCCAACGCTTCAAAGGGGTTGTCAATCCATTCAAGATTGTTTGCAAAGTGAGATCTGAAGGCGGAAAGTGCAACGAAGTAAAAAGTGTAAGGCTGAAAATATGGTGTGGAGTAGACCCGGGGGCCATAGTGTTCACTAGAGGCTTCTCTGAAAATAGCAAATATCATGGTGGGTGAACAAATTACTGTCGAGCAATTGATAGAACCGCAGAAAGTCATGACGATATCTAAGGCAATGATCATACATATAGGCATCACGTTCGAGACAAGTAGACCGATACTTTCTGCATCTACTACTATTACTCCACACCGCTATCCAGCATGCATCTAGTGTATTGAGTTCATGATGAACGGAGTAACGCTTTAAGCAAGATTACATGATGTAGAGGGATAGTCTCAAACCAATGATCAAAACCCCATCTTTTTACCCTTGATGGCAACAACACGATGCGTGCCTCGCTACCCCTTCTGTCACTGGGTGAGGTCACCGCACGGTATGAACCCAAAACCAAGCACTTCTCCCATTGCAAGAATCATAGATCTAGTTTGCCAAACAAAACCAAGAACTCGAAAAGAATTACAAGGATATGAAATCATGCATAAGAGAGATCAGAAGAAACTCAAATAAGATTCCTAGATAATCTGATCATAAACCCACAATTCATCGGATCTCGACAAACACACCGCAAAAGAAGATTACATCGGATATATCTCCATGAAGATCATGGAGAACTTTGTATTGAAGATACAAGAGAGAGAATAAGCCATCTTGTTACTAGCTATGGACCCGTACGTCTATGGTGAACTACTCACGCATCATCGGAGAGGTCATGGTGTTGATGAAGAAGCCCTCCGTATCTGAATCCCCCTCAGGCAGGGCACCAGAACGCGCCCCAGATGGGATCTTGCGGAGACAGAAGCTTGCGGCGGCTGAAAAGTACTTCTGATGATCTCCTAATTTTTGTGGAATTTTTGGGGATATATAGGTGCAAGACCTAGGGCAGAGGGCATCCAGGGGGCCCACAAGCCTGTGGGCCGCGGCCTCCCCCTGGCCGCGGGGTGAGGGCTTGTGGGGCCCCTGGGGCCCCCTTGCCTTGGCTCTCAAGCCTCCTGATCTTCTTCCGACACGGAAAAAATATTTTCGGGGATTTTCTTCCGTTTGGACTCTGTTTCAAAATCTCCTCTGAAAGGGGTCAAAACATGGAAAAAACCATAAAAAATTATAGATACGTTGGAGACGTGTCAAGCATCCCCAAGCTTAACTCCTGCTCGTCCTCGAGTAGGGAAGTGATAAAGAATGAATTTTTGATGTGGAATGCTACCTAGCATAGTTGTCCTTTGCAACTTCTTGCACGTGGCATGAATGTTCAGATCCGTAAGATTCAAAACAATAGTTTGCTATTGACATGAAAACAATAATACTTCAAGCAAACTAGCAAGGTAATCATGAACTTTCAAAATAACAAGGCCAAGGAAAGTTATCCCTACGAAATCATATAGTCTGGCTATGCTCGATCATCCTCACACAACTAATGAAAATCACGCACAACCCCGGTATTGGCCAAGTAATTGTTTTCGCACTCTTACTTTCTCAAACTTTTTATAACTATCATGCAATACATGAGCGTGAGCCATGGATATAGCAATAAAAGTGGAATAGAGTGTGGTGTTGGTTGTGAGACAAAAAGGAGGAGATGGTCACATTGACTCGGTGTATCAAAGGGCTATGGAGATGCCCATTAATAGATATCAATGTGAATGAGTAGGGATTGCCATACAAGAGATGCACTAGAGTTATAAGTATGTGAAAGCTCAAAAGGAAAACTAGTGGGTGTGCATCCAACTTGCTTTCTCACGAAGACCTAGGGCAATTTTGAGGAAGCCCATCATTGGAATATACAAGCCAAGTTATATAATGAAGATTCCCACTAGAATATGGTGGTGACAAGGCAAGAAGCTCTCAATCATGAAGCACATGTTGCTATTATGAAGCACAAGTGTGAAAAAAGATAGTAGCATTGTCCCTTCTCTCTTTTCTTTTTTTCATTTGGGCTCTTAGGCTACTTTTTTTGGGCTCTTTGGGATCTTTTTTTTCCTCACATGGGACAATGCTCCAATAATGATGATCATCACACTTTTATTTACTCACAGCTTCAAAGCTCAAAATGATGATGACTCTATAGGAAATGCCTCCGGCAGTGTACCGGGATGTGCAATGATCTAGCATGGCGTATGACGTTGGAAACGTCTCGCTAGCTATCTTACGATCATGCAATGGCAATATGAGAGTGACGGCACAAGTCATGAGACAGAACGGTGGGAGTTGCATGGCCATATATCTCGGAATGGCTATGAAAATGCCATAGTAGGTAGGTATGGTGGCTGTTTTGAGGAAGGCATATGGTGGGTTTGTGTACCGGCGAGAATTGTGCGGCACTAGAGAGGCTAGCAATGGTGGAAGGTGAAAGTGCATCTATACCATGGACTCACATTAGTCATGAAGAACTCACATACTTGTTGCGAATTTTTTTATTAGTAATTGAAACAAAGTGCTAAACGCATACTCCTAGGGGAAGGGTTGGTAGGTGTTAACCATCACGCGATCCCGACCTCAACACAAAGGATGACCAAAATCGATAAATTAAGCTCTGACTTCCAAACATAGCGGTTCACCATACGTGCATGCTACGCGAATCACTAACTTCAACACAAGTATTTCTAGATTCACAACACCCTACTAACATAGCTCTTAATATTACCAAATCCACCTCTCAAAACTAATTGAGAGGAATCAAGACTTTTCTTTCTACTCAATAGACATTAATATGGAGGTTTTTGCATCCTCTTTGGGTACCTATCACCTTTGAGACTACTTTCATAGCATAAGCCAATTACCAAGTCATGCACCGCCGTGCTCTAAACTATATAAGTGAAGCAGATAGAGCAAAAGTATCTAGCTCAAAAGATATAAGTGAAGCACTATGAGCATTCTAGCAAAATCACGATGAGTGCATGTCTCTCTCTCTCAAAAAGGTGTGAAGCAAGGCTGATTGTGACACAACAAAAATAAAAAACAACTAGGATACAAGACGCTGCAATAAAAACACATATCATGTGGTGAATAAAAATATAGCTCCAAGTAATGTTACCGATGGATTGAAGACGAAAGAGGGGATGCCTGCCCGGGGCATCCCCAAGCTTAGGCTTTTTGGTGTCCTTTAATTTGGCTTCGGATGCCTTGGGCATCCCCAAGCTTGAGCTCTTTCTAATCCTTATCTCTTTGTCCATGAGAACATCAGCCAAAACTTGAAAACTTCACAACACAAAACTTAAACAGAAACTCGTGATAACATTAGCACAAGAAAACAAACTACCACTTCTTTTGGTACTGTAGCAAACTTGAATTCCATCTATATTGGTGTTGGCCTACTGTATTCTCACTTTTCCATGGCCAGTAACCCCCGATCCTAACCATAGTTTCAACAAAACAATACGACTGCCTTGGAAAAAGGCATATCAACTAGAAGCAAAAAGAATCAACTCAAAAGCGCTTTCTGAATAAAAATGAAAAATCATCTCATGAGCGAAAAGTTTCTGTCTTTTTCCAGCAGGATCAAACAACCATTACCAAGACTAGTCATAAAGGTTTTGCTTGCCTCAAACACAAAAAGAAACACAAAAACACAACCACAACAGAATTATGATGGTGTGGACGCAACAAAACAGAAAGAAAAAGATAAATTCCTTGGGTTGCCTCCCAACAAGCGCTATTGTTTAACGCCCTTAGATAGGCATAAAAGTGATAGAATCACGTATCGTCGTCTTTGGTGCTCAAACCATAAGTGGCCCTCATCATGTATTCATAAGGCAATATTATTTTCTTTCTAGGAAAGTGTTCCATGCCCTTCCTTAAAGGAAATTGAAATCTAATATTCCCTTCTGTCATATCGATGATAGCACCGATAGTCCTTAGGAAAGGTCTACCAAGAATAATAGGGCATGTAGGATTGCAATCAATGTCAAGCACAATGAAATCCACGGGTATATAGTTCCTATTTGCAATAATAAGAACATCATTGATCCTTTCCATGGGTTTCTTGACAGTAGAATCAACAATATGCAAATTAAGAGAACACTCTTCAATCTCATTAAAACCTAGAACATCACATAAAGACTTTGGAATCGCAGAAACACTAGCACCCAAATCACACAAAGCATTGCTTTCATAGTTTTTGATTTTGATGGTAGGTTCCCACTCATCATGAAGCTTTCTATGGATAGAGACTTCCAATTCAAGTTTCTCTTCAAGAGATTTTATCATAGCTTCGACGATATGATCGGTAAAGGCCTTGTTTTGGCTATAAGCGTGTGGAGAGTTTAACATGGATTGCATCAAAGAAATGCATTCACTCAAGGAGCAACTATCATAATTGAATTCCTTGAAATCCACGGTAGTAATTTCATTACTACTCAAAGTTTTAACATCTTCTACTCCACTTTCAATGCCTTTAGCATCAAGATAGATGGACTCTAAATCATTGGGGCACTTTTCAACCAAAGTGGATTCATATCCAACCCCATAATCATTAGGTTTGACACAAGAAAACAAAGATTCAATGGGAGTCACACCAAGCACTTTAAGATCTTCGTGATTCTCATCACGAGAACACGCCTTTTTAAGACATTCATGTCTAGCACGAATTTGGGCGGTTCTTTCTTGGCTCTCAATCATGGAAACACGCATAGCTTTCAAAGTTTCATCCATGTTGATTTTTGAAGGAGCACATCTAACTTTCAAAGCATCAACATCACTAGACATTCTATCAACGCTCTTAGCCAAATCGTCAATTTTGAGTAGCTTTTCCTCTATGGACGCATTGAAAATCTTTTGAGAGTTGATGAACTCTTTGATATTACTCTCTAGATTGGAGGCTAATCTATTGTAATTTCCATGAGTATTGTTGTAGGAGTTGCCAAAATTATTAGAGGAGTTACTAGGAAAAGGCCTAGGAACATAGTTTCCTCTAAAAGCATTGTTGTTGCCAAAGTTATTCCTACCAACAAAATTAACGTCCAAGATAGCGTTGCTAATCGCGATCAAAGAAGACAAGGTCATATCATTAGGATCCAAAGGAACACTTCTACTAGCAACCAAATTCATTAACTCGTCCATCTTAGCACTCAACGAGTTAATTTCTTCTATAGCGTGTACCTTCTTACTAGTAGGTGACCTTTCAGTGTGCCATTGAGAGTAGTTCGTCATGATGTTGTCTAAGAGCTTTGTGGCTTCTCCTAATGTGATTTACATGAATGTTCCACCTGAGGCGGAGTCCAAGATATTTCTAGAAGCGAAATTCAAGCCAGCGTAAAATATTTGAATAATCATCCAAAGACTCAAGCCATGAGCGGGAAAATTTCTAATCATTAATTTCATTCTCTCCCAAGATTGTGCAACATGTTCATGATCAAGTTGCTTGAAATTCATGATATCAGTACGGAGAGAGATGATCTTATCCGGCGGAAAATACTTGGATATATAAGCATCTTTGCACTTATCCCAAGAATCGATAATATTTTTGGGCAAACAAGAAAACCATGTTTTTGCGCGATCTCGCAACGAGAAAGGAAAAGTCATCAATTTAATCACGTCATTATCCACATCTTTCTTCTTTTGCATGTCGCAAAGTTCAATGAAGGTATTGAGATGGGATGCGGCATCTTCACTAGGAAGGCCGGAGAATTGCTCTTTCATCACAAGATTCAGCAAAGCGGCATTGATTTCGTTTGACTCCGCACTAGTGGCGGGAGCAATCGGAGTACTAATAAAATCATTATTATTAGTATTCGAGAAGTCACAAAGTTTGGTGTTTTCATTCATGGTGACTTCGGCAAGCAAGCAAGCACACAAGCGAACAAAGAGCAAGTGAGAAACAGGCGAACGAAAAGGCAAACGGAAAAAGGCAAACGAAAAAGACAAATTGGTGAAGTGGGGGAGAGGAAAACGAGAGGCAATTGGCAAACAAAGTAAATGCAAGAGATGAGTTTGCAACACCAAGTTGGATGAGTTCTTGACCTGATCTTCCTCCCCGACAACGGCGCCATAAATTCTTCTTCTACTACAACAAAAGTCCTTCCGAAGCAACACCAAGAATTCTTCTTGCTACTTCTCTTGTTTGCGTCGGTTTTTCCCTTGAAGAGGAAAGGGTGATGCAGCACAGGAGTAGTAAGTATTTCCCTCAGTTTGAGAACCAAGGTATCGATCGAGAAGGAGGGTCTTGTCAAGTCCAGAGTACCTGCGCAAACACAAACGAGCTTGCACCCAACGCTTCAAAGGGGTTGTCAATCCCTTCAAGTTTGTTTGCAAAGTGAGATCTGAAGGCGGAAAGTGCAACGAAGTAAGAAGTGTAAGGCTGAAAATATGGTGTGGAGTAGACCCGGGGGCCATAGTGTTCACTAAAGGCTTCTCTCAAAATAGCAAATATCACGTTGGGTGAACAAATTACCGTCGAGCAACTGATAGAACCGCGCAAAGTCATGACGATATCTAAGGCAGTGGTCATACATATGAGCATCAGGTCCGAGACAAGTAGACCGATACTTTCTGCATCTACTACTATTACTCCACACATCGACCACTATCCAGCATGCATCTAGTGTATTGAGTTCATGACGAACAGAGTAACGCTTTAAGCAAGATGACATGATCTAGAGGGATACTCTCAAACCAATGATGAAAACCCCATCTTTTTACCCATGATGGCAACAACAGGATGTGTGCCTCGCTACCCATTCTGTCACGGGGTGAGGTCACCGCATGGTATGAACCCAAAACCAAGCACTTCTCCCATTGCAAGAATCATAGATCTAGTTGGCCAAACAAAACCCACAACTCGAAGAGAATTACAAGGATATGAAATCATGCATAAGAGAGATCAGAAGAAACTCAAATAAGATTCATAGATAATCTGATCATAAATCCACAATTCATCGGATCTCGACAAACACACCGCAAAAGAAGATTACATCGGATATATATCCATGAAGATCATGGAGAACTTTGTATTGAAGATCCAAGAGAGAGAAGAAGCCATCTAGTTACTAGCTATGGACCCGTAGGTCTATGGTGAACTACTCACGCATCATCGGAGAGGTCATGGTGTTGATGAAGAAGCCCTCCGTATCCGAATCCCCCCTCTGGTGGGGCACCAGAACTAGCCCCAGACGGGATCTTGCGGAGACAGAAGCTTGCGGCGGCGGAAAAGTACTTTCGATTTTTTGTGGAATTTTTGGGGATATATAGGCGCAAGACCTAGGGAAGAGGGCGTCCAGGGGGCTCACAAGCCTGTGGGCCGTAGCCTCCCCCCTGACCGCGGGGTGACGGCTTGTGGGGCCCCTGGGGCCCCTTGCCTTGGTTGTCAAGCCTCCTGATCTTCTTCCGTTACGGTAAAAATCTTTTCGGAGATTTTCTTCCGTTTGGACTCCGTTTCAAAATCTCCTCTGAAAGGTGTCAAAAACATGGAAAAAACATGAACTGGCACTTGGCACTGAGTTAATAAGTTAGTCCCCAAAAATATATAAAAGGCACGCAAAACATCCATAGTTTGACAAGATAATAGCATGAAACCATCAAAAATTATAGGTACGTTGGAGGCGTATCACCGGCCGACGACGAATGGAGGAGTTGAGGGAGGATGTGGGGCGGGTAGGAGGGAGGAGGGAGAAGGAGGGGCGACTGAAGGAGGGAGGAGGAAGGAGGACGAAGGAGGAAGGCGGAGCGAGGAGGGGCCGGCAATGTGAGGGGGAGTGAGGGGTCGGGAGTGAGGAAGAGAGAGGGAGCGCACAGGGTGGATAAGGCGGGTTGGCGACGACGACAGGCTCGGGGCGACGGTGACGGCAAGGAGGAGGACGTGCTCGGGGGCAACGGCGATGACGACGAGGAGGACGGGCTCGTGGTGGCGGCGATGATGAGGAGGACGACGGGCTCGGGACGGCAGCGACAACGAGGAGGATGGGCTCAGGGAAAATGAGAGAGTTTGGGGGGAATTTCGACAACTCCCGCCTATATGCGAAAACCAGTTGTCCCGGTTCGAGGCAAAAACTGAGACCAATGTACCCCTATCATCCCGGTTTGTGCTGCAAACCGGGACTAAAGGCCAATTTCCAGCAGCCGAAAGGGCAGGAAGAAGAGACCTTTAGTCCCAGTTGGTGCCGACAAAAGACACGAAAGGGCGTATTTCGTGTCGGTTCGTGGCACAAACCGGGACTAAAGGCTTGTGCCTGCCACAGCCGCGGTTCGGTTGGATGTTTAGTCCCCACCTTGCTAGCCGAGAGAGCCCGGGAGTGGTTTATAAGCACTGGTGCACAGACCCTCTCGAGCTCCTCTCAACTGCAGGCTTCTGGGCCTAATTTGGTACTGCGTGTGGGCCTTCAACAGGCCTGAATCCTGGCCAACTCTCTAGATGAATTTCTAGTCGTGGTGGCCGAGTAGGTGGCATTTTTTTGAAAATATCTAGTTTTTTGGTTTCGTTTTTTACTTTATTTATTTTATTTTGTGACTAACTTTACTAAAAAAATAGATTTTTGAGTGATTCTTTTTCCTGCTATTTAATATTACAGTGTCTTTATCATTATATTCAATTTGGTAGGTTTTAGGTTATTTTAAATGACTGTTGTAATCAAAAACTGATCTGTTACAAAAGAGATTTCATTTTTTTGAACATATTTGAACTCAAGACTTTTTGTGTGTTCAAAATGCACCATTCAAGGCCACACACTAGTAGAAAACAGGGCATTTGTCCCGGTTCGTAAGGGCCATTAGTCCCGGTTCTTGAACCGGGACTAATAGGTCGTTACTAATGCCTCCCCACTTTAGTCCCGGTTCTTACACGAGCCGGGACAGATGGACATCCACGTGGCCGCTGCGGGCAGCCCAGGCAGGGGGGCCTTTGGTCCCGGTTGGTGACATAAACCGGGACCAAAAGGCATCCACGCATCAGAAATTGGCTGCAGCTGAGTTTTTTTTTGAAAGTGGCTGGTTTAGGGGTTTTGGGGGTTAATTTAGGTTGTTATTAGCTAGCTAATAGAGAAAAGTGTCCTCTCTTATCTTCATGCTTGGTTTACCAACGCTACTGCTATGTTCATTTCACCCGGTGATATATAATAACTCTTCATGCTCACATCATACATCATCATATATAATAACAAGTCCTACTAATCATGTATCATCATACATCCATGAGCATGCAAAAAATTTCATCAGGCACACCACCATCATACTTAAAAGTGCAGTAGCAGTTCAACACTATCGTACTTAAAAGGTTTATACTATAAAGATTAAAGCCATCAGGTTCTTAAGATATTCACTCATGCTTCTTCACCTTCTCCTTCATCATATTGATGCGCTTAGAGCGGCGAAGCCCCAGGCCAGGATGTGGGATGTACTCCTCTACCACAATTGGCATTGCCCTATCGCCCAGCTGTGGGACATCCATCGCGAGGCCATCGTCACTGCTACTTTTGCTGTCGCCAGAGTCACTGCTACTTTTGCTGCCAGAGTCGCTGCTGCCGTAGACATAGCACCTGTCGTAGTGCTCGCTGCTCCTGCTCCCATTGCCTTGCCAAATGCAAAAAAGTTTTTTCAAAAATGGGTGTGAGAGATAGCCTAATGGAGAGGAAGAAGAGACAGAGCGTACCGGCATCGTCGTCGTCCTGGTAGCGCCTCCGACACATAGTCGTGTCGAACACCTTCATGGCGAATGTGGTGTTGCCGTCGTACCTGAAGACAAGGAAGTACCCGATCCCCAGGTCGTAGGCACGGACGAACTGCTTCCAGCCACGATCTAGGTACATGCGGACATCGGCGTCGAACACCACCTCCACGTCCCACAGCTTGCGAAGCCCGTTGTCGGCCTGCCTCAACTTCATGTTCTGTGGCCGATGGCCGTCCAGCATCCTCACAAAATTGTGCGGCAGCACCAGCCTGGAGGATTTCTCAAGTATAACCGTGAAGAACTCCATCTCTGAATAGCAGCAGAAGAGACCAATTACTACCCTTTACAACATTTTCATACAACATTTAAAACAACATAATTGAATACCCTATTTAAGGTAAAATAGCATAAAACAATATAGACCCTGACTCGAGGTCGGAGGGGGTCGGTGACGGGGACGACAGTGCGGATGATGGAGGGGGGCTCCTAGATTTCTGCATAGTGCTCTCTAATTTTAGCATTCAAAGTAGGAGTACTTTTCCAATTTGAACGTTCAATAAGCAAAAACAAATCGTAAAACAAAGTAGTATTCAAATTAGCATGCATTCAATTATAATCAAGACTACATCATCGATCTCTTGTGTCCATACATTGTCGAATATTATCACTAATTAATACTCCTCGAATACTATCAAACATAAAGCATCATTAATACAGCTAGAACCGTAGCGCCCGACGGGTATCGTCACGGGCGGTGGACACCCAAAGAGAAGGAAACATCACAGGATCATAGCTCCAGTGAGATCCCTGAAGAACCTGCCAGGTATTGGAGAACCCGCTCTCCAATGCAACCTTGTAGCGACGGACGTGCTCGTCCTCCTCGCTGACAGGGTGATGTACCACCTCCGCGGTGTCCGGATGCCTCGGCACCGTCACTGGCCCACGCGACCGCCACCAAACAAGGATCGGGTCAACAACGGGCTGGCTCCTCACCAACCTACGTCCCCCAGAAGGTAGCACCTCCCAATACCAGCCGAGCGGAGCCCAGTTCTGGACATGGCCCCTCTGATCAAGCAGGTGTCCTCCGCCGAGTCGACGACGAGGATGCGGGATAGGCATCGTAAAATAAACTAAAAAAATAACAAAATCAATACGTTGAATGAAACTATTCTATGCTTTATTATATTTCATTTAAATGTTAAAATTATAAAGCATTTTATTTTCGTTTTAAGATACCCACAAAAATTTGCACTTTGGTTTTCACATTTGTTTTGAAGGAACCACACACATAACAAAAAAATCTAACAAGTATTAGAATAACCACTATTTCCAAAATCAATATACTTTCACGAGACCATTGCTAAGTAACCATGCATTAGAACTAGCCCGTGCAAATGCACGGGTTGTTGACTAGTGGATATTAGTTTGAATCGTCCTTTGCATGTAATTAGATGCATGAATGCGAATACTAGGGATGGTTGATAGAGTATATTCACTAAACGATCTAGAAACACCATATGAATTATTGGCCACTACACAAAGTGGTTGGGTATATCGGATAACAAACACATGTTGATGATCTATTCATAGCAAGAATGACGAACAATGAAGAACGTGAAAGCATATAAACAAGGGAGAGATAAAAAGGTATATAAATGTAAAAAGTGGTTGATTGAATATTTTGCTATGTGTTGTTCAATGCAATGTGACCTCACATCTATTTATGATGTTGCTGGACTTCCCATAAAATGGAAGTATTCCAAATTCTTTAAACATTGTTTAAAAATTAACCGAACTCGGATTTAAGTATGGTTGAGACAGCAATTTTATTATTGCGTACCACAATCCACATATGATCTCGGATGGAGGTGCGCCCAATTTCAAAATTATATATGGGTGATACAAACAACTTTCTTGTTGAACCTTTTTTGATTTGAGGCCATATTTGTGTCAAATATAGCGCACAAACAAGGCAACGACTCACGCTACCCATGAGACGTTGGTCATATGGGTATATTTTTGTTTGAAAAGGAGGTTAAGACCCCCGGTCTCTGCAAACATACATATATGAAAAATGCAAACATACATGCATGAAATGAGCATTCTACAACTATACATGTATATAGAAATCAAATGTTACAAATCATAAATTAAAAACAATAAATAAAAAAAACAGAGCCATGGCTGCGGCGGCTCACATTGGGGGTGGCCGGGGCGACGGCGTGGGTGGCGAGGGCGACGGCGAGGGCGGCGGGGGGCGGAGGGTGACGACGACAGTGACGGACGACGGCTCGGGGGCGGCGGGGGGGGGGGGGGGGGGCAGAGGGCGACGATGACGGGCGACGGCGTGGGCTGGGGGGACGAGGCCGACGGGCGACTGCGACGGGGCAGCCTGGCGGAGCTGTGGATGAGCTCGCGGCGTCGTCGGGCGTGGATGAGCACGCGGCGCCGTCAAATCTGAAAATTTCCAAAGTGTTGGCTTATATAGCAGAAGCATTGGTCCCGGTTCGTGGCACCAACCGGGACTACTAAAGATATATGTTATATGTTCATTCATAGTTGTGTTTTATTTTCCATCGATGTTCATGCCATGTCGTACTTCTATCTAAGGTACCCTTATCTTACCAAGGAAAATTCATAATTAAACATCACACCCTTTCAAATAAAGGAGGAGAGGTCTATCAAAGAGAAGAGCCGCAGTTACCATGGTGATGCGGTCTATTTTTTCATATATATGAACATACAAACATGCATATTCAACAATAATATCACCAAAAAAATCAAAAATTAAAAACAATAAATAAAAAAAACAGAGCCGTGGCGGCGGCCGGGGCGGCGAGGGCGAGGGCGACGGCGGCGAGGCGGCAGAGGGCGAGGGCGACGGCTCGAGGGCGGTGGAGGGCGACGACGACGACGGCGGGGGGGGGGGGGCGGGGGGTGACGGCGAGGGGCGGGGGCGGAGGGCGACGGCGACGGGCAACGGCGTGGGCTCGGGGGTCGGAGGGCGACGGGCGACGGTGACGGGGCAGCCTGGCGGCGCCGTGGATGAGCTCGCGGCACCGTGAAATCTGAAAATTTCCAAAGTGTGGCTTATATAGAAAAGGCATTGGTCCCGGTTCATCGCGCCAACCGGGACCAAAGGCCTCTTTTCAGCAGCCCAAAGGACGGGGAACAGAGACCTTTGGTCCCGGTTGGTGGCACCAACCAGGACGAAAGGCCTCTTTTCAGCAGCCCAAAGGGCGGGAAACACAGACCTTTGGTCCTGGCTGGTGGCACAAACCGGGACCAAAAGATGCCTTTGGTCCCGGTTGGAGCCACAAACTGGGACTAAAGGCATGTGCCTGCCACAGCCGCGGTGCGGTTGGATGTTTAGTCCCACCTCGCCAAGCGAAGCGCTCCTGAACCTGTTTATAAGCTCCGCCGCGGCTGCAACATCGAGCTTGAATTTAAAGACAAAATTCAACCTAAATTTAAAGTGCTGGTTGGCCAGTTAAGCTAACTAGTACTTTGAATTTAGGTTGAATTATCTCTATAAATTCGCATATTTTTTTCTAGTTTTTTGCTTTCTTTTTTGTTACTAATTACTTATTTATTTTATTTTATGATAATTCTTTTTGCTATTAAAGTTTGTAACAAAATTCTAATTACTTATTTTCTTTTACGATAATTCTTTTTCTATTAAAGTTTGTAACAAAATTCTAATTACTTATTTATTTTCTTTTATGATAATTATTTTTTGCTTTTAATGTTTTGAACAAAATTCTAATTAATTATTTATTTGCTTTTATGATAATTCTTTTTGCTATTAAAGTTTGTAACAAAATTCTATATAATTTTAGTTTCAATAATACTAGAGGTTTATAAAAGCTTTTTAGTTGATTCCTTTACTACCAGTTCTAAGGCTGTTACAAAGGCATTTTATTCGGAAACTTGTCTGTTAAAACATGCATATTCATACGGAAACTTTTCTGTTACAACATGCATTTCAAATGAACTACAAAAAGGTTGAAAGTTGGCATGGTATCGTCATAATAGTTGTGGAGAAAGTCTTCACTTTTTCTTCGCTTGTGTCCTTTCCTTATTGCGTCGTAATCATGGATAATCTTCATCATTTATTAGGATGCTTGGGTCAGCCTTGACTTTAAAGGGAGGAATTTCATGAAACTTTTCATAATCTTCGGACATGTCTGTCTTGCTCTCCACTCCCATGATGTCCCTTTTTCCTGAAAGAACTATGTGGCGCTTTGGCTCATCGTATGATGTATTCGCTTCCTTATTTTTTATTTTTCTCGGTTTGGTAGACATGTCCTTCACATAGATAACCTGTGCCACATCATTGGATAGGATGAACGGTTCGTCAGTGTACCCAAGATTGGTCAGATCCACTGTTGTCATTCCGTACTATGGGTCTACCTGTACCCCGCCTCCTGATAGATTGACCCATTTGCACTTAAACAAAGGGACCTTAAAATCTACTCTGTAGTCAAGTTCCCATATGTCCACTATGTAACCATAATATGTGTCCTTTCCCCTCTCGATGGCTGCATCAAAGCAGACACCACTGTTTTGGTTAGTGCTCTTTTAATCTTGGGTGGTCGTGTAAAATGTATTCCCATTTATCTCGTATCCTTTCCAAATCGTAACAGTCGAAGATGGTCCCCGGGACAACGAGTACAGCTCATCACAAACAGTGTTTTCATCTCTCAGACATGTTTCCAACCAACTGCTGAAAGTCCTAATGTGTTCACATGTAATCCAATTGTCGCACAGCTCCGGGTGTTTGGAGCGTGGACTGTTCTTGTGTTCATCGACATAAGGGGTCACCAAGGTAGAGTTATGTAGAACTGTTTAGTGTGCTTCAGACCAAGAATATCCGTCCCTGCATATTATTGTCTCCCCTCCAAGCGTGCCTTTTCCAGTCAGTCTCCCCTCATACCGCGATTTAGGGAGACCTATCTTCTTAAGGTCAGGAATGAAGTCAACACAAAACCCAATGACATCCTCTGTTTGATGGCCCATGGAGATGCTTCCTTCTGGCCTAGCGCGGTAACAGACATATTTCTTTAGGACTCCCATGAACCTCTCAAAGGGGTACATATTGTGTAGAAATATGGGGCCAAGAATGACAATCTCGTCAACTAGATGAACTAGGACGTGCGTCATGATATTGAAGAAGGATGGTGGGAACACCAGCTCGAAACTGACAAGACATTGCACCACATCACTCCTTAGCCTTGGTATGATTTCTGAATCGATCACCTTCTCAGAGATTGCATTGAGGAATGCACATAGCTTCACAATGGCTAATCGGACATTTTCCAGTAGAAGCGCCCTCAATGCAACCGAAAGCAGTTGCGTCATAATCATGTGGCAGTCATGATACTTTAGGTTCTGAAACTTTTTCTCTGCTTTATTATTCCCTTTATATTTGACGAGAAGCCAGTCGGGACCTTCATACAAAGAAGGCATTCAAAGAAGATTTCCTTCTCTTCTTTGGTAAGAGCGTAGCTGGCAGGACCTTCATACTGCTTTGGAGGCATGCCTTCTTTTTCGTGCAAACGTTGCAGGTCCTCCCATGCCTCAGCTGTATCTTTTGTCTTCCCATACACGCCCAAGAAGCCTAGCAGGTTGAGGCAAAGGTTCTTCGTCACATGCATCACGTGTATCGAAGAGCGGACCTCTAGGTCTTTCCAGTAGGGTAGGTCCCAAAATATAGATTTCTTCTTCCACATGGGTGCGTGTCCCCCAGCGTCACTGGGAACAACTAGTCCGTCGGTACCCTTTCCAAAGATTATGTGTAAATCATTGACCATAGCAAGTACGTGATCACCGGTACGCATGGCGGGCTTCTTCCGGTGATCTGCCTCGCCTTTGAAATGCTTGCCTTTCTTTCGACATTGATGGTTGGTCAGAAGAAATCGACGATGGCCCAGGTACACATTCTTCCTGCAGCTTCGCAGGTATATACTTTCGGTGTTAGCTAAACAGTGCATGCATGCGTGGTATCCCTTGTTTGTCTATCCTGAAAGGTTACTGAGAGCTGGCCAATCATTGATGGTTACAAACAGCAACGCGTGCAGGTTAAATTCCTCCTGTTTGTGCTCATCCCACGCACGTACACCGTTTCCATTCCACAGTTGTAAAAGCTATTAAACTAATGGCCTTAGGTACACATCAATGTCGTTGCCGGGTTGCTTAGGTCCTTGGATGAGAACTGGCATCATAATGAACTTCCACTTCATGCACATCCAAGGAGGAAGGTTATACATACATAGAGTCACGGGCCAGGTGCTGTGATTGCTGCTCTGCTCCCCGAAAGGATTAATGCCATCCGCGCTTGAACCAAACCATACGTTCCTTGGGTCACGTGCAAACTCAGCCCAGTACTCTCTCTCTATTTTTCTCCACTGCGACCCGTCAGCGGGTGCTCTCAACTTCCCCTCTTTCTTACGGTCCTCACTGTGCCATCGCATCAACTTGGCATGCTCTTTGTTTCTGAACAGTCGTTTCAACCGCGGTATTATAGGAGCATACCACATCACCTTTGCAGGAACTCTCTTCCTGCGGGGCTCACCATCAACATCAGCAGGGTGATCTCGTCTAATCTTATACCGCAATGCACCGCATACCGGGCTTGCGTTCGAATCCTCGTACGCACCACGGTAGAGGATACAGTCATTAGGGCATGCATGTATCTTCTGCACCTCCAATCCTAGAGGGCATACAACCTTCTTTGTTGCGTACGTACTGTCGGGCAATTCATTATCCTTTGGAAGCTTCTTCTTCAATATTTTCAGTAGCTTCTCAAATCCTTTGTCAGGCACAACATTCTCTGCCTTCCACTACAGCAATTCCAGTAAAATACCCAGCTTTGTGTTGCCATCTTCACAATTGGGGTACAACTTTTTTTTGTGATCCTCTAACATGCGATCGAACTTCAGCTTCTCGTTTTGACTTTCGCATTGCGTCCTTGCATCGACAATGACCCGGCGGAGATCATCATCGGGCACATCGTCTGGTTTCTCTTTATCTTCAACAGCTTCCCCCATTGCAGCATCATCAGGCACATCGTCTGGTTCCTCTTGATCTTCAGCAGCTCCCCCCGTTGCAGCATCACCGTATTCAGGGTGCACATAGTTGTCATCGTCCTCTTCTTCTTCGCCGTCTTCAATCATAACCCCTATTTCTCCGTGCCTCGTCCAAACATTATAGTGTGGCATGAAACCCTTGTAAAGCAGGTGGGTGTGAAGGATTTTCCAGTCATAGTAAGACTTCGTATTCCCATATTTACCGCATGGACAACACATAAAACCATTCTGTTTGTTTGCCTCAGCCACTTGGAGAAAAATATGCACGCCCTTAATGTACTCGCAGGTGTGTATGTCACCATACATCTATTGTCGGTTCATCTACGTGCATTACATATAATTATGTGTGTTAAAATTAAGAAAATCAGACAAATATCTATCTAAAGTAAGAAAATCAAACAAGTATCATAAAGAAGTTAAGAACAAGAGGCTCACCACGGTGGTGCCGGCGACGAGATCGGCGCGGGCGATCAACGGCGGTGAAAACGGGGACGGGGCATGATGGACCCCTAAATCTAGACAAATCTCGGGAAAAATGAAGAGGAGAAAGCTTAACTAGTGTGGCTCGGGCATTTCATCGAACACCTCATGTGTATAGGAGGTGAGCTAGAGCACCAAAATGCCCTCCCCTCGCCGGCCAAAAAAAACAGAGTGCTCTGCCGCGGCGATGGGTATATATAGGCAACTTATTTGTACCGGTTCGTGCCACGAATCGGGACCAATGGTTGTGGGCCAGCAGCGAGGACCATTGGTCCCGGTTCGTGGCTCGAACCGGGACAAATGGTTCTACACGAACCGGGACCAATGCCCACGAGGCCCCGGCCAGCCCCCTGGGCTCACGAACCGGGTCTAATACCCCCCATTGGTCCCGGTTCTTGAAGAACCGGGACTAATGGGCTGGCTAGGGCCGAACGATAGCCCTGTTTTCTACTAGTGACATCATCATTTTTCTATACTTTTTGAGTTCATTTGGTATTTTTCATGCAGTTACTGATTGTTTTGAGCTAAATGGCCCAGAAATTGAAAAGAACTACAAATTAACTCTCAATAGGATGAAAGTTGGCATGGTATCATATTTGACCCACATAGCATGAGCTAAAAGTTTGAGAGGGTTGCGGCAAAAACTAGATGCACATCATGTACAAATCGGACAATCTCTTTCGAAGTATCGGGGTTTCTTACGAAAACACATCTGTTACAAATGGGATTTAATTTTTTTGAACTTATTTGAACTCAAGACTTTTTGTGTGTTCAAAATGCACCATTCAAGGCCACATCATCAATTTTCAACACTTTCTTAGTTCATTTGGTATTTTTCATGCATTTACTCATTTTTTGAGCTAAATGGCCTAGAAATTGAAAAGCGCTACAAATGTACTATGAATAGGTTGAAAGTTGGCATGGTATCATCATTTCTCCCACATAGCATGTGGTAAAAAGTTGAGAGGGTTGTGGCAAAAACAGGATGCACTTCGTGTACAAATCGGACAATCTCTTTAGAAGTATGACGGTTTCTTACGAAACTCATCTGTTACAAAAGGGGTTTTATTTTTTTGAACTTATTTGAACTCAAGACTTTAGGTGTGTTCAAAATGCACGATTCAAGGACGCATCATCAATTTTCAACACTTTCTGAGTTCATTTGGTATTTTTCATGCATTTACTGATTTTTTTGAGCTAAATGTCCCAGAAATTGAAAAGCACTACAAATGAACTCTTAATAGGTTGAAAGTTGGCATGGTCTCATTATTTCACCCACATAGCATGTCCTAAAAAGATGAGAGGGCTGCGGCAAAAACTTGATGCACTTCGTGTACAAATCGGACAATCTCTTTCGAAGTATCACGATTTCTTACAAAAACTCATCTGATACAAAAGGGATTTCATTTTTCTCAACTTATTTGAACTCAAGAGTTTTGTGTGTTCAAAATGCACCATTAAAGGCCACATCATCAATTTTCAACACTTTCTGAGTTCATTTGGTCTTTTTCATGCATTTACTGATTTTTTGAGCTAAATGGCCTAGAAATTGAAAAGCACTACAAATGAACTCTTAATAGGTTGAAAGTTGGCATGGTATCATCATTTCACCAACATAGCATGTGCTAAAAAGTTCTGAGGGTTGCGGCAAAAACTGGATGCACTCCGTGTACAAATCAGGCAATCATTTTCGAAGTATGATGGTTTCTTATGAAAACTCATCTATTACAAAAGGGATTTCATTTTTTTGAACTTCTTTGAACTCAAGACTTTTTGAGTGTTCAAAATGCACCATTCAAGGCCACATCATCAATTTTCAGCACTTTCTCAGTTCATTTGGTATTTTTCATGCATTTACTGATTTTTGTGAGCTAAATGGCCCAAAAATTGAAAAGCAATACAAATGAACTCTTAATAGGTTGAAAGTTGGCATGGTATCATCATTTCACCCACATAGCATGTGCTAAAAAGTTGAGAGGGTTGTGGCAGAAACTGGATGTACTTCGTGTACAAATCGGACAATCTCTTTCGAAGTATCAGGGTTTCTTACTAAAACACATCTATTACAAAAGGGATTTCAGTTTTTGAACTTATTTGAACTCAAGACTTTTTGTGTGTTCAAAATGCACCATTCAAGGTCACATCATCAATTTTCAACACTTTCTGAGTTCATTACGTATTTTTCATGCATTTACTGATTTTTTGAGCTAAATGGCCCAGAAATTGAAAAGCACTACAAATGAACTCTGAATAGGTTGAAAGTTGGCATGGTATCATAATTTCACACACATAGCATGTGCTAAAAAGTTGAGAGGGTTGTGGTAAAAAATGGATGCACTTCGTGTACAAATCGAACAATCTCTTTCGAAGTATCAAGGTTTCTTACGAAAACTCATCTGTTACAAAAGGTATTTCATTTTCGAACTTATTTTAACTCAAGACTTTTTGTGTGTTCAAAATGCACCATTCAAGGGCACATCATCAATTTTCAACACTTTCTCAGTTCGTTTGGTATTTTTCATGCATTTAATGATTTTTTGAGCTAAATGGCCCAGAAATTAAAAAGCACTACAAATGAACTCTGAATAGGTTAAAAGTTGGCATGGTATCATCATTTCACCCACATAGCATGTGCTAAAAAGTTGAGAGGGTTGCAGAAAACACTGGATGCACTTCGTCTACAAATCGGACAATCTCTTTTGAAGTATTAGGGTTTCTTCGAAAACTGATGTGTTATAAAAGAGATTTCATTTTTTGAACTTATTTAAAATCAGGACTTTTTTTGTTCAAAATGCACCATTCAAGGCCACATCATCAATTTTCAACAGTTTTTGAGTTCATTTGGTATTTTTCATGCATTTACTGATTTTTTGAGCGAAATGGCCAAAAGTTGAAAAGCACTACAAATGTACTTAAATGTTGGGAGGGTTGCGGCAGTAACTGGATGCACTTCGTGTACAAATCGGACAATCTCTTTCGAAGTATCAGGGTTTCTTACGAAAACTCATTCTTTACAAAAGAGATTTCATTTTTTTGAAGTTATTTGAACTCAAGACATTTTGTGTGTTCAAAATGCACCATTCAAGGCCACATCATCAATTTTCAACACTTTCTGATTGGTATTTTTCATGCATTTACTGATTATTTTCAGCTAAATGGCCCAGAAATTGAAAAGCTCTACAAATGATCTTTGAATAGGTTGAAAGTTGGCATGGTATCATTATTTCACCCACATAGCATGTGCTAAAAAGTTGAGAGGGTTGCTGCAAAAATTGGATGCACTTCGTGTACAAAGTTCCGAGGTGGGAAATGCATGATACCATGAAAAGTAGCAAATGAAGTTAGAAAGGGCTAAGCCATTCAAATTTGGGAACTATAATGGCACAAACAGAAACTAGACATATATAAATTGGTCCAAACAGTACATAAGCATACTAGTCCAAACAATACATAATAATAGCTAGCATAGATATATATGCAAGTATTCGCCGTTGTGAACACTACTCGTCTGAATCGTGTGAATCAGAATGTCCACCTCCTCTGAGGTGATGCTGGCCATAGTTGACGACTCGAATCTTGTGATACAACTCGTATGAAACGTATGCATCTTTTTCTCCATACTCAATGTTGATACGATCAAGTGGGGTCCTCTCCCGAAGTCTGTGGTGAGACTTTGGGAATTTGGTCTTCATATCAGCATACTCCTCGTCGATCAAGGCGACTGCCATATGAGCCATCGAAGTCCTCTCATGTCGAAGCCTGAATTCCTGTTGGAGATCAATGAGGCAATCAACTGGTATCTCAATACCGAAGCTGTGCCTCATCTTCAGCTTGTTGTTCGTTATGTCAATGGTAGCAAAACTGATGCCACTGCGAAGGAAGTCCATGAGCTCTGGACAATGCTTGTCACTATTGCAACACCAACAAATTAAAATGGAACAAATGTTACATACTGCTGCAACAAGAAAAAATGTTTCACTACAACTAAAGAGAAAATTATCTTTAGGATTCAAATGGAACATATTGCTATCCTATGCAATTTTCGTATCCTATGAATTGATCAAGAAACCGTAAATTAACTATGAAATATATATATATTTTCCCACGGTTTCGCAAATATGCAACAAGCTAGACATATTGCATATTGCTATCCAATGGAACCTAGAGATATCACTATAGCTATCCAATGGAACCTAGAGAGATCACTAGCTATATGCAATTTTCATAACTATGACATATCATATTGCTATCCGATGGAACCTAGAGAGATCACTAGCTATATGCAATTTTCATAACTTTGGATCAAAGAACGCCGCATAAAATTGTTTCACTACAACTAAAGAGAAATTGAACATATTGCTATCGATCCTATGCAATTTTCATATCCTATGAATTGATCAAGAAACCCTCAATTAACTATCCAATGGAACATATATAGAAACTGCATATTTCTATTCAATGGAACCTAAATAAATCACTATATATATGCAATTTTCATAACCTTGGATCAAAGAAAGCCTCAAAACATACCTCGCCCATTAGAAGATCAAGACATGGTGTTTGAAACATAGTTGGATGACGGCAAGACCTTGTTGATCAGCCGTGTACTCCAGATCGAGCCCCAAGAACTTCTCATGATCCACCGCGGCGTCAAGCCATCGTCCCTTCATCTATCTAAGAAAATGCGGCACCTCCCTGCTCTCGTTCGTGTACACGACATTGAGCTTGATCTTGGCCTGTGCGAGCACCTCTCCGGAGCGAGTTGGCATGGTGGAAGAAGAGAAGGAAAGAAGAGAGGGGAAGAAGAGAGGGGAAGAAGAGAGGAGAGCAAGAGAGGAGAAGAACAGAGAAATGACGATAGACTCTGCTTCGGTTGTGCTTTTGCAAAGCGGGAGGCAAACTGTTTGGGCCTTTAGTCCCAGGTTGAGCGACCAACCGGGACTAAAGGGTGATACGAACGGTTGCCACCACCACTTCGTCCCGGTTTGTTCTACTAACCGGGACTAAAGGGGGATACGAACGGTCCACCTGGTCCTGGTTTGATCCACCAACCGGTACTAAAGGGGGATACGAACGGTCCATGCCTATTGGTCTCAGTTCGTGTCTGGAACCGAGACCAAAGGGTTGACACGAACCGGGACCAATGGCCCATGATTCTCGGCTGGCACCCTGGCCTCAAAAACCAGGACCAATGACACCATAGGTCCCAGTTCTTGAGTGAACCGGGACTAATGGGATTGCAGGCCCTGAAACAAAGCCATCTTTTCTACTAGTCGTGTTAAACCTAAATAATTGTTATTTTGTGTTTGCGTTGAGCATAGACTTGATTAGATTGTGTTTATCGCAATGCAATTATTCATTTAAAGATAACAATGGTTACTCTGTTTATTTGAATAATACCTTCAATGGTCTTGCACCTAAAATGAATGGTTTATGGAATCTCAATCGTAGTGATACACATGTGCATACCACTGATGCCAAAAGATACAAAGTATTAATGATAGTACACTTACTTGTGACACTGTGATGACCCACAAGTATAGGGGATCAATCGTAGTCCTTTTGATAAGTAAGAGTGTCGAACCCAATGAGGAGCAGAAGGATCTGACAAGTGGTTTTCAGCAAGGTAAAATTTGGAGGCACTGAAATTGTTGGTAACAAGTGATTGTGTGGTGAGATGATTCGTAGAAAGCAACAAGTAACAAAAGTAGAAACGGTGCAGCAAAGTGGCCCAATCCCTTTTGTAGCGAGGGACAAGCCTGGACAAAGTCTTATAGGAGGAAAAACGCTCCCGAGGACACACAGGAATTTCTGTCATGCTAGTTTTCATCATGTTCATATGATTCGCGTTCGTTACTTTGATAGTTTGATATGTGGGTGGACCAGCGCTTGGGTACTACCCTTACTTGGATAAGCATCACACTTATGATTAACCCCTCTCGCAAGCATCCGCAACTATGAAAGAAGAATTAAGACAAAGTCTAACCGTAGCATTAAACTAGTGGATCCAAATCAGCCCCTTACGAAGAAACGCATAAACTAGGGTTTAAGCTTCTGTCACTCTAGCAACCCATCATCTACTTACTACTTCCCAATGCCTTCCTCTAGGCCCAAATAATGGTGAAGTGTTATGTAGTTGACGTTCACATAACACCACTAGAGGAAAAACAACAGACAACACATCAAAATATCTAACGAATACCAAATTCACATGACTACTATTAGCATGACTTATCCCATGTCCTCAGGAACAAAAGTAACTACTCACAAAGCATACTCATATTCATGACCAGAGAGGTAATGAGTAGTATCAAGGATCTGAACATAAACTCTTCCACCAAGTAATCCAACTAGCATCAACTACAAAGAGTAATTAACACTACTAGCAACCTTACAAGTACCAATCGGAGTTGCGAGACGGAGATTGGTTACAAGTGATGAACTAGGGTTTGGAGATGAGATGGTGCTGATGAAGATGTTGATGGTGACGAGTCCCCTCCTATGAGAGGAGTGTTGGTGATGACGATGGCGACGATTTCCCCCTCCGGGAGGGAAGTTTCCCCGACAGGATCGTCCTGCCGGAGCTCTAGATTGGTTCTGCTCAAGTTTCGCCTCGTGGCGGCGACGAATCCACGAAAAAGCTCCTCCTTGATTTTTTTCTGGACGAAACCCTTCATATAGCAGAAGAGGGGGGGCCAGTGGGCTAGCAGGCTGTCCACAAGCCCCCTAGGCGCGGCCAGGGGGGTGGTCGCGCCTAACAGGCTTGTGGCCACCTGCTGGCGCCCCTCTGGCGCTTCTTCGGCCCAGTATTTTTTATAAATCCGGAAAAAAATCCTCGTTCATTTTTATGACGCTTGGACTTGCACAGAATAGGTATCTCAAACTTGCTCCAATTTCAGGCCAGAATTCCAGCTGCCGGCATTCTCCCTCTTCATGTAAACTTTGCAAAATAAGAGAGAAAAGGCATAACAATTGTACCGTGAAGTGAAATAACAGCCCAAGAAGCGATAAATATCAACATGATGCAAAATGGACGTATCACACTGCTACTTGAGTCATATTGGTATAAAACGCATGAAGAAGCTCCATGTTGATGGATCTTTGAACTCACTCGTTTTTAAAAGATTTGAGACATGCGAACCATGTCTATTGGCATAAACGCATGAAGAAACTTCATGCAGATGGATCGTTTGGACTCACTTGATTTTGAATCACTTGAGACATGCAAATCATTCCACATGGGCAAGATGACTGAACGCCTCATTTTCTTCTGAGATGGAACAAGAAAGTAACTTGTTGGAAGTAATACATTTTGATGTGTGTAGTCCAATGATTGCCGAGGCACCCAGTGGATATCGTTATGTTCTTACTTCGCTAATGATTTGAGAAGATACACGATTATTTGCTTGATGAATCACAAATCTTATATATTGAAAAGTTCAAGCTATGTCAGAGAGAAGATCGTCGTGAAAAGATGATAAAATGTCTACGATATGATCATAGAGATGAATATCTGAGTTGCGAGTTTGGTACATAGTTAGGACAATGTGGAAATTGTTTCCCAACTAATGCCACCTCGAACACCATGGTGTGACGGTGTCTTCGAACATCATAGACACGACCTATTAGATATGGTGCATACGATGACGTCTCTTATCTAATGACCACTATTGTTTTTGGGTTACGCATTAGAGACAAGCGCATTCACTTTAAATAGGGCACCACGTAATTTTGTTGAGATGACACCGTATGAACTATGGTTTGGAGAAACCTAATATGTCGTTTCTTAAAAGTTTGGGGCTGCGACACTTATGTGAAAAAGTTTCAGCGTGATAAGCTCGAACCCAAAGCAGATAAATGCTTCTTCATAGGTCACCCAAAATAGTTGGGTATACCTCCTATCTCAGATCTGAAATCAAAGTGTTTGTTTCTAGAAACGGGTACGTTCTCGATAAAAAGTTTCTCTCGAAAGAATTGATTGGGAGGATGGTGGAACTTGATGAGGTTATTGAATCGTCACTTCAACCAGTGTGTAGCAGGGCGCAGGAAGTTCTTCCTGTGGTGGCTACAACAATTGAAGTGGAAGTTGATGATAGTGATCATGAAGCTTCAGGATCAATTTACTACAAACCTCGTAGGTCAACAAGGTCACGTACTGCTCCACAGTGGTACGATAACCCTGTCTTGGAGGTCATGTTATTGGAGGACAATGAGCCTACGAGCTATGGAGAAGCGATGGTGGGCCTGGATTCCGACGAATGGCTGGACACCATGAAATCCGACGTAGGATCCATGTATGAAAACAAATTGTAGACTTTGGAAGAACTACTTGATGGTCGTAAGGTTGTTGGGTACAGATGAGTTTCTAAAAGGAAGACGGACGTTGATGGTAAGTGTCACCATTAAGAAAGCTTGACTTGTCGCAAAGATGTTTCCAACAAGTTCAAGGAGTTGACTACGATGAGAATTTGTCACTCGTAGAAATGCTAAGAGTCTGTTGGAATTATGCTAGCAGTTGCTCCATTATTTATGAAATCTTGCAGATAGGATGTCAAAACATTGTTTCCTCGACGGTTTCCTTGAGGAAAGGTTGTATGTGATACAATTAGAAGGTTTTTTGATCCTAAAGGATGCTAACAAGTATGCAAGCTCCAGTGATCCTTCTATGGACTGGAGCAAGCATCTCAGAGTTGGAATATACGCTTTGTTTAGATGATCAAAGTTTTTGGTTTTATACAAAGTTTATGAGAAACTTTTATTTTCAAAGAAGTGAGTGGGAGGAGTATAGAATTTCTGATAAATATATGTGGTTGAAATATTTTGATTGGAAATAATGTAGAATTTCTGGAAAGCATAAAGGGTTGTTTGAAAGGAGTTTGTCAAAGGAAAACCTGGTTTAAGATACTTGAACATTGAGCATCAAGATCTATGGAGATAGATCAAAGCGCTAAATAGAACTTTCAACGAAATGCATGCCTTGACAAGTTTTTTAAGGAGTTCAAAATAGATCGGCAAAGAAGGAGTTCTTGGCTGTGTTGCAAGGTGTGAATTTGAGTAAGACTCAAAGCCCAACCACGGAAGAAGAAAGAAAAGGACAAAGGTCGTCCCCTATGCCTTAGACGTAGGCTCTAAAGTATGCCATGCTGTGTAGCGCACATGATGTGTGCCTTGCCATGAGTCTGCCAAGGGGTACACAGTGTGATCCAAGATTGAATCGCTCAACAGTGGTCAAAGTTATCCTTAGTAACTAGTGGACTAAGGATTTTTTTTCTCGATTATGGAGGTGATTAAAGAGTTCGTCGTAAAGAGTTACGCCGATGTAAGCTTTGACACTAATCCGAATAACTCTGAGTAGTAAACCGGATTCGTATAGTAGAGCAGTCATTTCGAATAGTTCCAAATGCCGTGTGGTAGCAGCATTTATAGGATGACATAAAGATTTCTAAAGCACACACGGATCTGAAAGGTTCAGACCGGATTACTAAAAAGCTCTCTCACAAGCAAGACATGATCGAACCACATAACTATATGGGTGTTTGATTCAGTACAATCACATAGTGATGTGAACTACATTATTGACTCTAGTGCAAGTGGGAGATTGTTGGAAATATTCCCTAGAGGCAATAATAAATTGGTCATTATTATATTTCCTTGTTCATGATAATCATTTATTATCCATGCTGGAATTCTATTGATTGGAAACTCAAATACACGTGTGGAGACATGGACAACACACTGTCCCTAGTGAGCCTCTAGTTGTCTAGCTCATTGATCAAAGATGGTCAAGGTTTCTTGGCCATAAACAAGCGTTGTCACTTGATAATGGGATCACAACATTAGGAGAATGATGTGATGGACAAGGCCCAAACTATGAACGTAGCATATGATGGTGTCAGTTTATTGCTACTATTTTTTGCATGTCAATGTATCTATTCCTATGACCATGAGATCATGCAACTCCCGGACACCAGAGGAATACCTTGTGTGTATCAAACGTCGCAACGTAACTGGATGACTATAAGGGTGCTCTACAGGTATCTCCAAAGGTGTCTATTGGGTTGGCATGGATCAAGACTGGGATTAGTCAATCCGTGTGATGGAGTGGTATCTCGGGGCCCACTCGGTAATACAACATCACAACAAGCCTTGCAAGAAATGTGAGTAAGGAGTTAGTCACGAGATCTTGTATTACAGAATGAGTAAAGAGACTTTCCGGCAATGAGATTGAACTAGGTATGGAGATACCAACGATCGAATCTCGAGCAAGTAACATACTGAAGGACAAAGGGAACAACATACGTGATTAATTAAATCCTTGACATAGAGGTTCAAACGATAGAGATCTTTGTAGAATATGTCTCAGGTCATGTCTGCATAGTTCTCGAACCCGCAGGGTCTGCACACTTAAGGTTCCTTGACGTTTTCGTATAGTTGAGTTATAGGTGCTGGTGACTGAAGGTTTTTAGGAGTCCCGGATGAGATTCTGGACGTCACGAGGAGCTCCGGAGTGGTCTGGAGGTAAATATTGATATATAGGAAGTCCTGTTTTGGTCACTGGAAAAGTTTCAGGCTCATCGGTAGTGTACCGGGAGTGCCGGGAGGGTGCAGGGAGACCACCGAGAGGGGTCTGACGACCCAAGAGCCTTATGTGCTGTGAGAGGAGGTGGACGAGCCCCTGGTGGGCTGTTGGAAGCCTCTCTCAAAAGCTCATGCGGCTTGGAGTGGAGATAAAAGGCAAAAGTCCTTTAAAAGGAAAGGAAGGAGGAGTCCTCCCAAAGTAGTCCACCTACCTTGTGGGAAAGTGGACTCTTCCTTGTAGGATTCGGCCGACCCCTTCTCTTTGGAGTAGGGGCCAAGGCTGCCTCCACTTTCCTCCTCCTATATATACTAGATGTTTTGAGGGTTTTGAGACACAGAAATCAGCTACGGCTGCCTCTCTCTCCCTCTAGATCTGTTTCTCCTCTAGTCTAGTTCAGCGGTGCTTAGGCGAAGCCCTGCTGGATTAGTTCACCACCACCACCACCACCACGCCGCCATGCTGGAGAAATCATCTATCTCTCCGTCCCACTTGCCGCATCAAGAAGGCGGTGATCGTCATCGAGTTGTACGTGTGCTGAACGCAGAGGTGTCGTCCGTTCGGCACTAGATCGGGATGGGATCATGGGACGGATTGTGAGAAGGGCTGCGATTTGGATCGCGAAGATGTTCCACTACGTCAATCGCTTTATACACGCTTCTGCTTAGCGATGCACAAGCGTATGTAGATTCACTCTCCCCTCTTGTAGATGATCATCAACATGGATAGGTATTGCCTGTGCGTACGATTTTTTTTGGTTCCCATGCAAAGTTCCCCAACAAAAAAATTAATCCTTTTGCGGAGCAGAGCCACAAACATAGCACCTGGCCTGTGACTGTACGTATCTATAACCTTCCTCCTTGGTTGTGCAGGAAGCAAATGTTCATTATAATGCCAGTGCTCATCCAAGGCCCGAAGCAACCCGACAACGACATTGATGTGTACCTGAGGCTATTAGTTGAAGAACTTTTACAACTTTGGGATATTAAAGGTGTACGTGTGTGGGATGAGCACAAACAACAGGAATTTGACATACGAGCATTGTGTGTTGTAACCATCAATGATTGGCCTGCTCTTAGTAACCTTTTAGGACAGACGAACAAGGGATACCATGCATGCATGCACTGATTAGATGATACCGAAAGTATATACTTGGAAAAATGTAAGAAGAATGTTTACCTAGGACACCGTTGATTTCTTCCGATAAAGCATCTCTTAATAAAAGAAGGCAATCATTTCAAAGGTGAGGTAGATCACTGAAAGAAGCCTAACCATCGTACTGGTGATCATATACTTCATATGGTCAAGGATTTAAAAGTAATTTTTGGAAAGGGTCCTGGCGGACACGCACCCATGTGGAAGAAGAAATCTATATTTTGGGAGCTACCTTATTGGAAAGTCCTAGAGGTCCGCTCTTCTACAGACGCGATGCATGTGAAGAAAAATCTATGCGTGAACCTTCTAGGATTGTTGGGCATGTATGGGAATACAAAAGATACACCGGAGGCATGGGAGGACCATCAACGTGTGCAAAAAAAGACGGCATGCATCCAAAGCAGTATGAAGGTCCTGTAAGTTATGCTCTTACCTAAGAAGAGAAGGAGATCTTCTTTGAATGCCTGCTCAGTATGAAGGTCCCATCTAGCCACTCGTCGAATATAAAGGGAATAATAAATATGACAGGGAGAAAATTCTAGATCCTAAAGTCTCATGACTCCCACGTGATTATGACGCAATTGCTTCCGGTTGCATGGAGGGGGCTTCTACCAGAAAACGTCCGATCATCCATTGTGAAGCTATGTGCATTCCTCAATGTAATCTCTCAGAAGGTAATCGATCCAGAAATCCTACCAAGTTTATAGAATGATTTTGTGCAATGTATTTTCAGTTTCAAGTTGGTCTTCCCACCATCCTTCTTCAATATCATGACGCACGTCCTAGTTCACCTAGTAAAAGAGATTTCCATTCTGGGCCCTGTATTTCTACACAATATGTTCCCCTTCGAGAGGTTTTCATTGGAGTCTTAAAGAAATATGTTCACAACCGTGGTAGGACAGAAGGAAGCATCTCCAAGGTCCATGAAACACAAGAGGTCATTGAGTTTTGTGTTGACTTTATTCCTCATATTAAGTCGATTGGTCTTCCTGAATCGCCACATGAGGGATGATTGTGTGGAAAAGGCACACTAGGAAAGGATTCAGTAATTTGTACGGACGTGCATTCTAGGGTGGAAGCACACTACATGATGACCCACAAGTATAGGGGATCTATCGTAGTCCTTTCGATAAGTAAGAGTGTCGAACCCAACAAGGAGCAGAAGCAAATGACAAGTGGTTTTCAGTAAGGTATTTTCTGCAAGCAGTGAAATTATCAGTGAAATATAGTTTTGTAATAAGATAATTTGTAATGGGTAGAAAGTAACAAATGTAACAATGGTGCAACAAGGTGGCCCAATCCTTTTTGTAGCAAAGGACAAGCCTGGACAAATTCTTATATAAAGAAAAGCGCTCCCGAGGACACATGGGAATTTATGTCAAGCTAGTTTTCATCATGCTGATATGATTCACGTTCACTACTTTGATAATTTGATATGTGGGTGGACCGGTGCTTGGGTGCTTCCCTTACTTGGAAAAACAACCGACTTATGATTGACCTCTCTCAGAAGCATCCACAACTACAGAAGAAGAATTAAGATAAATCTAACCATAGCATTAAACATATGGATTCAAATCAGCCCCTTACGAAGCAACGCATAAACTAGGATTTAAGATTTTGTCACTCTAGCAACCCATCATCTACTTATTACTTCCCAATGCCTTCCTTTAGGCCCAAATAATGGTGTTGGGTCATGTAGTTGACGTTCACGAGAAACCACTACAGGAGAGACACCATATATCTCATCGAAATATTGAACGAATACCAAATTCACATGATTACGTATAACAAGACTTATGCCATGTCCCCAAGAACAAACGTAACTACTCACAATGCATATGCATATTCATGATCAGAGGAGTATTAATAATCATTAAGGATCTGAACATATAATCTTCCACCAAATAAACCAACTAGCATCAACTACAAGGAGTAATCAACACTACTAGCAACCCATAGGTACCAATCTGAGGTTTTGAGACAAAGATCGGATACAAGAGATGAACTAGGGTTTGGAGAGGAGATAGTGCTGATGAAGAAGTTGATGGAGATTGACCCCCTCTCGATGAGAGGATCGTTGGTGATGACGATGGCTTCAATTTCCACCTCTGGGAGGGAAGTTTCCCCGGCGGAATAGCTCCACCGGAGCTCTAGATTGGTTATGTCGAAGTTCCGCCTCGAGAAGGCGGCTCCTCATCCCAAAAGGTCTGATATGATTTTTGCAGGTCAAAACCCTTCATATAGAAAAAGATGGGCACCGGAGGCTTGCCAGGGGGCCCACAAACCTGCAGGGTGTTTCCAGGGGGGGTAAGCCGTGCCCCTTGGCTTGTGACCTCTAGGTGGGTCCCCTCCTGTATTTCCTTTTCCCGTTATTTTTTAGATATTCCAAAACAATTCTCCGTAACTTTTAAGGACTTTTGAGCTGTGTAGAATAGGTCTCTAAGATTTTCTCCTATTCCAGTCCACAATTCCAACTACCGGCATTCTCCCTCTTCCTGTAAATCTTGTAAAGTAAGAGAGAAAAGGAATAAGTATCGTACCATAATATGTATTAACAACCCATAATGCAATAATTATTGATATAAAAGCATGATGCAAAATGGACGTATCAACTCCTCCAAGCTTAGATCTCGCTTGTCCTCAAGCGAAAGCCGAGATCAATAAATATGCCCACATGTTTAGAGATAGAGGTGTCGATAAAATAAAATACAGACATGAAGGCATTATGATTATATTTAGAACAACAATACATATTGACACATAATATCTTATACTAGAGTAACAATTCATTCACAAGGCAAAGTATGAATCAAGAACTTTACTAAGAACTAACAAACTATGATTTTAGTCATTGAGGCAATTCTAGTTTATCGCGACGTAGGAAAGAGTCAATATAAAAGCTTGCAAAGAAATTCACATACTCAATCATCTTATGGTCTTTCATAATTGCTAACACTCATGCGGTACCTATAACGTCAAAGCTTCAATCGAACACAGAGAAAGATAGGGGCTTGTAGTTTTGCCTCCCAACTATTTACCTCAAGCGTAATGTCAACAATAATAACTCATGAACACCCACATCCGAGTGGTTATATTTGTCTAGATCATTCCCCAACACATGACGCTTTCCAAAAGATAAAGGCAAAATAAAGTAAATGGTGAATATCACCACGACTTTTACATAAAGGTAAGTACTAGAAGAGTAAAGGTAACAGATAGGCCCTTCGTAGAGGGAAGCAGAGGTTGCCATGCGCTTTTATAGTTGGATGCGCAATCCCTTAATTTAAAAGAACATCACTTTATATTGCCCCTTGTGATAAAGAAATTTATTATGCAGTTCGTCACTTTTATTTCTCATATATCACATGTTTGTATAAAGTTTATTTTCCTCGCACCAATAAATAACACATATTTAAAGTGCAATTTTTATTGCTTGCAACGATGACAACTTATTTGAAGGATCTTACTCAATCCATAGGTAGGTATGGTGGACTCTCAAGGCAGAACTTGGTAAAGGTTTTTTGATGCACAAGTAGTATCTCTACTTGGTGCAGGAGTTTCTGGCTAATATGAGGTGGATGCAAGCGAAACATGTTGAAGGATCTACAACCATATAACTTCTATTCGGAAATAAGAAAACATAATTCATTATGTTGTCTTCCTTGTCCAACATCAACCTTTTGGCATATGATATTTTAATGAGTGCTCACAATCACAAAAGATATCTAAGATAATATATTTATATGTGAACCTCTCTTTCTTTATTACTTCCTCATAATTGCAACAATGACCAATAGCTTTGTTTGTCAACTCACAACAAATTTCAATCGACATACTTTTTATATGTGAAGTCATCATTCCTCATAAGATCATTATGCATGTTCCTTTGATTTTATTCTATATTTCTTTCTATTTATTTTTCTTAAGATCATATGGCAAGCAAGAAAAGCCCTTGACTCAAAACTACTCTTTATTTTATAATTCTCGAACTTGCTTACATAGGGGGAACAAAAAGAAAAATCAAAACTAGATCACACTAAAACATTATTCTACTACATCAAGATATAACTAAAAGGATCAAACGAAGAGAAACAAAAAAGTAAGATGGTGTGATGGTGATACGATACTAGGGCACCTCCCCCAAGCTTGACACAAGCCAAGGGGAGTGCCCATACCCATGTGTTCATTGTCTTTCTTCAGAGGTAGTGGTTTTATATTCTTGGCGATTATGCCTATTAGAATGCGATTCTCCTCCTCAAGCTTATTATTTCACTGCGTGAGATCCATTATTTCCTTGTGAAGTTTTCCAGTGATGGTTAAAGCTCCCATAACCCATGGATGTTCCATTGTTGTGGAGGAAAAGGCAACACTCCTTTTCATATTTTCATAAGTGAGAAATTTAGCATTAGGAGGGATAACCGAATTTGGAATTTCTGAGCTCTGAAGTTCTTCCAACGTGGATTCAGGTGGTAAACGAGACGTAACTTCTTGGTCTTCCTCCATAGCATCTATCCTTTTCAAGTCAGCTTCCACCTTTTCCTTTGTGACCTGCCTGAAGTGGTGAAAGGCACGGTTCTCCCCAACAGAATCTTGCAAAGACATATTGCTCTGAATCTGCTGCAGAAATAGCTCAAAATGAAAACAATAGATATTTTCGAGATACGAAGGTCAAAACCTTCGAGGGATTATATAATGTATTTTTGCCGACTCGAAGGAGTCTTCAACAAGAGAACAGAGTCCGGAGGGTGCACGGGGTGGCCACAAGCCTGCAGGGCGTGGCCAGGGTGTAGCTCGCGCCCCCTGGCTTGTCGCCTCCTCGTGCACGCTTCGGACTGCTTCAAATTTTCCTAATTTTTTAAATATTCCAAAACTAGTAAAAATTTCCATTGAAAATGTTTTGGAGTCGGTTTGCTTACCGTAGCACATACCTATTCCTTTTCGTGGTCCGAGACGTTCTCCTAGTTCTCCCTAATTTACTCTTCTAGAGTTATGGTATTGATAATATTAGTTTCAACATTTATGGGAGTACGTGAGGTATAATGTTTGATTCTTTGCCCATTTACCACCTTCGTATTTGTGTCTTCAGCGTTGTTGATCTTGATGGCACCAAAACGATATACTTCCTCAATAATGTAAGGACCTTCCTATTTAGAGAGAACTTTTCCTACAAAAAATCTTAAACGAGAGTTGTATAGCAAGACATGATCACCTACATTGAATTCACGCTTTGGTATCCTTCTATCATGCCATCTCTTAACCTTTTCTTTAAACAACTTAACATTCTCATTGACATGGGTTCTCCATTCATCAAGTGAGCTAATGTCAAATAACCTCTTTTCACCAACAAGTTTGAAATCATAGTTAAGTTCTTTAATTTCCCAATAAGCTTTATTTTCTAGCTCTAGAGGTAAGTGACATGCTTTACCATAGACCATTTTATAAGGAGACATACCCATAGGGTTTTTGTGAGCGGTTCTATAAGCCCATAATGCATAATCAAGTTTCTTAGACCAATTCTTTCTAGATCTATTAACGGTCTTTTGCAAGAACAACTTAATTTGTTTATTGCTCAATTCTACTTGCCCACTATACTGAGGATGATAAGGAGATGCAACTCTATGATTAACATCATACCTAGCAAGCAATTTACGGAAAGCACCATGAATAAAGAGTGAACCACCATTAGTCATTAAATATCTAGGGACTCCAAATCTAGGGAAAATAACTTCTTTCAACATTTTAATAGTGGTGTTATGATCAACACTACTAGTTGGAATAGATTCTACGCACTTAGTAACATAATCAACAACAACTAGAATATGAGTATACCCGTTGGATCTTGATAAAGGTCCCATATAATCAAAACCCCAAACATCAAATGGTTCAATAACTAGAGAGTAATTCATAGGCATTTCCCGACGTCTAGACATATTACCAATTCTTTGACATTCATCACAAGACAAGACAAACTTACGAGCATCCTTGAAGAGAGTAGGCCAATAAAAACCAGATTGTAATACCTTGTGTGCAGTTCTATCTCCAGCGTGATGTCCTCCGTAGGCCTCAGAGTGACACTTGTATAGGATCTGTCCCTATACATGCTCAGGTACACAGCGTCTAATAATACCATCTACTCCTTATTTATAAAGGTGTGGATCGTCGCAAAAGTAAGGTCTTAAATCATAGAAGAACTTTTTCTTTTGTTGGTATGTGAAACTAGACGGTGTAAATTTAGCAACAATGTAGTTAGCATAATCAGCATACTAAGGAGCATTGCGTGAAGCATTTACGACAGCTAATTGTTCATCAGGAAAGCTATCATCAATAGGTATTGGGTCCTCAAGAACATTCTCTAATCTACACAAGTTATCCGCTACAGGGTTATCAGCGCCCTTTCTATCAATAATATGCAACTCAAATTCTTGTAGCATAAGAACCCATCTAATAAGTCTAGATTTAGCATCTTTCTTTTCCATAAGGTACTTCATAGCAGTATGGTCAGTGTGAACAGTCACTTTGGAATCAACAATATATGGTCTAAACTTATCGCAAGGAGACACAACTGCTAAAAATTCCTTTTCAGTGGTAGCGTAGTTTCTCTGAGCACTGTCTAGAGTTTTAGTAGTGTAATGGATGACATTTAATTTATTATCGACTCTTTGTCCCAGAACAACATCAACAACATAGTCACTTGCAACACACATAATCTCAAAGGGTAGGTTCCAATTAGGTGGTTGAACAACAGGTGCGGTTATCAAGGCTCTCTTAAGAATTTCAAATGGTTCTACACAATCATCATAAACAACGAAGGGAGCATCCTTTTGCAAAAGATTAGTGAGAGGCTTAGAAATCTTAGAGAAGTCTTTAATGAATCTCCTATGGAAACCAGCATGACCAAGGAACTTCTTATACCTTTAATATCTGTTGGAAACTTCTTATACCTTTAATATTTGTTGGACACGACATTCTTCACATCTCTACAAAACTTGATCAAGGTTGCTCAAGCAATGATCAAATAAAGTTCCGTAAACAAAAAAATCATCCATGAAAACCTCAACAATCTTTTCACAAAAGTCAGAGAATATAGTCATCATTCATCTTTGAAAGGTAGCAGGTGCATTGCATAAACCGATAGGCATACGTCTATTTGAAAAGGTACCGAAAGGGAAAGTAAAAGTAGTCCTCTCTTGATCCTCTTTTGATACAGGTATTTGAGAGAAGTGAGGATAATCATCTAGAAAGCAAAAATGTGTATGTTTGGATAGTCTTGATAACCCACAAGTATAGGGGATCGCAACAGTTTTCAAGGGTAGAGTATTCAACCCAAATTTATTGATTCGACAAAGGGGAAGCCAAAGAATATTCTCAAGTATTAGCAGTTGAGTTCTCAATTCAACCACACATGAAAGATTTAGTATCTGCAACAAAGTATCAGTAGCAAGGTAGTATGATAGCAGCAGTAGCAACAGTAACCAGTAGCAGCAGTGACAACAGTAGCAGCAAAGTAACGGCAGTAGCAACAGAGTAACAGTAGCAGTAGTGACAGCAGTAGTAGCAAAGTGACGTAACAAGGACCAGTAGGAAAAATTCCTAGGCATTGGATCGGTGATGGACGATTATGCGAGACGCTATTCATCATGCAATAGTTATCACACAGAGAGATATGTAACTAGCTCCAGTTCGTCAATCTAATGTAGGCATGTATTCCGTATGTAGTCATACGTGCTTAGGGAAAAGAACTTGCATGACATATATTGTGCATCCCTCCCGTGGCAGCGGGGTCCTAATGGAAACTACGGGATATTAAGGTTCTCCTTTTAATAAAGAACCGAACCAACGCATTAACACTTGGTGAATACATGAACTCCTCATACTGTGGTCATCTCCGGGACTGGTTCCGGCTATTGTCACTCCGGGGTTGTCGGGTCATAACACATAGTAGGTGACTACAACTTGCAAGATAGGATCTAAAACACACATATATTGGCAACAACATAATAGGTTCAGATCTGAAATCATGGCACTTGGGCCCTAGTGACAAGCATTAAGCATAGCAAAGTAGTAGCAACATCAATCTCAGAACATAGTAGATACTAGGGATCAATCCCCGTCAAAACTAACTCGATTACATGATAGATCTCATCCAGCCCATCACCGTCCAGAAAGCCTATGATGAGATTACTCACGAACGGTGAAGAGCATCATGGAATTGGCGATGAAGGAAGGTTGATGATGACGATGGCGACGATCTCCCCTCTCTGGAGCCCAGAACGGACTCCAGATCTGCCCTCCAGATGAAGAACAGGAGGTGGTGGCGCTTTCGTATCGTAAAACGCGATGAACTCTTCTCCTTGATTTTTTTCTAGTCGAAAGAGGTTATGTAGAGCTGGAATTGGAGGCGGTGGAGCCCCGAGGGCCTCACAAGCCTGCCAGGCCCGGCCAGGGGGGGCGGGCCTGGTGGGTTTGTGAGCTCCTGGCTCCGTCCCTCCAGGTGATTCTTGCCCCAGTATTTTTTATATATTCCACAAAATTCCTCGTAAATTTCTAGGTCATTTTGAGAACTTCTATTTCTGCGCAAAAACAACACCATGGCAATTCTGATGAAAACAACGTCAGTCCGGGTTAGTTCCATTCAAATAATGCAAATTAGAGTCCAAAACAAGGGCAAAAGAGTTTGGAAAAGTAGATACGACGGAGATGTATCAACTCCCCCAAGCTTAAAGCCTTGCTTGTCCTCAAGCAATTTAGTTGACAAACTGAAAGAGACAAAAGAAAAACTTTTACGAACTTTGTTTGATCTTGTTGTTGCAATTATGCCTAACTCATATCCAGAATTTCAGCAAGATCATTAGCAAACCACAAAAGCAAATGACCTCTAGGTCTCACGATAAACTCATATCAATGCATAGTCAACTAGCGAGCAATAATAATAAGTTCCAAATGTCAACACTTGAATCAAAACAATTATGAAGCAGTGTGAACATATGGTATCTTGCTAGCTCTTTCTGAGACTGCAAAACATAATTGCAGAGCACCTTCAAAGACCAAGGGCTAACTAAACATTGTAATTGATGGCAAAGAAGATCCAGTCACTGTCATACTCAACATAGTTAAAAGCAAAGCATAAAAATGACAGAGGTGCTTTCCAATTGGTGCTTTTAGAAGAAGAGGACGACTCAATAGGAACATAAATAGACAGGCCCTTCGCAGAGGGAAGCATTGATTTGCAGAGGTGCTAGAGCTCAAGCTTTGAAAACAGAGATAATAATTTTGGGTGGCATGCTTTCATTGTCAACACAATGACTAAGAGTTCTCACCATCTTCCACGCTATGCTATAGGCGGTTCCCAAATAGAAAAGTAAAGTTTTGACTCCCCCACCACCAATCAATCGCACTCCACGACTAGCCGAATACTCGGGTGCCGTCCATACCAACATCAATCCAGGGGGAGTTTTGTTTGCAATTATCTTTTTGATTTGAGCATGGAACTGGTCGTTCCAATTACCGGCCCCTTTCTCGTGAATGATAGTGAATAAACACATATCAAGGATAACACGCCTAGCATGGAAGATACTGATAGCCCCCTATCACCACAAGAGCTGTTCGGGCATGCAAAACAAATTATTTCTTGAAGATTTAGAGAGTGGCACATGCAAATTTACTTGGAACGGCAGGTAGATACCGCATATAGGTAGGTATGGTGGACTCATATGGAACAACTTTGGGTTTATGGAAGTGGATGCACAAGCAGTATTCCCGCTTAGTACAAGTGAAGGCTAGCAAAAGGCTAGGAAGCGACCAACTAGAGAGCGACAACAGTCATCAAAATGCTTTGAGATTAACCAACATTGAGTGCAAGCATGGGTAGGACATAAATCACCATGAACATAAATATCATAGAGGCTATGTTGATTTTGTGTCAACTACATGCGTAAACATTCGCCAAGTCAAGCCACTTGAATCATTCAAAGGATGATACCATCCTATCATACTACATCATAGTCATCTCAACATTCATGTGGGCATCCAAGACAAACCATTATAAGCTCCTAGCTAAGTAAGCATGGCATCAGCAACTATGATCTCTAAGTTGTCATTGCAAACATGTTTTTCTCACAACAAAGCTGAATCAGGAACGATGAGCTAGTCATATTTACAAAAAAAAATACATCGAGTCCATACCACCTTTTCCAGGCTCAGTCACTTCATCATATATCGTCATTATTGCCTTCCACTTGCACGACCAAATGATGTGAACAATAATAAGAGTGCTCGTGCATTGGACTAAGCTGGAATCTGCATGCAGAGACAAAGGAGAAGACAAAGTAATATGACTCTTTAACAGATAACAGATATGCATGCGAGAGCCACAAAACATTGTGACCATGATCTTCTACCTTGACCTAAAGAAAAAGAAAACTATTTACACGGGAAAGCTCTCAACAAGCAAAAGAAGAACAAGAAAATCTTTTTGGGTTTTCTCAAACTAGACACACACATGAAAAGAAACCGAGAAAAAGAAATAAACTAGCATGGATGAAACAGTGGCAAAGTGTGAACACCGACAAACAAAGTGAAAGAAATAAGGAAGAATGTAAAGTCGGTGAGAAACACGTACTCCCGCAAGCTTAGGCTTTTGGCCTAAGTTGGTCTACTCCCAAGGATGGAAATAACCAGCTCCGGGGTACTCCTGATTGGACTGAGGCTGCCACTGCTGTGTGAGCTCCTCTGGCTCCCACTGATAAAATGGCGTCTGGTACTCGACTGGTGGCTCGGGCACGGGCACCTGTGGTTGGGCTAAGCCCCAATATGCGTAGATGTCCGAGGGCATAATAATGTACCTGCCTGCATGAAGATTGAACAAAGAAGGAGCAGGCAAATTAATAGTCTCACGAGTACTCTGACTACATACCAGGTTATAAATCATCCTTCTATTTGTATCTCTATCAGGAAAGTCATGGAGAACCATGCTATCATAGTCTAGATATTTCTCGGGAAGAAGAATCTCTTCTTCCTCATCCGGTCTAATAGGTATCTCAAAATGTCTAGCAAGACGAGTAGCATAGATACTTCCATAGACAATGCCTTTAGAAAGGTTCGTGTTCAACCGTTGAGCTAGTATAGCGCCTAAGCTATAAGTTTTGTCGTTATAAAGGGCTTCGTGCAAGACCACAAGATCAGGGGAGCTAAGTGACCCAGCTTTCCCACGGCCAATCAAACATTTTCCCACAAATAGTGAGAAGTACCGAAGCATGGGAAAATGTATGCTAGCAGCTCTAGCACAAGACACTCCTCTCTCTTCACCTACAGCAATAGTATCGATGAAAGATTCCAAGTCCCGTGGACGAGGTTCTTGAATATCTCCAACTTAAGGTAATTTGCAAACATTGCAAAAATCCTAGAATGGCAAGCGCTGGGGGATATCATAAAGTTTGAACTCAACCATAGGAGGATTCTCCCTCGGATAGAAGTTAAAACTTTGCACGAAGATATTAGTGAGGAGGAGGTATTGCGAACACTTATCTTCAACAAAGGCGGTAAGGCCTGCGTTCTCCACCAAGTAGTAAAAGTCCTCATAAAGTCCGGCGGTGCATAAGACCACATCGCTTGGCCACTCGCACGCTCGAACTTCTGCAACTCGAGGGACGGGTTACTTGGGTTTCTTCTCACTTCCATGATCCTTGGGGTCACGGTTGGAAGATCCTCTTAAGAACCTCCTCATCTTTTCCCTTTTCTATCTCTGAAAATTTCTGAAATTTTTATCTATTCTAAGGAAAAGTGAGCAAGGCCCAACAAAACTCGTAGCAACTACTCCCACAAGTGCCTAAAGGCCATATTACGCATCAAAACTACTTGGGACCAGCTAAAATTAGCATGCAAAGCTCAAGAACATGGTCAACAAGGTAGCAAAAATACGCGAAGTATAAGCTACTAGAGAAAAAACTAATTGGACCAATGGAGGAGTTACTTACCAAGGAGTAATTTCCCTAAAATAGTTCGCAGAATGGTGCTTTGAGCAAGGAGCTCGAAAATTCCAGCAAGAGGAGCAGGAACACAGGTTTGAGCTAGGAAACGATTTTTTGTGGAGGTAGGAGAAGTGGATGAGAGCTAGAATGAATGGAGGGGGTGCATGTGGGCCCCACAAGCCTGCTAGGCCCGGCCAGGGGGGGGGGCTGGTGATCATGGCACTCGGGCCCTAGTGACAAGAATTAAGCATGGCAAAGTAGTAGCAACATCAATCTTAGAACATAGTGGATACTAGGGATCAATCCTCGTCAAAACTAACTCGATTACATGATACATCTCATCCAACCCATCACCGTCCAGCAAGCCTACGATGAGATTACTCACGAACGGTGAAGAGCATCATTGAATTGGTGATGAAGGAAGGTTGATGATGACGATGTCGACGATCTCCCCTCTCCGAAGCCCAGACCTGACTCCAGATCTGCCCTCCAGATGAAGAACAGGAGGTGGCGGCGCCTCCATATCGTAAAACACGATGAACTCTTCTCCTTGATTTTTTTCCTGTCGAAAGATGTTATATAAAGCTGGAATTGGAGGCGGCGGAGCCTCGAGGGGCTCACAAGCCTGCCTGGCCCGACCAGGGGGGCCTGGTGGGCTTGTGAGCTCCTAGCTCTGTCCCTCCACGTCATTCTTGCCCCAGTATTTTTTCTATATTCCACAAAAATTACTCGTAAATTTCTAGGTCATTCCGAGAACTTTTATTTCTGCGCAAAAACAACACCATTGCAATTCTGCTGAAAACAGCGTCAGTCCGGGTTAGTTCCATTCAAATCATGCAAATTAGAGTCCTAAACAAGGGCAAAAGAGTTTGGAAAAGTAGATACGACGGAGACGTATCAGATAGTATTTCTAGCATTTGATCAATAAAAGGTAGTAGGTAATGATGTTTCCTAGTAGCCTTATTTAATTTCATGAAATCAATCAACATTCTATATCCTGTAACAATTCTTTGCCGAATCAATTCATCTTTATCATTAAGAACAACAGTAATACCTCCCTTTTTAGGGACACAATGAACGGGACTAACACATCTACTATCAACAATAGGATAAATTATACCTGCCTCATAAGTTTTAGTATTTCATTTCTTACCACTTCCTTCATTTTAGGATTTAATCGTCACTGGTGATCAACAACTGGTTGACCATCAGGCTCCATATTGATTTTGTGCTGACATAAAGTGGGACTAATGCCCTTAAGATCATCAAGAGTATATCCAATAGTGGCACGGTGCTTCCTCAGAGTTTTCAGTAATCTCTTTTCTTCATGCTTTGAAAGGATAGCACTAATAATAACAGGATATATCTCCTTTTCATCAAGATAAGCATACTTCAGTGTATCAGGTAATTGTTTAAGCTCAAACAAGGGATCACCCATGGGTGGAGGAGAATCCCCAAGTATTTCAACAGGTAGGTTGTGTTTTAGAATAGGCCGCTGATCAAAGAAAATCTTATCTATTTCATTCCTTTCATTCATATGCATATCATTTTCATTCTCTAGATAATATGTTCTAATAATTCAATAGGAGGCACAGCGATAGAAGCGAGACCAATAATTTCATCTTTACTAGGCAATTAATTGTCATGGGGTTGTCTACGAAATTTAGAGAAATGGAACTCATGAGATGCATCCCCAAAACTTACAGTAACCGTTTCTTTTTCACAATCAATCTTAGCATTAACACTATTCAAGAAGGGTCCACCGAATATAATGGGACAAAAACCATCTTGTGGGGAACCCAGAACAAGAAAATCAGTAGGATACTCTATTTTCCCACACAAGACATCAACTTCTCTAACAATCCCAATTGATGAAATAGTATCTCTATTAGCGAGCTTGATGGTAACATCAATTTCCTCTAATTTAGCTCGTGCAATATCATTCATAATTTCTTGGCATAAGGTAAAGGGACTCACGCTCACACTAGCACCCACATCATATAAGCCATGATAATAATGATTTCCTATTTTAACAGAAACAATAGGCACGCCAACAATAGGTCTATGTCTACCCTTAGTATCAGGTATAGCAATTCTAGCGGCTTCATCACAGAAGTGAATGACATGACCATCAATATTATCAACCGAGAGATCATTAACCATAGCAATATTAGGTTCAACTTTAATTTCTTCAGGAGGTATAGGTGTTCTAGTACAACTCTTACGAACCACAGTTGAAGCTTTACCATGTTCCTTGATCCTAACAGGAAAAGGTGGCTTCTCAATATAAGCAGTAGGAGTAACATGATCAACATGATAAATAATAGTTTCTTCTTCAACCTTAATAGGTTCTACCACTTTAACTACAATGGGAGGATGATATTTAAACCTCTTCTACTTGGGGAGATCAATATGAGTAGCAACGATTCACAGAATGAAGCTACTACCTCGGAGTCATGTCCATATTTAGTGCTAAAATAATGAAAAGCTTCGGTGTCTTTAAAGGATTTAGCACAATCAAACTTAAGGCTTCTACCTGATTGATTAACTTCGTCAAGTTCCCAATCTTAAGAGTTGCGTTTAATTCTTTCCAATATGTCCCATTTGAATTAATATGTTTCTTCATAAAGGAACCAACACAAGAAGTGTCGAGCATGGATTGATCATTACGAGAGAGCCAAGTATAAAAATTCTGAATAATAATTTCTCTCGGGAGTTCATGACTAGGGCATGAATATAACATTGACATAAGCCTCCCCCAAGCTTGAGCGATTATTTATCCTTCACGAGGCCAAAACTATAGATATAATTCCGATCATGATGAACGAGATGGATAGGATCAAACTTCTGATGAAGTTCCAATTTCAATCGGTTGTAGTTCCATGATCTAATATCATAACATAGCCTATACCGTGTCAACGTCTTTCCCTTCAAAGATAAAGGAAAGACCTTCTTCTTGACATCATCCTCGGGAAGACCTCCAAGCTTAAATAATCCACAAACTTCATCCACATAGATTATGTGCAAGTCAAGATGTAGTGTTCCATCTCCGGCATAAGGACTAGCTAGCAGTTTTTCGACCATACCCGAAGGAATTTCATAATAAATATTTTCGTTAAGTGCAGCAGGTGGAGGAACATCTCTTTGTGCTTCTGGTCGGGTGAAGATACCCCGAACAAACCCCTCAAAGGATTATTTTCCATAGTGACAAGTGACAATAAATTTCAGCACAATATATAAATTTTTTGTTACCAAGTTCCACTTACCAAAGGCGCTTCACTCCCCGGGAACGACACCAGAATAGAGTCTTGATGACCCACAAGTGTAGGAGATCTATCATAGTCCTTTTGATAAGTAAGAGTATCGAACACAACGAGGAGCAGAAGGAAATGAAAAGCGATTTTCAGTAAGGTATTCTCTACAAGCACTGAAATTATAAGTGACACATAGTTTTGTGATAAGGTAATTCGTAACGGGTAGCAAGTAAAAAATGTAACAATGGTGCAGCAAGGTGGCCCAATCCTTTTTGTAGCAAAGGACAAGCATATACAAACTCTTATATAAATAAAAGCGCTCTCGAGGACACATGGGAATTTATGTCAAGCTAGTTTACATCATGCTCATATGATTCACCTTCGCTACTTTGATAATTTGATACGTGGGTCGACCGGTGCTTGGGTGCTGCCCTTACTTGGAAAAAAATCCCACTTATGATTGAACTCTCTCGCAAGCATACATAACTATGAAAGAAGAATTAAGATAAATCTAACCATAGCATTAAATCTATGGATCCAAATCAGCCCCTTACGAAGCAACGCATAAACTAGGGTTTAAGCTTCTGTCACTCTAGCAACCCATCATCTACTTTTACTTCCCAATGCCTTCCTCTAGGCCCAAATAATGGTGATGTGTCATGTAGTCGACGTTCACATGACACCACTAGAGGAGAGACAACATATATCTTATCAAAATATCAAACGAATACCAAATTCATAAGATTACTTATAACAGGACTTAGCTTATGTCCTCAGGAACAAACGTAACTACTCACAAAGCATATTCATATTCATGATCAGAGAAGTATTAATAATCATTAATGATCTGAATATATAATATTCCACCAAATAAACAAACTAGCATCAACTACAAGGAGTAATCAACACTACTAGCAACCCACAGGTACCAATCTGAGGTTTTGAGACAAAGATCCGATACAAGAGAGGAACTAGGGTTTGGAGAGGAGATGGTGCTGATGATGATGTTGATGGAGATTAACCCCCTCTCGATGAGAGGATCGTTGGTGATGACGATGGATTAGATTTCCCCCTCCGGGAGGGAAGTTTCCCCGATGGAATAGCTCCATCGGGGCTCTAGATTGGTTCTTTTGAAGTTCCGCCTCGAGACGGAGGCACCTCATCGCCAAAGGTCTGATATGATTTTTTTCAGGTCAAAACCCTTCATATAGCAGAAGATGGGCACCGGAGGCCTGCCGGGGGGCCCACAAGCCAAAAGGGCGCGGCGAGGGGGTAGGTCGCGCCCCCTTGCTTGTGACCTTCTGGTGGGTCCCCTTCGGTATTTCCTTCGCCCATTATTTTTTATATGTTCCAAAACAATTCTTCGTGACATTTTAGGACTTTTGGAGTTTGCAGAATAGGTCTCTAAGATTTGCTCCTTTTACAGTCCAGAATTCCAGCTGCCGACATTCCCCCTCTTCATGTAAATCTTGTAAAATAAGAGAGAAAAGGGACAAGTATTGTACCATAATGTGTATTAACAACCCATAATGCCATAAATAATGGTATAAAAGGATGATGCAAAATGGACTTATGACTACACAGTTCTACAAAATTCCACCTTGGTGCCTCCGTATATCGAGGAACATATGGATATTGTACACTCCAAGAACCCGGAGCAATATGAACCCTGGATCAAACGTACACACATGTCGTTACTCGGCGGTTGGTTGAAAACACGTCTCATGCATGACCCTGAAGTGGGAGATGAGCTGTACTTGGTGGCCAAGTCACCATCTTCGACTATATCGACTTTCAAAGGGTACGAGATAAATGGGAATATATTTTACATGATCGCCCAAGAAAAACAGAGCACCAACAAAAACAGTGGTGTCCGTTGTTTGCAACAAACACCAACAATAGGCCAAAGGACACATGTTATAGTTACATAGAGGAGATTTGGGAACTTTACTATGGAAACAATCTGAATGTCCCTTTGTTTCGGTGCAAATAGGTGGGGTAAAGGAAGACCCGCGGTACGAAATGACAACAGTGGATCTAAACAATCTTGGGTACACAGATGAACCATTCATCCTAGCCAATGATGTGGCGTAGGTTTTCCACACGAAGAACATGTCTACCAAACCGAGAAAAAGAATAGGTAAGGAAGCGAATACATCATACCATGAGACAAAGCGCCATATAGTTCTTTCAGGGAAAAGAAACATCGTGGGAGTGGAGGACAAGACAGACATGTCACCAAATTACGAAAAGTTTCACGAAATTCCTTCCTTTAGAGTGAAGACTGGTCCAAGCATCCTGTTAAATGATGAAGATTGTGCATGGTTACGACGCAAAGGGACACACGTGAAGAAAAAGTTTTATAGCCCAACATCCCAATCTCGGATGTGACTAGCTTTCACTGTCATCACTTTCTTCTTAGTGATTTTCCGGATATATATGTGTGTGTTTTCACATTTGAAACGTGAAGAAACATTATGTAGCTAAGTGGACTATCTCTTTCGAAGTATCAGGGTTCCGGACGAATACTCATATCTTACAAAGGCATTTCATTTTTCAATCTTATTTTAACTCCACACTTTTTGTGCCCTCAATATGCATCATTCAAAGCCACCTCATAAATTTTCAAACCTTTCTTCTCACCTCATTTGCTATTTTCCATGCATTTAATAAATTATTTGAGCTAAATTACCCTTAAATTAAAAAGAGGTACAAATGAACTCTGAAAAGGATGAAACTTGGCATGGTATCATCATTTCACCCACATGGCTTGTGCTACAAAGTTGGGAGGGCTACGACAAAAATAGGACGCACTTCATGTAAAAATTGGACTATCCCTTTCGAAGTATCACTCATCTCTTACAAAGGCATTTCATTTTTCTTAATCTTATTTCAACTCCTGAATTTTTGTGCCCTCAATATGCATCATTCAAAGTCACCTCATAAATTTTCAACCCTTTCTCACGAAATTTGTTATTTTCCATGCATTTAATGATTTATTTGAGCTAAATGACCCTGAAATTGAAAAGCGCTACAAATGAACTCTGAAAAGGCTGAAATTTGGCATGGTATCATCATTTCACCCACATGGCATGTGCTAAAAATTGGTAGGGCTAAGGCAAAAACAGGTTGCACTTTGCGTACAAACTGGGCTATCTCTTTTGAAGTATCACCGTTCCGAATGAATACACATCTATTACAAATGCATTTCAGTTTATAATCTTATTTCAACTCCACTCTTTTTGTGCCCTCAATATTGATCATTCAAAGCCACCTCATAAATTCTCAACCCTTTCTCACTCCATTTGCTATTTTCCTTGCATTTAATGATTTATTTGAGCTAAATAACCCTGAAATTTAAAAGTGCTAGAAATGAACACTAAAAAGGCTGAAACTTGGCATGGTATCATCATTTCACCCACATGGCATGTGCTAAAAAGTTGGGAGGGTTATGACAAATGCAGGATGCACTTCGTGTACAAACTCGGCTATCTCTATGGAAGTATCAGGGCTCCGGACGAATGCTCATCTCTTACAAAGGCATTTCAATTTTTTAATCTTATTTCAACTCCAGACTTGTTGTGCCTCAATATTCATCTTTGAAAGCCACCTCACAAATTTTCAACCCTTTCTCACCTCATTTTCTATTTCCATGCATTTAATGATTTATTTGAACTAAATGACCCTTAAATTGAAAAGCACTACAAATGAACTCTGGAAAGGCTGAAACTTGGCAAGGTATCATCAGTGCACCCACATGGCATGTGCTAAAAAGTTGGGAGGTTACGACCAAAACGGGATGCACTTCGTGTACAAACTGGACATCTCTTTCGAAGTATTAGGGTTCCACACGAATACTCATCTCTTACAAAGCCATTTCATTTTTAATCTTATTTCAACTACAAACTTTTTGTGCCCTCAATATGCATCATTCATTGCGACCTCATAAATTTTCAACCCGTTCTCACCTCATTTGCCATTTTCCATGCATTTAATGATTTTTTTTGAGCTAAATGACCGTGAAATTGAAAAGCACTACAATTGAACTCTGAAAAGGCTGAAACTTGGCATGGTATCATCATTTCAGCCACATGGCATGTGCTAAAAAGTTGGAAGGGTTACGGCAAAAACAGGATGAACTTCTTGTACAAACTGGATTATCTCTTTCAAAGTACCAGGGTTCCACATGACATTTCATGTTTTTAATTACCATATTTCATATAATGATAAAAAAAACTAATATTAAAGTATTTTTTGTTAAGAACTTTTATATGCAAAAAAATAACATATAAAAATAGCAAAAGTGAAAATAGATGCGCTTATAGAGAAAATTCAACCTAAATTCAAAGTGCTAATTGTACATCATCCGCTCAACTAGCACTTTAAATTTCTAGGTTGAATATTCTATATAATAAAGCATACTTCAATTCTGCACGCGCAGAGGGGCTTAAAGACCACTACCATTGTGCTTCTCTTGGCGAGTTGGGACTAAACTTCCTCGGACGTACCAGGAACAGGCATGTAGTCCGGATTGGTGGCTCCAACCAGGACTAAAGGGAAGCTTTTGTCCCGGTTGGAGCCACCAACTGGGACTATAGCCCTTTGCTTCCCTCCCTTTGGGCTGCTGAAAACGAGCTTTAGTCCCGGTTGGTGGCTCATATAAGTAGGACTTCGGAAATTTTGATCTCCCTCTCTCCATTCGATTCCTCGATGCCGACGCCCCTGCCCTGACGCCGCCAGGCTATCGGAGTCACCGCCTCCCCCTAATACGTCCTCATTGTCGCCGCCGCCTCCGAAGCCGTCCTCGTCATCGCTGCCACCAATGCTGGTCGCGTGCGCGTCCTCCCTCTACCCACCAACGAGCAGCTGCTACGCCCTAGCCCTCCTCTGCTCCCAAGTTGAGCTCGACCGCTCCTCCCTCTCCTCCCTAGCTCCGTTCGCCTCCCGTCGGGATTCGCTCGGGTGGCCCCTCCTCTCCCCATGTCGTGCTCCAGCGCCCACCTCCTCTCCCCTCAACGGCACCGTGCACCCCCCAACACCGGCCATGCACCACCCTGGCTCTCTGAAATTTCACTAATTTCGTTCATATATATGAACCCTACGTGTTCATCTTGAGACCATTTCACCATTAGAGCAATGGATTTTTTCACCCTCGAGTTAATTTTGTAAGAAATGTTAACAGTTTTACCATTGAGGCTTTTTAATGATTGGGAAACAACATTAGTATTGACTATTTCAAAATCTTGCATTACAAAAGATGCAAGATTTGTTGAGATCTATTTTCTTTAGTAATTAATGCTTGTGTAACTGACTGTTGCAGGAACAAATTTTGTTTGATAAAATAAATAGTAATTCAGATCATGATTTGACAAAAGGATTGTAGTTTCAGAAGTTTGACACAAACAATTGTAGGTTCATCTAAAACTAGAATTTTAGTCCCGTCTATATTTGCGTGTTACTGAAATTTTTAGCGTGTGACTTTTAGAGTATTCACCTACAAACTTGGTTAGGTTTATGAATGACGCGTGTTAGTTTTTAAATTTGCAAGGTTTTTGAATGTGAATGCATTGTTTATGTGCCTTTATTTCAATTTATAGTATATTTCCTACAGTGTGAAGTTGATTACAACCTCGTTTATTAAATATTTGTAAAAATTTATTAATGTTTATTAAACAGTAGGAATTTAAATACTTGCAGAATTTGTTCTCGATGTTGACGTATGATGCCTGGCCTACATCCTCGTTGTCGACTCGGTGGCGACCACCTACTTGACAGGCGCCAGCATGTCCGGGACTGGGCTCCGCTGGGCTGGCATTGGTATGAGCTACCTTCCGAGGCGCGCAGCTTGGTGAAGAACCGGGCTCACGTCGTCGACCCGAAGCTTCTTTGGTGGCGGTTACGTCGGCCACTTTTGGTGCCGAGACTGCCGACCCCCGAGGAGGAGGTACGTCGCGGTGTTAGGGAGGAGGACGAGCACGTCCGTCGCTACATGGAGGCATTGGATGCCAGGTTCTCCAATACCTGGCAGATTCTTCATGGATCTCACCCAAGTTATGATGCGGTGCTGGTTCCTGCTCTTTGGGTGTCCACCACCCGCGCCTCAGTATAGCGGTAGCTCTTTGTTGGTTGATTAGTTAGATATTATTCGAGAGATGTATTAGTGTATTTGAGAGATGTATTTGTGATGTATTCGAGATTATATATTTGATAATATTAAGTGGATTATTCAATGATGCATTAATTAAGTGGATTATTCTATGTGTTAGTGATATTATATATACATGATAATCTTGCTAGCTAAAGTGAATACTTAATTGTTTTATCTTTTTCTCGGTTGGTTAAGGTAAGGACGGTAGAGACAAAGACCATGATCAAGAGCATGTCTTGTACGCCATGATACTCTCTGGAAACAAAGAGAATGAAGAAGAAGATGATTTCTCACAATACCTTGACCCATCGGGGTGAGGGAATTGAGGAAGAACAACCAACATACGAGGGGAACCAAACGATGATGCTGAAGAATTTTATCTCGAACTATCAAAGTCCGGTGAGGTATATATATATGCATATATATATATATATATATATATATATATATATATATATATTAAAGAATCTCCTCCTTTAGCCCTTCGGATCGAGCAAATCTTCTATGAGCAGAGCAGTACAAGGCCCGGCCAAAGAGTTGCCCGAGGGCACAAGGTACAACATTGACACGATAATATTATGTGGAGAACCAACTGATCCCCAAAAGAGTGCATCCAAATTTGTACTTCAATGCAGAGTTATTGTTAGGGACCAAATCCCTATCTCTATTCAAGAATGGCATAGGCCAAAGCAAGATGACGAAGTTAGTTTTATGGACGAAAGAGCAAAAAATCTGCTTTGGGATACGCTCATGACACGTTTCACCCTAACAGAGCATTTCTCAGATGAACAACTTGAGGAAGTCAAGAAGTTTTCTCTTAAGAATATGGCCACCCAATTCCGCAACTAGAAGAACAACCCGACTTCGGCAAACAAGGAAAGATTCTAGAATTCACTCGACAATACCAGAAGATAGAAGATCACTAGGACTTATTTCAGCAGTTCAAGCAATCAGAAACAACTAACGAGCTGGTGACGATAAACAAGGAAAATGCTCAGAAAAAAGAGAATCACAATTCTCTGGAGCCAGGTGGCTAGAAGAGTGGCATTCCTAAGTGGGATGAATTCGAGTAGAAGATGATTGATGCAGGGGTCACTCCGCAAACATCCACTTGTGGAGCACGCAAGTCTTAAAAATCCTTCTCAAGTTATACTTGCTGCAATAGAAGATGCTCGAACGGGGGTGTTCCAGCACGAGACAGAGAACGAAGAGCTTACACGCGCCCTCAAGAATCCTCAAGCAAAGGCGTTATTCCGTGGATTGAGGGGTTTAAGGACTGGAGCGACTCTTACATAAGTCGCTCGAGAAAGAATAATCAGGAGGAAGCCAAGAAGAAGCAGGATGCTAACCGGCTTGAGGATTATGAACGTCAATTCTTGCGACAACAGGAGCCGATCGACACACTTACCCAGCAAAGGACGCGTCAGTTGCGAGAGCAACGAGCAGATCCAACATTGGATAGTACCGTCCCATTGATGCTGAAAACTAGTGTGGGTTCCACGGGGGTCCTTGCCGAGTATGCACTGCTGGCTCGCTACCCCGTGGATGAAATCAGAGAGACGAAAAGTTGTGAGCTACACATGAAACTCAAGAACATATCCAGGAAGGCAGCGGTCGGTTATGCTTTAACTATTGGGGAACGTTGCATGGGAAACAAAAGTTTTCCTCCGCACACGAAAACCTATCATGGTAATGATCATATACGAGAGGGGAGATTGGATCCACATACCCTTCAAGATTGCTAAGAGGAAGCATTGAGAAACGCGATTGATGTAGTCGAACGCCTTCACGATCCAATCACGATCCGTCCCACGAACTCCGTCCTGATCTAGTACCGAAGAGACGACACCTCTGCGTTCAACACACGTACAGCTCGATGACGATCTCTTCCTTCTTGATCCAGCAAGAGAGACGAAGAGGTAGCTGAATTCTTCGGCAGCACGATGACATGGCGGTGATGATGGTGGAGCAACTCCAGCAGGGCTTCGCCGTGCCATACCGAACTAGCTACGGGGTGTCACGAAGTAGTGGAGGGAGAGAGGGTTGCACAAAGGTTGGGGTGCAAAAAGCCTCTCCAACCTCCACTATATATTGGAGGAACAAGAGAGATGGTTGCTTGCCTCCTACTCCAAGTAGGGGGGTTCGGCCGAGCCAAAGAGGGAGGAGTCCTCCTCCAATTCGGTTTGCTCGAGGACTCCTTCCCATCTTGTCCACCTCATTCCTTTTATTTTCTTTTACCTTTTCTTTATTGTTCTCAGCCGAAATAGGCTTATTGGGCTAGCCTCACCAGCCCACTAAAGGCTGGTGTGCCACCCATGGGCCTATTAGGTTCTCTCCCGGGTGGGTGGGACCTCCTTGTAAAAGCCCAGAACCCATTCGTCACTCTCGATACTTTACCCAGTAATGCCCGAAATCTTTACAGAAGCCAAATGCTGCAATTCTACTGTGGGGACCCCGACTTACGAGGGGATATCTCCGAATGAACGTGCTCAGTAATCGCGGAGATCAGTGCTCACCGAACACACAGCTACTGAATATTAAGAGTCTTACATCCAAACGTATCGTTTCATACAACAAATGACCATTGTGGTCAAGACATACATATATAGGGCCTTGAGGGCCAATACACCAAACTAGACCAATAGCGGAAATATTGGTCGAAAGCGTGAACCCATGCCATCAGCCTTAACCTACAGGCACTGTGACTGGGAAGCGTCCTAGCTCGCAAGAACGTCATCGAGTTAATCTTCACCAAATCCTGTTTTCTCATACCTGGTCAATGAAATAACCAGTGGCAAGCCAATGAGTACTTTTGATTGTACTCACAAACAACCCATGATATGAAGAATGCAAGTGAAGGATAACAATAACATGCTTCTCTGGTGGATATCTATTTGGTGGTAAGTAAACATGATCATGGGTATGCATCATAAGTTAAGAACTACTTTTGAAGAAAAGGTTAGATATATCAATATTTCTGTCGAGGGCTGAACCATCTGGGTTCACCCTATATGCCAAGTCACCGAACTTGGTCATATCATCACTTTCATGATAACACCATATAACACATACGCACACACACTTGGTTTATGCGGAAACAACTCGACGTAGTTTAATAAGGATTACCCAACTGTCCTTGACCGTGGACACGGCTATTCGAATAGGTTTACACTCTGCAGAGGTAGTACGCTGGACCCACGGGATCTGGGAAACTTCCGTGTCATCCACGACTCGCGGTATATGACATACCCGAGGTAAGTACCCGATCAATGCCTTTCCCCTCTCGATACTAGACAAAGAGGTCCACTCGATTGGTACCCAGCCTACATGGTGTACGTCTTACGAGCACCAACTCTGGACAGTATCAACCATGCATGGACCAATGGTGTGCCTGGAACACGTAAAAACGGCATAGTCGCCCTACCTGGCACGACCCCATCACGAGAGTGACCACACATCACTCCCGCCACTAGTAATGTGGCTCTTTGCTAGCACCGACAAGAGTAATCAACACAACCCCATCCCATAAAGGGGTAACGTGGTTGTATATGTAAGGTTGGGACGGTCGACACATTATAAATCTATTCCCATTTCCTAAACCATACACACACAAATACCCGGTGCACCACTTCACCAAATGTGGCCAGCTAACTCATCATCACCCTCGGGCCTTAGTGGCACCCGACGGGGTTTTCATAAGTGTTTGATTTATACCAACAACATGCTCATGCTACTGTTACTCTAGCTTTACTTGTCAACATGATACAAGCATGACCCTCATAGGTGGTAGGATCAAGCTTAATGCATGTGCTCCGGAGGAGCCATCGGCAACGTCACATCAATGATTTACCAACACTTATGATCATATGCAATGAAAATACTTGCTATACTAACATGCAATATAACATATGCCCAGTCATGGTCTTATAGAAATATTCCAAAAGCTTGAAATAGGCAGGAAAGGTTTTGAAGGGATTTGCCCAATATTTTGAACATGACCATGTGTTGAAACTCATATATATGGAATATATATGCTCACTGAGTTTCCCTAAAATTTCTCAAATATTTTGAAAGCAATAAAAATAACTTTCCGTCATAAGAGACCATTTCTGGCCTCACAGAAAGGCATTTAAATAAAATAATAAAATAACTTTCAAAATAATAATATTGTGGTTTTTGGAAGACGTTTTGATAATAGGTTTTAAATAAAATAATTGGTGCAAAATAAGTTCCCTAATTTGAGGACTAGTAGTACAAACCTCATTTCACGGGTTTTGAAAGCTTCATTCAAAGAAATGCATTTTGGTGAAAATAATATTTGGTAAAAATAGTTTCTCATCCTAAACACATAGTATGATCATTAGGCAGGAGTTTTGGGCTAAGGAGGTGAGTCTGGAGAATAGCAAGAATTATTGAGAATCAACACAAACATGCCAGCAAGCAAGCAAACAACAGTCACTTCAAGCATCACAAGCATTCTCAAAAAATTTAAATTGGTCCTAATTTTTGAAATAAGTTAACTAGTCAGGAAAGCTAAACACAGGGTGTGACACCTGTATATAAATCTTCATTTCTGGACCATTCCGGAGACCCTTGTGACGTCCGGGATCTCATCCGGGACTCCGAACAACATTCGGGTACCAACATCAATAATTCAACTATACCGAAACGTCACCGAACCATAAGTGTGTAGACCCTCCGGGTACAAGAACTACGTAGACATGACCGAGACACTCTCCAGTAAATATCCAATAGTGGGACCTAGATGCCCATATTGGATCCTACATATTCTACTAAGATCTCATCGGTTGAACCTCTATGTCAAGGATTCAGTTAATCCCGTATAATGTTCCCTTTGTCCTTCGATATGTTACTTGCCTACGATTCGATCATCAGTATCTCTATACCTATTTCAATCTCGTTACTCCCATGTCTCTTTACTCGTTCCATAATACAAGATCCCGTGGTTAACTTTTTAGCCACATTGCTTGCAAGGCTTGTTTGTGATGTTGTATTACTGGGTGGGCCCCGAGATACCTCTCCGTCATACGGAGTGACAAATCCCAGTCTTGATCCATGCTAACTAAACGGACACCTTTGGAGATACCTGTAGAGCAACTTTATACTCACCCAGTAACGTTGCGACGTTTGATACACATAAGGCATTCCTCCGGTGTCAGTCAGTTACATGATATCATGGTTACAGAAACGCATACTTGACATGCAGAAAACTATAGCAACAAAATGACACAATCACATGCTACGTTTATAGTTTGGGTCTTGTCCATCACATCATTCCCCTAATGATGTGTTCTCGTTATAAACTCACAAAACTTGTATATGGCTAGGAAACCTTAACCATCTTTGATCAACGAGCTAGTCAACTAGAGGCTCACTAGGGACATTGTTTTTTCTATATATCCACACATGCATTTGTGTTTCCATTCAATACAATTATAGCATGGAAAATAAACAATTATCTTGAAAGAGGATATATAATAATAACTATTTTATTATTGCCTCTAGGGCATATTTTCAATAGTCTCCCACTTGCACTAGAGTCAATAATCTAGCTTCATATCTCTATGTGATTTACAATGTAATGAATCTAACACCCATACAGTTTTGGTGTTGATCATGCTTTGCTCGTGGAAGAGGCTGACTCAGCAGATCTGCAACATTCAGATCCATGTGCACTTTGCAAATATTTATGTCCTCCTCCTTGATGTAATCGCAGATGCCATTGAAGCATCCCTTTATGTGTCTGGTCCTCTAGTGAAACCTTGTTTCCTTGGCTAGAGTAATGGCACAAGTGTTGTCACGGAACAGAGTGATTGGGTCTAGTGCACTTGGCACTACTCCAAGATCTGATATGAACTGCTTCATCCAGACACCTTCCTTAGCCACCTCCGAGGCAACTACGTACTCTGCTTCGCATGTAGATTCAGCTAAGATGCTTTGCTTGGAACTGCACCAGCTTACCACACCCACATTAAGAATAAATACATATCCGGTTTGTGATTCAGAGTCATTCCGATCAGTGTCGAAGCTTGCATCGATGTAACCCTTTACAATGTGCTGTTTATCACCTCCATAAACGAGAAACATTTCCTTAGTCCTTTTCAGGCACTTCAAAATATTCTTGACTGATGACTAGTGCTCCACTCATGGATCACATTCAAATCTACCCTCCATACTTACGGCAAGGCTGACATCCGGTCTAGTGCACAACATTGCATACATGATAGACCCTATGACTGAAGCAAAGGGGACGACACTCAACTTTATACCATGTAACACATGATAGACCTTATTGGATTGTTCCATTCCAAACTTCTTCCAAATCTTACAAAGGTATGTGCTTTCTGAAAGTCCTATTAGGTGTCTCGATCTATCTCGGAAGATCTTAATGCCCAATATGTAAGCAACTTCTCCCAGGTCCTTCATTCAAAAACTTTTATGAAGTTATCCTTTATGCTTTCCAAAATCTCTACATTGTTTCCAATCAACAATATGTCATCCACATATAGTATTAGAAAAGCTATAGAGATACCACTCACTTTCTTGTAAATACAAGCTTCTCCAAAAACTTGTATAAACCCGAAACGCCTTGATCACCTCCTCAAAGCGTTGATTCCAACTCCGAGATGCCTGCACGAGTCCATAAATGGATCGCTGGAGCTTGCATACTTTGTCAGCATTCTCTGGATCGACAAAAACTTCTGGTTGTATCATATACAACTCTTCCTCAAGAAACCCGTTAAGAAACGCTATTTTGACATCCATCTACCATATTTCATAATCGAAAAATGCAGCTATTGTAACTTGATTCTGACGGACTTAAGCATCACTATGGGTGAGAAAGTCTCATCGTAGTCAACTCCTTGAACTTGTGAAAAATCCTTTGCCACAAGTCGAGCTTTATAGACGATCACATTACCATCGGCGTCCGTCTTCTTCTTAAAGATCACATTGTTCTGAATGGCCTTCTGGCTTTCAGGTAATACTTCCAAAGTCCATACTTTGTTTTCATACATAGATCCTATCTCGGACTTCATGGCCTATAATCATTTGTTGGAATCCGGGCCCACCATCGCTTCTTCATAGCATGTAGGCTCATTGTTGTCTAACAACAAAATTGATAAGACAGGATTCCCGTACCACTCTGGAGCAATACGTGCCCTTATCGGCCTACGAGGTCCGATAGCAACTTGATCTGAAGTTTCACGATCATTATCATTAGCTTCTGCTTCAACTAGTGTAGCCTTGCGCCACCATCTGGTTGAAGCAAAGGCTCTACAACCTCATCAAGTTCTGTCTTCTTCCCACTCAATTCTTTCGAGGGAAACTCTTTCTCAAGAAAAGCTCCGTTCTTAGCGACAAACACCTTGACCTAGGATCTGAGATAGAAGGTATACCCAACTGTCTCTCTTGGGTAACCTATGAAGACAATCTTTTGCACTTTCGGTTCGAGCTTTTCAGGCTGAAGCTTTTTGACATAAGCATCACATCCCCAAACTTTAAGAAATGACAACTTTTCAGGCTGAAGGTTTTGATGGTGCCCTGTTTAAAGTGAATGCAACTCTCTCCAATGCATAGACCCGAAATGATAACGTCAAATCGGTAAGAGACATCATAGAACACACCATATCTAATAAAGTATGATTACGACGTTCAGACACACCATTGCATTGTGGTGTTCCACGCGGTGTCAACTCTGAAACAATTCCACATTGTCTTAAGTGAGCACCAAACTCGTAACTCAGATACTCACCTCCTCGATCAGATCTTAGGTATTTGATCTTATTATTACGATGATTTTCAACTTCACTCTGAAATTGCTTGAACTTTTCAATCATTTCAGACTTGTGCTTCATCAAGTAAATATTACCATACCAACTCAAATCATTAGTGAACGTGAGAAAATAACGATATCCACCGCACGCCTTTATGCTCATCGGTTCGCACACATCAGTATGTATGATCTACAACAAGTCACTTGCACGCTCCATTGTTCCGGAGAACGGAGTCTTAGTCATCTTGCCCATGAGACATGGTTTGCATGTGTCAAGTGATTAAAAATCAAGTGACTCCAAAAGTCCATCACCGTGGAGTTTCTTCATGCATTTTATACCAATATGACCTAAGCGGTAGTGCCACAAGAAAGTGACGCTATCATTATTAACTCTACATCTTTTGGACACAATGTTATGGACATGAGTGTCATCACTATCGAGATTCAATATGAACAAACCCCTTAGATTGGGTGCATGACAATAAAAGATATTACTCATATAAATAGAACAACCATTATTCTATGAATTAAATGAATAACCCTCTCGCAATAAACAGCATCCAGATATAATGTTCATGCTCAACGCAGGCACTAAATAATTATTTAAGTTCATCACTAATCCAGATGGTAACTGAAATGAGATTGTGCGGACGGCGATAACATCAACCATCGAACCATTTTCCACGCGCATCGTCACTTCATCCTTCGCCAGCCTTCGTTTATTCCGATGTTCCTGTTTCGAGTTGCAAATGTGAGAAATAGAACCGGTATCAAAGACAGAGGGACTACTACGAGAGTTGGTGAGGTACACATCAATAACATGTATATCAAATATACCTTGTTTGGCGTTGGCCGCCTTCTCATCGGCCAGATACTTGGGGCGGTTTCGCTTCCAGTGACCAGTTCCCTTGCATTAAGAACACTCAGTTTCCGGCTTAGGTCCAGCCTTGGGTTTCTTCGTTGGATGGGCAATATATTTGCCACTCTTATCGGAGTTACCCTTCTTTCCTTTGTCATTTTTGTTTAAACTGGTGGTCTTATTGACCATAAACACTTGATGCTCTTTCTGGATTTGTGACTCTACGACTTTTAGCATCGCAAACAGCTCGGCGAGTGACTTATTCATACCTCGCATGCTATAGTTCAACACAAACCTCTTATAGCTAGGTCGCAGTGACTGAAGAAGTCTGTTAGTGACAACTTCTTGCGGGAGTTCAATCCCCAGCTCATCTAGATGGTTAGAGTACCCAGACATTGTGAGTATGTGATCACTGACACACCCGCTCTCCTCCATTTTGTAAGCACAGAACTTATCATAGGTTTCATACCTCTCGATCCGGGAATTCTTCTCAAAGATAAACGTCAACTCCTGGAACATCTCATATGCTCCATGACGTTCAAAACGTCTTTGAAGTATTGGTTCTAAGCCATACAAAACAGTGTATTGAACTAATCAGTAGTCATCCTTATAGGACTGCCAAGCGTTCAAAACATCTTGGGTTGCCGTAGCGGTTGTGCATCACCTAGCGCTGCATCAAGGACATATTTCTTTTGGCCAGCTGTGAGGGTAAGCCTCAGATTACGAGCCCAGTCAACAAAGTTGCTTCCATCATCTTTCAGCTTAGATTTCTCTGGGAACGTATTAAAATTCAGGGTTGCTAGCGAGCCATTGATCTACAACATAAAATTTTGCAAGATAATTGAGTTTAGCTAATCATATTACTAATAAACTCCCATTCAAATTGACATCTCTCTAGTCATTCGAGTGTAACTTGATCCATATTCACTATCTCAAGTCCGATCATCACGTGAGTTGAGTATAATTTCAATGGTGAACATCTCCATGTTGATCATATCAACTATATGATTCATGCTCGGCCTTTCGGTCTCTTGTGTTCCGAGGCCATATCTATACATGCTAGGCTCATCATGTTTAACCCGATTGTTTTGCGTGTGCAATTGTTATGCAACCGTTGTATGTGAACGTTGAGTCTGTCACACCCGATCATCAGGTGGTGTTCAGAAACGACGAACTGTCACAGTTGTGCACAGTCGGGGACAACACAATTTCATCTTGAGATTTTAGTAAGAGATCACCGTATATTCTACCGTTGTTTTAAGAAAAATAAGGTGCATAAAAGGATTAACCTCACATGCAAATCATAAGTGACATGACATGGCCATGAACTTGTGCTTCTTGATCTCCATCACCAAAGCACGTGCATGATCTCCATCGTCACCAGCGCCACACCATGATCTCCATCATGATGATCTTCATCATCGTGCTGCCATCGAGGTTGTCACGCTAACTATGTTGTTACTACTAAATGTACTACTAGCGATAAAGTAAAGCATCTGCAAGAGCAGAATAATTAATGACAACCCTATGGCTCCTACCGGTTGCCGTAGCATCGACGTGCAAGTCGGTATTTAACTATTAGAACATGATCATCTCATACATCCAACATATCATATCATGTCGTTGGCCATATCACATCACATGCATACCCTGCAAAAACAAGTTAGACATCCTCTAATCTGTTGTTGCAAATTTTACAAGACTGCTATGGGTATCTAGTATGATCACATCTTACTGACGCATAGACACAACAGTGATATGCAAATTGCTATTTAAACTTCTCCAAGGACCGCCTCGGTCAAATCAGATTCAACTAAATTTGAAGAAACAGACACCGGCCAGTCATCTTTATGCAACAAGTTGCATGTTAGTCGATGAAACCGGTCTCTCATAAGCGTACGAGTAATGTTGGTTCGGGTCACTTCAATCCAACAATACCGCTTAATAAAGAAAATACTAAGAGGGCAACAAATTGAACATCAATGCCCACAAACTCTTTTGTGTTCTACTCGAGATATCATCTAAGCATGAACCTAGATCATGATGCCACTGTTGGGGAATGTTGCGTGGGAAACAAAAAATTTCCTACGCGCACGAAAACCTATCATGCTGATGATCATCTAAGAGAGGGGATATTGGATCCAGACACCGTTGTACATCGCTATTCGGAAGCATTGAGAAACGCGGTTGATGTAGTCGAACGTCTTCGCGATCCAATGACGACCCGTCCAAGGAACTCCGTCCCGATCTAGTACCAAACGGACGGGACCTCCGTGTTCAGCACCCGTACAACTCGATAACAATCTCCGCCTTCTTAATCTAGCAAGAGAGATGAAGAGGTAGCTGAATTCTTCGACAGCACGACGGTGTGGTGGTGATGATGGTGGAGCTACTCCGTCAGGGCTTCGTCGTGCCATACCGAACTAGCTACGGGTTGTCACAAAGTAGTGGAGGGAAAGAGGGTTGCACAAAGGCTTGGGGTGAAAAATGCCTCTCAAACCTCCACTATATATAGGAGGAACAAGATGGAGGGTGGCTTGCCTCCTACTCCAAGTAGGAGGGTTCAGCCGAGCCCAAGAGGGAGGAGTCCTCCTCCAATTCTGTTTGGTGGAGGACTCTTTCCCATCTTGTCTACCTCCTTCCTTTTAATTTATTTTTTCCTTCTCATTATTGTTCTCCATCGAAATAGGCTTATTGGGCTGGCCTCACCAGCCCACTATACGATGGTGCGCCATCCATGGGCCTATTAGGTTCTCTCCCGGGTGGGTGGCCCCTCCCGATAAAACCCCGGAACCCATTTGTCACTCCCGATACTTTACCGGTAATACCCGAAATCTTTCCGGAAGTCACATGCAATAATCCTATAAATCAATCTCCGTTTCCGAACCATTCCGGAGACCCTCGTGACATCCGGGACTCCGAACAACATTCTGTTACCAACATCAATAAATCAACTATGTTGAAACATAACCGAACCTTAAGTGTGCAGACCCTGCGGGTTCGAGAACTATGTAGACATGACCGAGACACTCTCCGGTCAATATCCAATAGAGGGACCTGGATGCCCATATTAGATCCTACATATTTTACGAAGATCTTATCGGTTGAACCTCTATGTCAAGGATTCAGTTAATCCCGTATAGTGTTCCCTTTGTCCTTCGGTATGTTACTTGCCCGAGATTCGATCGTCAGTATCTCAATACCTATTTCAATGTTGTTACTCGCAAGTCTCTTTACTCGTTCCGTAATACAAGATCTCATGGTTAGCTCTTTAGCCACATTGCTTGCAAGGCTTGTTTGTGATGTTGTATTACCGAGTGGGCCCCGAGATACCTCTTCTTCATATGGAGTGACAAATCCCACTCTTGATCCATGCTAACTCAACGGACACCTTCGGAGATACGTGTAAAGCACCTTTATAGTCACCGAATAACGTTGCGACGTTTTATACACACAAGGCACTCCCCTGGTGTGAGTGAGTTACATGATCTCATGGTCATAGAAACGTATACTTGACATGCACAAAACAATAGTAACAAAATGACACGATCACATGCTACGTTTATAGTTTGGGTCTTGTCCATCACATCATTCCCCTAATGATGTGATGTCATTATCAACTGATAACACTTGTCTATGGCTAAGAAAACTTAACCATCTTTGATCAACGAGCTAGTCAACTAGAGGCTCACTAGGGACATTGTTTTGTGTGTATATCCACACATGCATTTGTGTTTCATTCAATACAATAATAGCATGGACAATAAACGATTATCTTGAAACAAGAAATATAATAGTAACTATTTTATTATTGCCTCTAGGGCATATTTCCAACATTAACAAATCCCCCCGATGCAACCTTCCATTGCACTCCGATTCCACCTAGCTATGCTCGTGTCTTGGTGGATGAAGTGATGCCGGGATATGAGTCACCAGAGCTCGACATTCCTCGAGCTGAAGGGCAGCAGACACTACAAGAAGTCTTACATGGTCTCTTCTTATGTAGAAAGGACTGCATCGTCTTTACAAGGCCACCAACTCCTCCTCCAAGTCCGCCTCGTCGGCCGACTCCACCCCGCTAGCCTGACACAGAGCGCAGCGCTAGTCCACCCCTGCGTCAGCCGACTCCATCCCACCCCGACATGGAGCCCGGTGCTTGTCCAACACCATGTCAATAGACTCCATCCCACCCCGTCATGGAGCCCAGCGCGAGTCCGTCACCATATCAGCAGACTCCACCCCGTCAACCCGCCATCGGGCAGCCATTTCATTTTGTGATGAAGAACCAGAGTCCAAAGCGGAATAAGCCAAGGAAGAAACACATCCCTCCACCCCCACCAAAGTTGTATTACGAGAAGACCACGGAGGAAAGAGATGAGATAGTGGCTGCTGAGTGTTTTTGACCGGCTACTGTAGGGAAAACCCCCCACAGCCTTTTTTCTTTCATTCCCATATAAAGGAGCAGTATGTATAAGAAGAAATTAGAATGTACAAAAGGGATGGGAAGCTAAGGTTACAAACCTCAAGGAGGAAAAAAGGAAACCCATTTAAGGAGATCATTCCTAAAACTAGCCTTAATCCTATGAGCTAACAGGGAAATATCATGGATGAAACCAGATCTCCATTTTCTGAACTTTGGCTGCTCCTGGTTAAAGACCTTGGCATTTCTGACAGTCCAGATGTTCCAACATGCAGTGAAGATAGTGGCTGCTGAGTTGCACGCCCATTTAGCCAAGAGAAGGCCCCGCCAAAGGATATAATACCTCTCGAAACCATCAAACGCGTTCTGGCTGATCTTGCGGACCCACCGCCTCCGAAGAGAATTAAATCATACTATGATCGCTCTATTATCAAGACACATCAAAAAGGGCAAACGAAGGGGATGCTCCTTACTAAAAGAAGAAGGAAAACCATTCCCCAGCTGGGAGAACAGTCAATGCAATCGATCCTGCCGCTAAAGGTGGGTACTGATGAGTTTGTAGTCGATCCCCATGTTGCTAAAGAGATGGCTAGAGAGGCCAGTGTGACTGTTCAACAACTCCTAAGCAACGAGAACATTCCCACGGTGGAAGGGGATAACCAACTAGTATGGACATTTCAACGCAAGAAACCTCTCGTCATGCATGAGCTTGTCAAGCAGCTATCAACAGAAATGTACGAACTCCATACCTGGTACATGAAGGAAGCAGAACTCTGGCCTACGTGCCTCATAGTGAAAGTTAAGGAAGAGCATTTCTTTAGAGCGAAAGATTTGTGGATTGACAATCCAGAATTTTGGCAGTTATACAATCAAGACGCACTCGACAAATCTGTCTTGAGTTGCTATTGTGTGCAAGTGTTTTCTTTCTGTAATTCAAGTCCCTAGCTCATCAGCTCGTTAATTTGCCTCTAATTATCCTCACTATATTCTTCTGTGTGTGGTGTTATGCAGAATGAAGATGTTTGAAATGAAAAAAGATGGAGTATATCGCATTGGCTTCATTGACCCAAATTGCATTTATAAGAAGGCAGTAATAGAATTCCCAAAAGATATAGAGGAGAACTTGTTCCGATTTTTGGAGATACTAAGTCACAATGAATTTTTTTTCTTACAAGTTCAGGTGAGTGTTACTGTCTTGTACTATAAATTCTATTTTGCTTACCCTATCGATGCTAAGTTTACGTATAGTGCTTGATGAGTTGCATGCATGCCCGCTTATACAACGCAGATTCCACTGGATCCTTCTAGTCATTATGGTTGACGAGGGAACCATTCACGTACTGGACTTACTAAGAAAAGATGAGGATGAGTACATGTCCCAGAAGTTCATGCTCGACCGGTAATTTCAATCATTATCATACTATGTCGGCATCTTTAGGTCATTTCCTGATATCAATTAATCAATGACTCCTTTTATTCATTTTCTTTGCGAGGTAGGGTTTAGAGAAGGTTCATCAAGAATGTTCATAGTGAATGGAAACCAAAGCTGCGATGGACAACGTCAGGGTAATCAAGTAGTACTAGCTACGTCCGCGCATCTCTTTAGTTCTAGTTTCAATACCATTATAATGCTTGATTATTATGTGATTGAATTCTATTCTCGTAAAGTATTTCATGTGGCAGGAACCGGGGAATAATCTATGTGCATACCATGTTTGTGAGAACATTCGCTTTATGACCGAACGGCGGGTCAAAAACCAGGAGCTCTTGAGGTACGTAAACAATATTCACAATTTATATATCATGGTCTAATATATATACGCACATATAAAATATTCATATTGGTCTCCTTCTTTAAAAGATATGCAAGAAGCAGGAGGGACTCCTCTGAATGGAACGCATACTTGCACTTCAAGAGGAAATTTCGTGATGTTTGCTGGAGCAGGTCATAGATCCCAAAGGAGAATACCACTTCAACAATTAATTCATGCATGTAATTGATCCGCAAGTGGTAGGAGAAACCGTATATATCAAATTCTATATATATAATATGTGCGTGCATGGTCGTACAAGATATTGTACGATATATGATGGGTCCTACGAGAAATCCTATGATATATGCATAGCGTGTACGGTATGTACTAGCATAAGATATGTTCTAAATGAAAAAGAATAAATGAAAACAGAAAATAAAAGGAAAAAATAAACTATAAACCCCAAAACACCAAAACCCAAAATCACCAAAGCCTGTAGTCCCGGTTGGTGTTACCAATCGGGACTAAAGATCCCGGCCACGCCACGCACGTTGCCAGCAACGTGGAAAGGTATTAGATCCGGTTCATGGCACACCGAGACTAAATGGGGGATGGTGTCTTTAGTCTCAAGCTAATAGTGTCGGTTGGTGAACTGGGACTATATGCCCTTAACAACCGGGACTATAGCCCTGTTTTCTACTAGTGTGCACTCATGAACTTTCTTTTGGCTCCCAATTTAATGGATGTATATCTATGCACTTGGTGGAGATATCTATATATTGTTGGATATATACGTATGCATTTCATGGATATATGTATATATTGTCAGATATGTATTCAAATTGATGGAGATATCAATGCGTGCATGTTTGATCTAGCTAGATGGAAAAACATAAGAAAAAGAACATTGTCTCTTAACTTTACCGAGAGAGGCTCTCAATGAACATGCATGAGCTGGGGGTAATAAAGTGCTGAGCTGACTCGTTTTCCGACAGCTACTCTCAGAAAAGGGGTGGCACAACTCTAGTTTCAGTTCAGGCGACCCCTTTTCCGAGAGCAGCTCTCGGCAGCATGTATTTTTCCGAGGGTAGCTCTCGGAAATGTATCCCATGGCTTCTGTTTTTAAGTTATTTATTATCTGATCTGTGCAACTGAAAAGAACAACATGGCAATTTCTGTATATATACGGAGTGCAGGAAATGTTATCATAACAAATGGTTGTGGGGGCTCCTAGCTCCCTAGAAATTCATTGAGTAACACATCACATATAGGCATAATTTAAAGTAGTTCACATATATAGGCGAATGTTTCATACTAGGACACATGAAACACAAGTTCTCTACTTGTGAAAGTTCACTACTTGCAAAACACATCCACATCACAAAGAGGGTCACATCTTCATACAACCATCTCGAGGAAGATCATTTCCATCGGGTTATACTCCTTGAGGAGGCGGAGGAGGGGCATCATTTCCAATGCCTTGAGATTCCATAAGAGCCTATAATAGTATAGTCACGTTAGCATTGTTCCTCGCTATATAATGAATGGGGCAAAATTTAGAGAATGTTGTACCTATAGTTTTTTCTCGAGAAGGTTGAACCTTTCGTTCATTTATGCACTCTCATTCTCTCTTTTCTTGTCCTTAGCCTGCCGCCTTTGCTCCTCAACCTGTCGCCTTTGCTCCTCTTCAGCAACCCGTTGTTCCAATAATTCGTGTAATATGCATAGAAGTCATATAGGTTGCAAGGGTGGTATTTGGAGGCATGGGAATAAATGAGAAGTTATGATGCTAACCTTGAGATGAGTGATCTCACGTGACGCGGCGGTGGGTGACTCCGTATGGATGGAGTTGAGCTTGTGCTCGATGCACGTATCTCGTGGAGCTGGCGATGTGAGGAGGTGGCGAGCTCCCGGTTGCAAAGGAGATGGCTGCCATAGCCCTTCCCCTCACTAGCAATGATAAGCAGCTCTGGATCAAGTGGCTTGGGTGTGGGTTTGGCATCCTGCCCGTGCACCTCCTGGAATACCTCTGTGAAGGTTACGTACCTCTCCCGCGTCGACTAGCTGCAGAAGTTGGTGCCATCCTTCCCCTTGTGGCCTTGTTTCCAGACCTCTAAGATGTGCACCGAGCGACCAAGCTCCGACTCCTGCAATAGTAACCATCTACCTTAATGAACGGAGACACACCATGCAAAAAAGTTAACATCTCATTCCACATACCATGTGTTGCCTCAGGCTGGTTAGGTTCCGGCTCCCCTGGACATGTGATGGGCCTGGCATTTTGGCGCGTTCGTTACCCTTATCCACATGTTGCTCCTGCTATGTTGGGTCACACCACATGACACCCAGGGCCTCCCAACAATCTTCCTTCATCCAGTTTCCCATCGGCTAGTCACACAAAAACAAATCATTTACTGATGCATGAAACAGGCGGCGGATGACTCAAAGTACTAACAACCAATAGTGTCACTTACCACTGACAATTATTCTTCTTTCTCCAAATTCGTCTGGCAAGCAGTTTTCCTCATCATCTTCTCACCATTATCATCGAGTAGCTGACACTTCATGATGGCCTTGTATCGCACCGTGTTCTTGATGTCGGAGAGTATCTTCCGGGCTGATTTCACGAGGGCTTTTTGTTGGGGAACTTTGCATGGGAAATAAGAATTTTCCTACGCACATACAAGATCATGAGCATCTACGAGAGGGGAGATCAGATCCACATACCCTTGTAGATCGCTAAGTGGGAAGTGTTAAGAAACGCGGTTGATGCATTTGAACGTCTTCGCGATCAAAATCGCAAGCCATCCCATGATCGAGTCACGATATAGTGCCGAACGGACGGCACCTCTGCGTTCAACACACGTACAGCTCGATGACGATCTCCACCTTCTTGATCCAGCAAGAGGGGTCGATAAGTAGATGAGTGCCCCGATAGCATGAAGGCGTGGCGGCGGTGTTGGTGGAGCTGGTCCGGCAGGGCTGCACCATGCGCTACCGAATCGATCTATGGGTAAGACAAACTAGAGGAGGTACAGAGAGCTGCGCCGTGTCTTGGGTGCGGCTTCCCTCTCTCCTCTCCAATATATATAGGAGGTAGGGAAGGGGTGGCGCCCTAGGGAAAATCCCTAGTGTCGGCCGGCGGCGGCCCCAAGAGGAGGAGTCCTCCTCCAATTGGGATTGGTGGAGGCGCTAGGAGGAGTCCTCTTCCTATTCTGATTCCTCCCCACCTCCTCAATTCGGGCACATAAACACATAGGGTTGGCTGCACAGCCCACCAGGAGCTGGTGGGCCTCCTCTTAGTCCTATGTGCCCCCCGGTGTGGTTGGCCCTCCCGGTGATCCCCCGGAACCCATTCGTCACTCCTGGTACTTTACCGATAATGCCCGAAACTTTTTCGGAACCCGTATACCTCTTCGTCTCTGGACCATTTTGGAACTCCTCGTGACATTTGACATCTCATCCGGGAATCCGAACAACCTTCGTTCACCGACATACATAAACTCAACTATACCGAAATGTTAGAGAACCTTAAGTGTGCAGACTCAGCGGGTTCGAGAACTATGTACACACAACTAAGAGACTCTCAGATCAATAACCAACAGCTGGACCTGGATGCCCATATTGAATCCTACATATTTTACGAATATCTTTGTAAGTTGAACCTCTATGTCAAGGATTCAGTTAATCCCATACACTATTCCCTTTGTCCATCGGCATGTCACTTGCCCAAGATTCCATCGTCGGTATCTCTATACCTAGTTCAATCTTGTTACCGACAAGTCTCTTTTCTCATTACGTAATATAAAATTGTGTGACTATCTCTTTAGTCACACTAGTTGCAAGACTGTTGAGATGTTGTATTATCGAGTGGGCCCTGGAGTACCTCTCCATCTCACGGAGAGACAAATCCCAGTATTGATCCATGCTAACTCAATAGACACACTCACTAGTAACATTGCGACGTTTGATACACACAAGGTACTCCTCTGGTGTTAGTGAGTTACATGATCGCATGGTCATAGGAACGGATACTTGACATGAAGAAAATAGTAGCAATAAACTGACACGATCACATGCTACATTCTTAGTTCGGGCCTTGTCCATCGCATCATTCTCCTAACGATATGATCTCATTATCAAATGACAACCCTTGTCTATGGCCAGGAAACCTTGACCATCTTTGATCAATGAGCTAGTCCATTAGAGGCTTACTAGGGATCGTGTGTTTTCTCTGTATCCGCACATGTGTTTAAGTTTCCAATAAATACAATTCTAGCATGGATAATAAACGATTATCTTGAACAAGGAAATGTAATAATAACTATTTTGGTATTGCCTCTAGTGCATATTTCCAACAGTCTCCCACTTGCACTAGAGTCAATAATCTAGATCACATCACTATGTCATTTACATTGTAATGAATCTAACACCCATACAGTTCTGGTGTTGATCATGTTTCGCTCGTGGAAGAGGCTTAGTCAACGGGTCTGCAACATTCAGATCTGTGTGCACTTTGCAAATACTTATGTCCTAATCCTTGATGTAATCGCGGATGGAATTGAAACATCATTTTATGTGTCTGGTCCTCTTGTGAAACCTTGGTTCCTTGGATAGAGTAATGGCACTAGTGTTGTCACACAACAAAGACATTGGATCCAGTGTACTGGGCACAATTCCAAGATCTGTCATGAACTCCTTCATCTAGACACCTTCTTTAGCCGCCTCCGAGGCAGTTATGTACTCCGCTTCGCACGTAGAATCAGCTACCATGCTTTGTTTGCAACTGCACCAGCTTAGTGCACCCCCATTGAGAATAAATATGTATCCGGTTCGAGACTTAGAGTCATCCGGATTAGTGTCAAAGCTTGCATCGACGTAACCCTTTACGAGAAATCTTTATCACCTCCATACACGAGAAACATTTCTTTAGTGCTTTTCTAGTACTTCAGAATATTCTTGACCATTGTCAAGTGTTCCATTCGTGGATTACTTTGAAACCTTCCCACCATACTTATGGCGAGGCTGACATAAGGTCTTGTGGACAACATTGCATACATGATAGAGCCTATGGCTGTAAAGCATAGGGGACAACACTCATCTTTTCTCTCTCTTCTGTAGTCACTAGGCATTGAGACTTACTCAACTTCAACCCTTGCAATACAGGCAAGAATCCTTTCTTGGACTGTTCCAATTCGAGCTTCTTCAAAACATTGTCAAGGTCTGTGCTCTGTGAAAGTCCTATTGAGCGTCTTGATCTATCTATATAGATCTTGATGCCTAATATGTAAGGAGCTTCTCCTAGGTCATTCATTAAAAAACTCTTATTCAAATAATTCTTTATGCTTCCCAAAAGTTCTATATTCTTTCCAATCAGCAATATGACATCCACATATAACATTAGAAATGCTATAGAGCTCCCACTCATTTTCTTGTAAATACAAGCTTCACCATAAACTTGTATAAGCCCAAAGGCTTTGATGACCTCATCAAAGCGATGATTCCAACTCTAATATGCTTGCACCAGTCAATAAACGGATCGCTGGAGTTTTCATACTTTGTCAGCATTCTCTGTATCGACAAAACGTTCCCGTTGCATCATATACAACTCTTCCTTAAGGAAACCCTTAAGGAACGTTGTTTTACCATCCATTTGCCAAATTTCATAATCGAAAAATGTAGTTATTGCTAGCATGATTATGACGAAATTAAGCATTGCTACGGGTGAGAAAGTCTCATCGTAGTCAACTCCTTGAACTTGTGAAAAACCCTTTGTCACAAGTCGAACTTTATAGACGGTGACATTACCATCCGCGTCCGTCTTCTTCTTAAAGAGCCATTTATTCTGAATGGCCTTTCACCTTTAGGTAATACTTCCAAAGTCCATACTTTGTTTTCATACATGGATCCTATCTCGGCTTTCATGCCCTCTAACCATTTGTTGGAATCCGGGCCCACCATTGCGTCTCCATAGCTCGTAGGTTCATTGTTGTCTAACAACATGACTGATAAGGCAGGGTTACCATACCACTCAGGAGCAGTACATGCCCTTGTCGACCTATGAGGTTCGATAGCAACTTGATCCGAAGCTTCATGATCATCATCATTAGCTTCCTCTTCAACTGATGTAGGCTCCACAGAAAGATCTTTTTGCGTTGCGCTACTCTCTGGTTGAAGCAAAGGTTATATAACCTCATCAAGTTCTATCTTCCTCACACTCGATTCTTTCGAGAGAAACTCTTCCTGAAGAAAATTTCTGTTTTTAGCAACGAACACTTTGCCTTCGGATCTGAGATAGAAGGTCTACCCAACTGTCTCTTTTGGGTATCCTATGAAGACGCATTTCTCCACTTTGGGTTCCAGCTTTTAGGCTGAAGCTTTTTGACATATGCATCACATCCCCAAACTTTAAGAAACGACAACTTTGGTTTCTTGCCAAACCACAATTCATATGGCTCTTCTCAATGGATTTAGATGGCACCCTATTGAAAGTGAATGCAATTGTCTCTAATGCATAACCCCAAAATGATAATGACAAATTGGAAAGAGACATCATAGAACATACCATATCAAATAAAGCATGATTACGATGTTTGGACACACCATTACACCGTGGTGTTCCAGGCGGCGTCAACTGTGAAACGGTTCCACATTATTTTATGTGAGTGCCGAACTCATAACTCATATGCTCTCCTCCTCGATCAGATCTTAGGAATTTGATCTTCTTGTTATGATGATTCTCCACTTCACTCTGAAATTGCTTGAACTTTTCAAACGTTTCATACCTGTGTTTGATTAAGTAAATATAACCATATCTACTTAGATTGTTGGTGAAGCTGAGAAAATAACGATATCCACCGTGCGCCTCAATGCTAATCGGATCGCACACATCAGTATGTATGATTTCCAATAAGTCACTTGCACACTCCATTGTTCCGGGGAATGGAGTCTTAATCATGTTTCCCATGAGGCATAGTTTACATGTGTCAAGTGATTCAAAATCTAGTGACTCTAAAAGTCCATCAGCATGGAGTTTCTTCATGCGTTTTACACCAATATGACCTAAGTAGCAGTGCCATAAGAAAGTGGTACTATCGTTATCAACTCTACATCTTTTGGCATCTATGTTATGAACATGTGTGTCATCACTATCGAGATTTAATAAGAGCAAACCCTCACATTGGGTGCATGGCCATAAAAGATTTTACTCATATAAATAGAACAACCATTGTTCTCTGATTTAAATGAGTAACCTTCTCGCAATAAACAAGATCCAGATATAATGTTCATGCATAACACATGCACTAAATACTAATTATTCATGTTCATCACTAATCTCGATGGTAATTGAAGTGAGAGCGTGGCTATGGAGATCGCATCAACCTTAGAACCATTTCCCACACTCATCGTCACTTCGTCCTTCGCCAACCTCCTTCTATTCCGTAGTTCCTGATTTGAGTTGGAAATGTGAGGAACTGAACCGGTATCAAATACCCAAGCACTACAATGAGAGTTGGTGAGGTACTAATCAATAACATGTATATCATATATACCTTGCTTGGTGTTGGTTGCCTTCTTGTCGGCCAGATTCTTGGGGTAGTTCCGCTTCTAGTGACTAGTCCCCTTGCGATGAAAGCACTCAATTTCTGGCTTGGGTCTAGCCTTGGGTTTCTTCGCGGGAGGGGAAAATGCTTTTCCACTCTACTTGGAGTTACCCTTCTTGCCCTTGCCATTTTTCTTGAAACTAGTAGTTTTATTGACCATCAACACTTGATGTTCTTTCTTAACTTCTGACTCATCGACTTTCAGCATCGCAAACATCTCGACGACTAATTTATTCATCCCTTGCATATTATAGTTCAACACAAAGCCTTTATAGCTAGGTGGCAGTGGTTGAAGAACTTTGTCAGTGATTGCTTTCGTCGGGAGAACAATTCCCAATTCAGCGAGACGATTGGAATACCCAGACATTCTAAGTACGTGGTCACTGACACACCCGTTATCCTCCATCTTGCAAGCATAGAACTTATAGATGGTCTGATACCTCTCGATCCAGGCATTCTTCTCAAAGATAAACTTCAATTCTAGGAACATCTCATATGCTCCATGACATTCAAAACGTCTTTGAAGTCTTCGTTCTAAGCCATACAAAATTGCACATTGAACAATTGAGTAGTCATCCAGACGCGACTGCCAGATGTTCATAATGTCTTCAACCACTGGGAGTTGGGACGTGTCACCTAGAGGTGCATCAAGGACAAAATACTTTTGGAAAACCATGAGGACAATCCTTACATTTTGGGCCCAGTCTACAATGTTGCTTCCATCATCTTACAACTTGGCTTTCTCGAGGAATGCATTAAAATTCAGGTGTGCTATTGCGAGAGCCATCGATCTACAACATAAATTTGCAAAGATTACTTAGACTATTGTTCAGGATAATGAGTTTAGTTAATCATATTACTAAAAACTCCTACTCAAATTGACATCCCTCTAGTCATTCGAGTGACACATGATACAAATTCACCAACCCAAGTCCGATCATCACGTGAGATGAGTTCGCTTCAATGGTGAACATCGTCATGTTGATCATTTCTACTATATGACTCATGTTTGACCTTACGGACTCTTGTGTTCCAAGGCCATGTCTGTACATACTAGGCTCATCAAGCTTAACCCGAGTATTTTGCATGTGCAAAACTATCTCGCACCCATTGTATGTGAACATAGAGTCTATCACACCCGATCATCACGTGGGGTCTCAAAATGACGAAGTTTTGCAACGGTGCACACTCGGGGAGAACACAATTTTATCTTGAAATTTTAGTGAGAGATCACCTTATAATAACATCTTCCTAAGCATAACAAGGTGCATAAAAAGGATTAACATCACATGCAAATCATAAGTGACATGATATGACCATGATCTCGTGCTTTTGGTCTCCATCTCAAAAGCACCGGAATGAGCTCCATTATCACCGGCACAACACCATGATCTCCATCATTGTGCTGCCATCGAGGTTGTCGTGCCAACTATGCATGTACTACTATACCTACCGATTTAGCGATAATGTAAAGCATCACTAAGCGCCAAAAAATTAAAGACAACCCTATCGCTTCTGCCGGTTGCCATAGTATCGACATGCAAGTCGATATTAACTATTACAACATGATCATCTCATACATAAAATATGTATCATCATGTATTTGTCCATGTCGTATCACAACATACCCTTTAAAAACAAGTTAGACGTCCTCTAATTTGTTGTCACATATTTTACGGAGCTGCTATGGGTATCTAGCAAGAACGATTCTTACCTACGCAAAACCACAGCGGTGATACACAAGTTTCTATTTAACCTTCTCCAAGGACTCCCTTTATCAAATTCGATTCAACTAAAGTAGGAGAAACACACACATGCCGGCCATCTTTATGCAACAAGTTGCATGTTAGTCGATGGAACCGGTCTCTCGTACGTGGACGAGTAAGGTTGGTTCGGGCCGCTTCATCCCTCAATACCGCTGAATCAAGAAAAAACTAAGGAGGGAAGCAATCTGAATATCAATGCCCACAAACTTCTTTGTCTTCTATTCAAGATGTCATCTACGCATAGACGTAGCTCTTGATGCCACTGTTGGGGAACGTTGCATGGGAAACAATTTTTTTCCTACACACATACAAGATCTATCTATGGTCATGAGCATGTACGAGAGAGGAGATCGGATCCACATACGTTGGAGATGTATCCTAGAATGATAATATAATAGCATGGAAGAATCAATAATTATATATACGTTGGAGATGTATCAGCAACCTCCTCTCCTCCCGAGCCAAGGAACGACATGATGGACAATGGAAGTTGCGTGTTAGGCCGGCGTTACGGGCAATTGCTCTTTTGTGTGCGCATAGTTCATATATATTATATTTATGTAAATTAGCGAGCTAATGGTTTGTAAACTAATCGGACAACTAGGCACTTGACCAATTTGAGCATCTTAATTCTCGATTGATTTGTTCATACATGCCAAATATCTCAATTGTATGTGCTCGCATATCTATATATTATCTCATTTTCAAATATGGACAGTTAATATGAAAATGCCTTTAGGAAATTGGGGATAATCGTGTTGGGGAACGTCGCATGGGAAACAAAAAATTTCCTACGCGCACGAAGACCTATCATGGTGATGTCCATCTACGAGAGGGGATGTTCGATCTACATACCCTTGTAGACCGCACAACAGAAGCGTTAGTGAACGCGGTTGATGTAGTGGAACGTCCTCACGTCCCTCGATCCGCCCCGCGAACCGTCCCGCGATCAGTCCCACGATCTAGTGCCAAAAGGACGGCACCTCCGCGTTCAGCACACGTACAGCTCGACGATGATCTCGGCCTTCTTGATCCAGCAAGAGAGACGGAGAGGTAGAAGAGTTCTCCAGCAGCGTGACGACGCTCCGGAGGTTGGTGGTCATCTAATCTCAGCAGGGCTCCGCCCGAGCTCCACAGAAACGCGATCTAGAGGAAAAACCGTGGAGGTATGTGGTCGGGCTGCCGTGGCAAAAGTTGTCTCAAATCAGCCCTAATACCTCAGTATATATAGGTGGGAGGGAGGGGAGGAGGCAGCATCAAACCCTCAAGGTTTAGCCGAAATTTGAGGTGGAGGAGTCCTACTCCAATCCTACTTGGTGTAGGATTCCACCTTCCCACTTGGAAACTCTTTCCACCTTGTGTTTTTCCCTTCTCAAACCTTATGGGCCTTAGTGGGAACTTATTACAGCCCACTAGGGGCTGTTTTATCTCTTACCATAGCCCATGAGACCCCTTGGGGCGTGACACCCCTCTCGATGGTCCCCGTCACCCCTGTCGGCAGTCCCGGTACACTACCGATGAGCCCGAAACTTTTCCGGTAATGCCCGGAAACTTTCCGGTAACCAAATGAGGTCATCCTATATATCAATCTTCGTCTCCGGACCATTCCGGAAACCCTCGTGACGTCCGTGATCCCATCCGGGACTCCGAATAACATTCGATAACCAACCATATAACTCAAATACGCATAAAACATCGTCGAACCATAAGTGTCCAGACCCTGCGGGTTCGAGAACTATTTAGACATGACCCGAGTGACTCCTCGGTCAATATCCAATAGCGGGACCTGGATGCCCATATTGGATCCCACATATTCTACGAAGATCTTATCGTTCAAACCTCAGTGCCAAGGATTCATATAATCCCATATGTCATTCCCTTTGTCCTTCGGTATGTTACTTGCCCGAGATTCTATCGTCATTATCCGCATACCTATTTCAATCTCGTTTACCGGCAAGTCTCTTTACTCGTTCTGTAATACAAGATCCCGCAACTTACACTAAGTCACATTGCTTGCAAGGCTTGTGTGTGATGTTGTATTACCGAGTGGGCCCCGAGATACATCTCCGTCACATGGAGTGACAAATCCCAGTCTCGATCCATACTAACTCAACTAACACCTTCAAAGATACCTGTAGAGCATCTTTATAGTCACCCAGTTACGTTGCAACGTTTGATACACACAAAGCATTCTTCTGGTGTCAGTGAGTTATATGATCTCATGGTCATAGGAACAAATACTTGACACGCAGAAAACAGTAGCAATAAAATGACATGATCAACATACTACGTCTATTAGTTTGGGTCTAGTCCCTCACGTGATTCTTCTAATGACGTGATCCAGTTTTCAAGCAACAACACCTTGTATATAATCAGAAGACCCTGACTATCTTTGATCAACTGGCTAGCCAACTAGAGGCTTGCTAGGGACAGTGTTTTGTCTATGTATCCACACATGTATATAAGTCTTCATTCAATACAATTATAGCATGGATAATAAACGATTATCATGAACAAAGAAATATAATAATAACTAATTTATTATTGCCTCTAGGGCATATTTCCAACAGTCTCCCACTTGCACTAGAGTCAATAATCTAGTTCACATCACCATGTGATTCCAATGAGTCCAACACCCATATAATTATGGGGTCTGATCACGTCTTGCTCGTGAGAGAGGTTTTAGTCAACGGTTCTGAAACTTTCAGATCCGAGTGTTCTTTACAAATCTTTATGTCATCTTATAGATGTTGCTACTATGTGCTATTCGGAAATACTCCAAATATCTACTCTACTATACGAATCCGTGTCACTACTCATAGTTATTAGGATTAGTGTCAAAGCTTGCATCGACGTAACCCTTTACGACGAACTCTTTAACCACCTCCATAATCGAGAAAAAAATCCTTAGTCCACCAGTTACTAAGGATAAATTTTGACCGCTGGTAGTGATTCGATCATGGATCACTCTCTGTACCTCTCAACAGACTTTGAGTCAAGGCACACATCAGGTGCGGTACCCAACACGGCATACTTCAGATTCTACGGCCAAGGCATAGAAGACGACCTTCGTCTATTCTCTTTATTCTGCTGGGGTCGGGTTTTGAGTCTTACTCAAATTCACACCTCACAACGCAACCAAGAACTCCTTCTTTGCTGATCTATTTTGAACTCCTTCAAAAACTTGTCAAGGCATGCATCTTGTTGAAACTTCTATTAAGCGCTTTCGATCTATCTCCATAGATCTTTGATGCTCAACGTTCAAGTAGCGCAATCCAGGTACTCTTTTGAAAACTCCTTTCAAACAACCTTGTATGCTTTACAGAAATTCTACATTACTTCTGATCCACAATATGTCAACCACATATACTTATCAGAAATTCAATAGTGCTCCCACTCACTTCTTTGGAAATACAAGTTTCTCATAAACGTTGTACAAACCCAAAATCTTTGATCATCTCATCAAAGTGTATATTCCAACTCCGAGTTGCTTGCACCAGTCCATTGAAGGCTCGCTGGAGCTTGCATACTTGCTAGTATCTTTAGGATCGACAAAACCTCCTGGTTGTATCACATACAATGTTTGCTCAAGGAAACCGTCGAGGAAACAATGTTTTGACATCCTATGTGCAATATTTCATAAATAATGCAGAAACTACTAACATAATTCTAACAGACTTTTAGCATCGCTACAAGTGAGAAAGTCTCATCATAGTCAACTGTTTGATCTTGTCGAAAACATCTTTGCGACAAGTCGAGCTTTTCTTAATAGTGACTTATCACCATCATCGTGTGTCTTCCTTTTAAAGATCCATCTTTACTCAATAGTCCTATGACCATCAAGTAGTTCTTCCAAAGTCTACACTTTCTTTTCATACATGGATCTTCTCTCGGATTTCATGGCCTCCAGCCATTTTCGGAATTCAGGCCCACCATTGCTTTCTCCATAACTCGTAGGTTCATTGTTGCTCAACAACATGACCTCCAAGACAGGGTTCCCGTACCACTCTGCAGTAGTACGCGACCTTCTAAACCTACGAGATTTGTAGTAACTTGATTCGATGCTCGATGATCACCATCATCAGCTTTCACTTCAATTGGTGTAGGCGCCACAGGAACAACTTCCTGCTCCCTTCTACACACTAGTTGAAGTGATGGTTCAATAACCTTATAAAGTTCTACCACCCTCCCACTCAATTCTTTCGAGAGAAACCTTTCCTCGAGAAAGGATCCGTTTCTAGAAACAAACACTTTGCTTTCGGATTTGAGATAGGAGATGTACCAAACTGTTTTGGATATCCTATGAAGATACATTTATCCGCTTTGGGTTCGAGCTTATCAAACTGAAACTTTTTCACATAAGTGTCAAAGCCCCAAACTTTCAAGAAACGACAGTTTAGATTTCTCTAAACCTCAGTCTATACTGTGTCATCTCAACAGAAATACGCGGTGCCCTATTTAAAGTGAATGCGGTTGTCTCTAATGCATAACCCATAAACGATAGTGGTAATTCGATAAGAGACATCATATCATGCACCATACCAAATAGTGCATGGCTATGACGTTCAGACACATCATCACACTGTGATGTTCCAGGTGGCATGAACTGCGAAACAATTTCCACATTGTCTTAACTGTGTACCAAAACTCATAACTCAGATATTCATTTCTATGATCATATCGTACACAGTTTATCCTCTTGTTATGACGAACTTCAGTCCGAAACAGAATTGAACCTTTCAATATTTTAGACTTGTGATTCATTAAGTAAATACGCTTGTATCTGCTCAAATCGTCATTGAAGTAAGACCATAATGATATCCACTGCGTGCCTCAGCACCCATTGGACTGCATACATCAAAATGTATCACTTCCAACAAGTTACTATCTTGTTTCATCTCAATGAAAACAAGGCCTTGCTCATGTGGTATGATTTGCATGTCACTAGTGATTCAAAATCAAGTGAGTATAAAGATCCATCAGCATGGAGCCTCTTCATGCAATTTATACCAACATGACTCAAGCGGCAGTGCCACATGTAAGTGGTACTATCATCATTACCTCGTATCTTTTGGCACCAATATCATGAACATGTGTAACACTACGATCGAGATTCAATAAACCATTCTAAGGTGATTATTCAAGAAAATAGAGTAACCATTATTCTCTTTAAATGAATAATCGTATTGCAATAAACACGATCCAATCATGTTCATGCTTAACGCAAGCACCAAATAACAATTATTTAGGTTTAACACCAATCCCGATGGTAGAGGGAGTGTGCGACATTTGATCATATCAACCTTGGAAACACTTCCAACACGTATCGTCACCTCGCCTTTAGCTAGTCTCCGTTTATGCCATAGCTTTCATTTCGTGTTACTAATCACTTAGCAACCGAACCGGTATCCAATACCCTCGTGCTACTAGGAGTACTAATAAAGTACACATCAACATCATGTATATCAAATATACTTCTTTTGACTTTTGCCAGCCTTCTTATCTACCAAGTATCTAGAGTTTCTCCGCCTCAGTGACTGTTCCCCTCATTACAGAAGCACTTAGTCTCGGGTTTGGGTTTAATCTTGGGTCTCTTCATTAGTGCAGCAACTGTTTTGCCGTTTCACGAAGTATCCCTTCTAGCCCTTGCCTTTCTTGAAACTTAGTGGTTTTACTAACCATCAACTATTGATGCTCCTTCTTGATTTCTACTTTCGCAGTGTCAAACATCGCGAATCGCTCAAGGATCATTGTATCTATCCTTGATATGTTATAGTTCATCACGAAGCTCTCACAGCTTGGTGGCAGTGACTTTGGAGAACCATCACTATCTCATCTGGAAGATTAACTCCCACTTGATTCAAGCGATTGTCGTACGCACACAATCTGAGCACACGCTCAACGATTGAGTTTTTCTCCTTTTGTAACATCCCAAAATTATAAATTTTGGAATGTTAATATAATTATTAGATTGATTGTTTGTTTTTTTTGCTGAGTGACTGAAACTTGTGTGAAATTTGAAACTTTTCGAAACTTTTGAACGAGAGGGAATAACATGACTTTCCCCTTCTCCGGTGAATTCAAATTCAAGCTTTTAAAAGCAACGAGAGAAGATGACATGACTTCTTCGATTATAAAGAATTTGAACGGAGATATTTGCATTGATTTCTTTTGCATTTCCAATTCTTTTTCCTCGCACGAAAAGCCCGGAGAAAACTCTCTTGCACGCAAGAGAGAGAGCGGAGGAAAATGACACTCCAAAAGTATGGGAATTTTTGAAATGTTGGAGCCAAGAAAACCCAAAGTTCTTTTGCAAAAATAATTGCAAAAAGAAATAAAGTAAATTGGGAATTTCTGAAAAAAAAACATTTTGGCTTTAGAAAAATGTTATTCGGGTAGAGATTCTTTTTCTGATTTTTTATATATAATACTATATATAGATATTTTGATTTAATCCCTTTTTATTTAGTTTTTACTTTCTGTTTTGGAAAAGGTTTAATAAAAGGCAAGTCTTTTTTTATTAACCGCCGCCCTGGGCGCAACTTAGGTTGGGCCAAAATCCCACTTCCTGGGATCAAATCCCTTGTATTCGGCCAGCCACCCCTTCTCTTTTCCTCCCCCTCTCACTTACCAGTGGGGCCCTGCCCGAGCCTAGCACTCCCACGGCCACCTTTCCTCCCCCCACGTCGGCCCTTCCCCTACCTCTCTCTCCTCTCTTTCTTTTCTTCTCCGAGACCAAAATCGAGTCGCAGAGCACGGGATCCCCTGCCTTTCCCTCCCTCCTCCTACTGCACCGTCTACCGACCCCCGCCCGAGCCACCACTCCCGCCGCACCCTTCTCCTTCCTCTTGCCAAAAAAACCAAGCCCGACCGAGCTCTCCCGAGAAACAGCGATTCCCTCCTCGATTCTCTCCCTCTCCCTTCCTTCTACCCCAAGCCCCATGGCCTATATATAGTGCCCCTCCACCGCCTCCCCCTTCCCCACCCCCGCCGCCCCGCCCCTCGCCACTGCCGCTCGCCGGAGCAGCAGCAGCAGCCCCGCTGCCCACCTCGGCCACCCCGCAGGAGCGCCCCGTCACCCCACCCCTGCACCCCACCATCGGCCCCCTCCACCGTCGCCCCCTTGCCACCCCATTCCCACCCCCGCCGCCGCCTCCCCTCTCCCCTCGCCGCCTCGCCACCGCTGCCGCCGGTGCAGCAGCAGCACTACACCCCACCTTCAGTCTACAGGAGCAGCACCCTCTCCCCAGCGCCACCCCGAGCCACCCCGAGTCCCCCGAGCGCCACCCCGCGGAGGAGAAGGACCCCGCCGTCGCCTCCCCGACGCCACTGCCGCCCCGGAGCTCCTCCCCGCCGGCAGCCACGTCCCTCGCCGGAGCAACCCACTGTCCCAGCACGGTACCCCCTCCTTCTTCCTCTCTGTTTTCCTTGGGTTGCTTCTTAGCCGTTAGATTTCAGGCGTAGGGTCTAGATTAGGTCACTAGATACCTCTTCGGTCTATTCCAGAAAACCAATAGGTTCTCTTAGTCACTTATGAATTAACCGACGACTTTGCTAGCCTTAGTCCGTTTGCCCGAAGTCACGAAACAAACACCCTACGCAGCCATTAGAAACTTGCCACGTGTACATCTCTTCTAGCACTAGTAGTATTGTATTTTTCTGCCTGATTACAAAAACAGAAACTTTCTGTTTTGTTTTGGCCACAATGTTTTATCCCTAAGTCCAATGACATTGATTATTTTTCCAGTAGCTCACAAATTTCCTGTATTTTTTAAAAACATACAATTTGTCTATGTTTGAAATTTTTAAATATAAGTTAGATCAGATTTAGTTTAAAACTTGTTCTGCCTATTCCAAGAGCTTGAAAAATGATTTTTAGTTGATTCTTTTTGCTACTGTTTTCTAGTGATAAAATCTTACTGTGGTAAAAATTTCAGATTTGTTTGATTATTTTAGCTCACTGTTTCTTGTGAAACAATTTCTGTTTCACCGTTTTTAGGTTTTCGGCTAATTCATTTTCTACTTTTGTTTTAAAATATTTTCTTTATTATTTCAGAAAGATTATTATTGTTTTTTTATGTTAGTTAACAGTAGTTTTGCAACAAGTTTTTATTTTATGTTTATTTGTTTTAATGAAATCATTTCTAGCTCCGTAGTAACGTGCAATTGTTTTCACCGTTGTTTCAAAATCCCGTTTGGGAATCCTTTCAAATAGTTTTGTGAAAAATACCTTATTTTATCTTAGTTAAACTTATATCTTAGTTCCTTGCTATTATTTTCTGTTAGACAAAACTATTTAGTGGTTGACGTAGTAGAAGACTCTTTAGTTCTATTTGAAGTTTCTTTCGGTTTCTCATTCGCTCTCTCTCTTTTGTTTTGATTGCTAGAATGATTGCTAGTATGAGTGCTTATGTGAATGATATGTATATTATATAGATTTCATTGGAGAGTGACGAGTAGTCTATCAAGTTATTTTCTCGAGAAATTCTTCTTCGTCAACATCACAGGCAAGTCACTTTGATCATATAATTACCTATGTTTTCGATGCATGGTAGATCACCTTCTTTGCCCAATTTGCATGCTACCTAGGTACTTGGAAACTTTAGCATAAGTTGTAGTATCATGTGGTAGGAACACAACAACCCCGATACTTGGCCCGGGACGAAAATTTCTAAATGCTATGCTTGAGTAGACGGGGTATCGGTTGAGTGTATAACACGAGTGATGCGAGGTTGATTAAATAATCAAGACCGATTAAGACAAGATTTTCAAGACCTCAGACGCAATGCAACTCTGGGTGAAGGACGGCTGATCGGCTCCCTGGAGAACCCAGTGGATGACCCGGGATGCTGGAGAGGCCATGACATCCTGCGGAAAGCTTCACCCAGGCTCAAAGAGACGGACGGATATTTTCAAGACCCAAGGCTTACCTGCACAGCCACAAGTCATTATGGGCTCTGGCTTGGTTGGACAACGCGGCGACTCTGGACAGGCGGTGCAAGCAGATGTAGAAGAACGGTAGGATTGGATGGGCACCGACAGGGATTCAGAGGGACCCGTTGAAAGACCATGTTTTGATCATCCGGTCTTCAAACACCCTGAAGTGCGAGGACATACTCGGAGGCGATCAAATCTTGTGGGGAACGTGTGCAAAACTCTGCAGAGTACTCAAACCTAATCGATTAGCCGTGTCCACGGTCATGGACAACTTGAGCCAAAGGAACTGAAGTTATCTGGATTTCTCAACACCATTATATATATTTGATGAGGGTAATATTGATAACTCGGGTATGAGAACTGGTTGGCGGAACCATCTCATTAACAACCAACTACGTAGTAACATTTTGCTTTTAGCCCTCTCTTGATGTAGGAGAAAACTTGCTTTTCGCTAAAAACTTATAGCCCCAGTTGCCATATATGCATATAGTATAGATGATTACTTTTCACCCCTCTCTTATGTGACTTGCCAGCATATTCATTATGCTGACCTACATGGCTGCAACGTCTTATGTTGCAGATATTTTTCTTCTTCGACGAGTAAGAGTACGATTCAGGGTTACGGTCTACACTCAACTTGCCGTTGGTGTTTATTGGGACTCCACTCCCTTGACTGCTTTCACTGAGATATTTAAGGTATATATCAGTTTTACGCTATTTACATGTGATTGCACTTTGATATATACATTGATGTACTGTGTGTGCCAGCATACTGATCTAGGGATGGCACAGATACACACAGGCTTGACTCATTTTGAGTCGGGTCGCTACACCTTTACTTTGTGGACAAAGAATCTTGTCGGAGGTCTCGTACCTCTTAACAAGGGCACAAGCATGAAATCACAATTTCATCTCTTTACAACATCACTTATGTTCCGTGACGTTTCAAAACGTCTTCGGCGCCTTGCTTCTAAGCCATTAAGTATTTTGCACTGAACTATCGTGTAGTCATCAGAAAACGTGTATGTCGGATGTTCACAGCATCCACAGACGACGCTCGAGGTGCAGCACACCGAGTGGTGCATTAAGGACATAAACCTTCTGCGCAGCAACGAGGACAATCCTCTGCAAAGTTTGCTACTATCAACTTTCAACTAAATTTTCTCTAGGAACATATAAAAACAGTAGAGCTATAGCGCAAGCTACATCATAATTCGCAAAGACCATTAGACTATGTTCATGACAATTAGTTCAATTAATCATATTACTTAAGAACTCCCACTCAAAAAGTACATCCCTCTAGTCATTTGAGTGGTACATGATCCAAATCCACTATCTCAAGTCCGATCATCACGTGAGTCGAGAATAGTTTCATTGGTAAGCATCTCTATGATAATGATATCAACTATACGATTCATGCTCGACCTTTCGGTCTCATGTGTTCCGAGGCCATGTCTACACATGCTAGGCTCATCAAGCTTAACCCGAGTGTTCCGCGTGTGCAACTGTTTTGCACCCGTTGTATGTGAACGTTGAGTCTATCACACCCGATCATCAGGTGGTGTCTCGAAACGAAGAACTGTCGCAACGGTGCACAGTCGGGGAGAACACAATTTCGTCTTGAAATTTTAGTGAGAGATCACCTCATAATGCTACCATCGTTCTAAGCAAGATAAGGTGCATAAAGGATTAACATCACATGCAATTCATAAGTGACATGATATGGCCATCATCATGTGCTTGTTGATCTCCATCACCAAAGCACCGGCACGATCTTGTTGTCACCGGCGTCACACCATGATCTCCATCAACGTGTCGCCATCGGGGTTGTCGTGCTACTCATGCTATTACTACTAAAGCTACATCCTAGGAATATAGTAAACGCATCTGCAAGCACAAATGTTAGTTTAAAGACAACCCTATGGCTCCTGCCGGTTGCCGTACCATCGACATGCAAGTCGATATTATCTATTACAACATGATCATCTCATACATCCAATATATCACAGCACATCATTGGCCATATCACATCACAAGCATACCCTGCAAAAACAAGTTAGACATCCTCTAATTTTGTTGTTGCATGTTTTACGTGGTGACCATGGGTATCTAGTAGGATCGCATCTAACTTACGCAAACACCACAATGGAGATATATGAATTGCTATTTCACCTTATACAAGGACCTCCTCGGTCAAATCCGATTCAACTAAAGTTGGAGAAACTAACACCCGCCAGTCATCTTTGAGCAACGGAGTTACTCGTAGCGATGAAACCAGTCTCTCCTAAGCGTACGAGTAATGTTGGCCCGATCCGCTTTGATCCAACAATACCGCGGAATCAAGAAAAGACTAAGGAGGGCAGCAAAACACACATCACCGCCCACGAAATTTTTTGTGTTCTACTCGAGAAGACATCTACGCATGAACCTAGCTCATGATGCCACTGTTGGGGAACGTCGCATGGGAAACAAAAAATTTCCTACGCGCACGAAGACCTATCATGGTGATGTCCATCTATGAGAGGGGATGTTCGATCTATGTACCCTCGTAGACCGCATAGCAGAAGCGTTAGTGAACGCGGTTGATGTAGTGGAACGTCCTCACGTCCCTCGATCTGCTCCGCGAACCGTCCCGCGATCAGTCCCACGATCTAGTGCCGAACGGACGGCACCTCCGTGTTCAGCACACGTATAGCTCGACGATGATCTCGGCCTTCTTGATCCAGCAAGAGAGACGGAGAGGTAGATGAGTTCTCCGGCAGCGTGACGGTGATCCGGAGGTTGGCGGTGATCTAATCTCAGCAGAGCTACGCCCGAGCTCCGCAGAAACGCGATCTAGAGGAAAAACCGTGGAGGTATGTGGTCGGGCTGCCGTGGCAAAAGTTGTCTCAAATCAGCCCTAATACCTCAGTATATATAGGAGGCAGGGAGGGGAGGAGGCACCCTCAAACCCTCAAGGTTTGTCCAAAATTTGAGGTGCAGGAGTACTACTCCAATCCTACTTGGAGTAGGATTCCACCTTCCCACTTGGAAACTCTTTCCACCTTGTGTTTTTCCCTTCTCAAACCTTATGGGCCTTAGTGGGAACTTACTACAGCCCACTAGGGGCTGGTTTATCTCTTCCCATCGCCCATGAGACCCCTTGGGGCGTGACACCCCTCTATGGTCCCCGTCACCCCTCCCGGCACTCCCGGTACACTACCGATGAGCCCAAAACTTTTCCGGTAATGCCCGGAAACTTTCCGGTAACCAAATGAGGTCATCCTATATATCAATCTTCGTCTCCGGACCATTCCAGAAACCCTCGTGATGTCCGTGATCCCATCCGGGACTCCGAACAACATTCGGTAACCAACCATACAACTCAAATAGGCATAAAACATCGTCGAACCTTAAGTGTGCAGACCCTGCGGGTTCGAGAACTATGTAGACATGACCCGAGTGACTCCTCGGTCAATATCCAATAGCGGGACCTGGATGCCCATATTGGATCCCACATATTCTATGAAGATCTTATCGTTTGAACCTCAGTGCCAAGGATTCATATAATCTCGTATGTCATTCCCTTTGTCCTTCGGTATGTTACTTGCCCGAGATTCGATCGTCAATATCCGCATACCTATTTCAATCTCGTTTACCGGCAAGTCCCTTTACTCGTTCCGTAATACAAGATCCCGCAACTTACACTAAGTCACATTGCTTGCAAGGCTTGTGTGTGATGTTGTATTACCGAGTGGGCCCCGAGATACCTCTCCGTCACATGGAGTGATAAATCCCAGTCTCGATCCATACTAACTCAACTAACACCTTCGGAGATACCTGTAGAGCATCTTTATAGTCACCCAGTTACGTTGCGACGTTTGATACACACAAAACATTCTTCTGGTGTCAGTGAGTTATATGATCTCATGGTCATAGGAACAAATACTTGACACGCAGAAAACAGTAGCAACAAAATGACACGATCAACATGCTACGTCTATTAGTTTGGGTCTTGTCCATCACGTGATTCTTCTAATGACGTGATCCAGTTATCGAGCAACAACACCTTGTAAATAATTAGAAGACCCTGACTATCTTTGATCAACTGGCTAGCCAACTAGAGGCTTGCTAGGGACAGTGTTTTGTCTATGTATCCACACATATATATAATTCTTCATTCAATACAATTATAGAATGGATAATAAACGATTATCATGAACAAAGAAATATAATAATAACTAATTTATTATTGCCTCTAGGGCATATTTCCAACAAATCGCTCACTTGGAAACACATGTACATCCTCTACTCTAGCGACACATGCGTAAATTGAATGAGTTGTGTGTAATACTAATACTTTCTATGAAAGTTTTAGAACTGAACAAACATCATTTGAGTTTATGCGGTTTAGCATGGTACTTAAAAATTCCGAATTTAACAATGTTGGAAACCATATGGTCCATATGTATATACTTAAGATAGTAACAAACGACGCATTTATGAAACAGAGGGCAAGTAACCACAACTATACACTAGAAGTAGCTTGATCACGACATCTCGACATCTCAACAATAAAAAGGAAGATCACTCCACTAACTTCATAGAGCATGAGTGTAATAGTGTCTCCTATTTTCAAATGTGGACACATTGCCAGGATAAATGAGAACCTTGTAATTTGAATGGTTCCATTTGTGCGGCAAATGTAGTACCTTGCAATCAGTTTGGCGTTAGTAGTAGGCACAAATATGGCAGGACCATGGCGGGAAATTAATTCAGGATCAACCGCAACGGGCATTTTCTATTGCAATGGAGAATATAAACCAATTGTAACATATTGTTGAAGTTGTCAACATATCATTGAAGCTATCCATAGTTTATGAACAACAACATAAACATACGATTTTGGTACTAGCATTTTGTTGACACAATTGGTCTTGTTCAATCAGTGCACCAATGGCAGATTTATTTCCATCCCAAATCTAGCGTTCAAACTGTTGTAAATATGCCATATAGGAAATTATAAAATAGTTATTATTATATTTCCTTGTTCAAGATAATAGTTTATTATCCATGCTAGAATTGTATTGAATGGAAACTTTGATACATGTGTGGATACATAAACAACACATTATCCCTTATAAGCCTCTAGTTGACTAGCTTGTTGATCAAAGATGGTTAAGATTTCGTAGCCATAGACAAGTATTGTCACTTGATAACAAGATCACATCATTAGGAGAATGATATGATGGACAAGACCCAAACTATGAATGTAGCATCTGCTTGTGTCGTTTTATTGCCACTGTTTTTTTGCATGTCAAGTATAAGTTCCTTTGACCATGAGATCATGTAACTCATTGACACCGGAAGAATACCTTGTGTGTATCAAACGTCGCAACATAAATGGGTGACTATAAAGGTGTTCTACAATTATCATGGATCCACACTGGGATTTGTCACTCCGTATGACGGAGAGGTATCTCGGGGCCCACTCCGTAATAGAACATCACAACATTCCTTGCAAGCAATGTGACTAAAGTTAGGCATGGGATGTTGTTTTGCGGAACGAGTAAACAGACTGGCTTGTAACGAGATTGAACTAGGTATAGATATACTGACGATCGTATCTCGGGCAAGTAACATACCGAAGGACAAAGGTAATGTTATACGGGATTAACTGAATCCTTGACATAGAGCATAAATTGGTAAGGAACTTTGTAGAATATGTAGGAGCCAATATGGATATCGAGGTCTCGGATCCCGCTATTGGTTATTGACCGGAGAGTATCTCAGGTCATGTCTGCATAGTTCTTGAACCCGCGGGATCTGCACACTTATGGTTCGGTGACATTTGAGTATAGTTGATTTATCTATGTTGGTGACCAAATGTTGTTCAGAGTCCCGGATGAGATCCCGTACGTCACAAGGAGTTCTGAAATGGTCTGGAGACGAAGAATGATATATTTGAAGGGTACATTTGGCTTCCGGAAGAATTTCGGGCATTAACCGTAAAGTATCGGGTGTGACGAATGGGTTTCAGGGTTCCACCGGGAGGGGCCACCCACCCGGAGAGGGACCAAGTAGACCCACAGGTTGCGCAACAGCCCCTAGTGGGATGGGAAGCCATCCAAAGAGGGCCTACTTTGGCTAAAGAGAGAAAGAGAGAGGAGGTGTGCCAAACACACTAGGAGGAGGACTCCTCCTCCACCAAACCGATTTGGAGGACTGCTCACCCTCCTTGCGCCGGCCGAACCCTAGGGCAAGTACCTTGGGCACCACCCCTCCCCTTCCACCTATATATAGTTGAGGTGAGGGAGGCTTTTTGCACCACAAGCCACGGTGCAGCCCCTCTCCCTCCATGACTTCGTGACACCCCATAGGTTAATTCGGTATGGTACGACAAAGTCTTGTCGGAGTAACTCCACCACCATCTCCATCACGTCGTCGTGCTGCCAGAGAATTCAGCTATGTCTTCGTCTTTCTTGCTGGATCAAGAAGGCAGAGATCGTCATCGAGCTGCACGTGTGCTGAATGTGGAGGTGTTGTCTGTTCGGCGTATTGTCATTGTACATTCATGGTGCATGGTCAATATGACATCACTGGAGTCATCAACTAAGTAAAGGCCAATATTTCCTTGTACATGTGTTCTTGCAAAGCAGGGGATGTACTGCAGGAAATGATAAGATCGTTACATGCATTTTAAGAACAGAGCACCAAACAAATATGTGTGTAACTGGGAGAACATGACAATTTCTGAAATAAAACTAAAAAAATATGTAGTTAACCAGATAATGTAACCATCGATGGATGAAGGAATAAGGAGCAGCAAGACCCTAAGCTTGGGGATGACCAAGCCACACCAAGGTACTATTCAAGGAAGACCTGATACGTCTCCAACGTATCGATAATTTATGAAGTATTCATGCCATGTTTGCCTATGTTTACAATACCTTATATGGTTTTGCTGCACTTTATATGATTTATTTAGAGTTAACTCGGACTAACGCTGTTTTGAGTAGAACTACTGTGCTGTTATTTTTTGTGCAGAAATAAAAGGTTATCGGAATTGGAAGGAACTTTTTGATGATTTTGTTTGGAAGAAAAGTGATATATTGGAGCAACGAACCACCATAGGGAGGGCCTGGTGCCGACTAGACACCAGCGCATGCCAGCCCCCTAGCACGGTCGGGTATCTAGTGGGCACCTCGTGGCCCATCTTAGCGTGATTCGAATGCCCAAAAATCCTATAAATATAGAAACCTCCAAAAATAACCCTAGATGAGAAGATCGTCCGCTGCAAGCCTTCATAGCCAAGAAAAACCAATCGGGGGCCCGTTCCGGCACTCTACCGGAGGGGGAGATGATCTCCGGTGGCCAACTTCATCATCCCCGTGGAGGCCATGACGAGGAGGGAGTAGTCCACCCTCGGGGCTAAGGGCTTGTACTAGTAGCTATGTGTTTAATCTCTCTCTCCCTCAGTTGTTCTTGAGATGGCACGATCTTGATGTATCGCGGGCTTTGTTAATATAGTTGGATCATATGGTGTTTCTCCCTCTCTATCATGTTGTGATGAATTGAGTTTTCCCTTTGAGATTTTGTTTATAGGATTGAATACATTTATGGATTTGAGAGCACTTGATTTATGTGTTTCTATGAATACCAGTTATGACAATGGGGGGTATCATATTGATTCACTTGATATATGTTTTCTCACTCAACTCATAGATTCCCGAGGTGACATTGGGGTAATCTGTGCATTGGGGTTGATGCACGTTCTCGTCTTTGTTTATCCGGTAGAAATATTGGGGAACTACTTGAGGTTCTTTGTGTTGGATTGAGTATTATGAATCTGAAATTGTTTGATGCATATCGCATAATCATCTCATGGATACTCACGGTGACATGGGAGCATCTAGGTGATATTAGAGTTGGTTGATGTGTATCATATGGTGTTATTTTAGTACAAACTCTAGGATAGATCGATCGGGAAGGATAACTTGTTATCTTAGTATGAACCCTTGGAAAGATTGATCGAAAAGAATAACTTTGATTTGGTTTCGTACCCTACAAACAATTTCTTCTTATGTTATCCGCTAGATAGGAACTTTTGGGTTATTCTTTATCGTATGTTGAGGCATTGTTATGTGGTCCAATTATATTGGCATTGTTTAGAGATTGCACTAGCGAAAGTACGGACCCTAGGCCTCATTTTCAAGCATTGCAACAACGTTTTGCTCATTGTTTAACACTTGTTACCTTTCTGGTTTTATTGTTCTAATCCCAAAAATCAATATCTACTATCATTACTACACTTGTTTCACCATCTCTTCGCCGAACTAGTGCACCTATACAATTTACAATTGTATTTGGTGTGTTGGAGACACATGTAACATCCCAAATTTTGGAATGTTAAAATAATTATTAGATTGTTTGTTTGTTTGCTTGAGTGATTGAAACTTGTGTGAAATTTGAAACTTTTCAAAAACTTTTGAATGAGAGGGAATAAAATGACTTTGCCCATCTCCGATGAATTCAAATTCAACCTTTTAAAAGCAAAGAGAGAAGATGACATGACTTCTTCAACTATAAAGAATTTGAACGGAGTTTGCATTTGAATCCTTTCAAAATATTTTCCCTTGCTTCTATATTTTTCTTCCCCGAGAAAATGCCCCGACAAAATTCTTGCACGCAAGAAAGAGCGGAGGAAAATGACCCTCACAAAACCAGGGGCATTCATTGAAATATTTTGAGCCAAGAAAAAAACCAAAATTTAATTTGAGAAAATAATTGCAAAAAGAAATAATGCTTTTAGGGATTTTTTGGAAAAACATTTTTTTTAAGTATTTATTTTGGCCGTGGAAAAATGCCCATCATTTAGATTTCATTTTTCTGATAATTTTAGTGTATAGAAACTCTATATTACGAATTGATTTGATTTCCCTTTTATCGTTTTAGTTTCCTAATTTTGAAAAAAGGAAAGAAATCGCGTTTAATTGGAAATAAAGAGCTGGCCCATTAAGGAGTTTCCATATCTGGCCCGTTTAGTATCTTCTCCTTCCTCTAGTCATTCACGTTACGAGGAACTTCCATGGTAGGAACCAAGAGATCCTCCCCTCCCAGCACCTCCTCACCACCTATAAAGGATCCGCTCGTCCTCCTCGTTCCATTCCCCACGAGAAACGACCCGTTCCCATGCTCGTAGCCACGACGCCACCATCCTCATCTTCCTGTCAAGAACGGAGTACAGTAGGTCTCGTGGCGCTTCCCCATCACCCCTGCCGAGGCTCTCCAGCGCCCCACCCCCTGCCGTGCTACTCCTCCGCCGATTCCCCACCCCGCCGGCGACCTCCCCACCTCGCCGGAGCATCTACCTCGCCGGAGTTCTTCCTCTTTGTCACCCATGGTAAGATTCACGAAATCCCGTATTGCAGTTTTTTCAGAAAATTGCAATCTTAGAAAATTCATATCTATTAGTATATAACTCCGAATTCGGTGATTTATTTTGTATTGGATCACAAATTTTATGTAGTTTCTGTAGATATATAATTTGTCTATGTTTGGATTATAAAAATTGAGTTAGATCAGATTTTAATTAAAGCTTGTTTTGCTTATTCCAGGAGTTTAAAAATAGCTTTTAATTTGATTCTTTTTGCTGCTGCTTCGTATTGATCATATCATTCAGTAGTTTAAGTTTCAATTCTTTTTAAATATTTGAACTTAGGGTTTTAATCAAAACAGATTCTGTTTTAGCCTTTTTTGTTTTCTTGCTATTTCTTTTGTATTAATTGTTCTTAATTTGTTTTTTTTGTAATTGTGACAAGTTATATTTTGTTTTTTGATATTTACCAGTAACTTTTCAACAACAACAAAATTTTATTTTATTTATTCTTATTTGTTTGCATGGAATCAATTCTATTTCTATACTAACTTGCGAATTGATTGCATTGCTAGTTTGATTTCCTATTTTGAAAATACTTATAAAAAATATTGTTTTGTAAATTTTACTTCTGTTATCTTAGTTACTTGTTATTATTTTCTATTGGACAAAAAAACTATTTAGTGTTTGATGTAGTAGAAGACTCCCTAGTCTTATTTGAAGTTTCCTTCAATTTCCTTTTTTGCTCTCTCTTTTGTTTTGATTGTTAGCATGATTGCTAGTATGAGTGCTTATGTGAATGATATGTTTATTATATAGATTTCATCAGAGATTGACGAGTAGTCTATCAAGTTATTTCTCGAGAAATTCTTCTTCGTCAACATCACCAGGCAAGTCACTTTGATCATACTATCCCCTATGTTTTATGCATCGTAGTTATACCATCCTATGCCCAATTGCATGCTGCTTAGGTACTTGGAAATTTTAGTATAGATTGTAGTATCATGTGGTAGGCACACAACAACCAAGATACTTGGCCCCGGGACGACAAATTCCATATTGCTACGCTTGAGTAGACGGGATTTCGGTTGAGTGCATAACACGAGTGATGCGAGGTTGATTAAATAATCAAGACCGGTTAAGACAAGATTTTCAAGACCTCAGGACGCAATGCAACTCTGGGTGAAGGACGGTTGATCGGCTCCCTGGAGAACCCAGTGGATGACCCGGGATGCTGGAGAGGCCATGACATCCTGCGGAAAGCTTCACCGAGGCTCAAAGAGACGGACGGATATTTTCAAGACCCAAGGCTTACCTGCACAGCCACAAGTCATTATGGGCTCTGGCTTGGTTGGACAACGCGGCAACTCTGGACAGGCGGTGCTAGCAGATGTAGACGAACGATAGGAATGGATGGCCACCGACAGGGATTCAGAGGGACCCGTTGAAAGAGCATGTTTTGATCATCCGGTCTTCAAACACCCTGAAGTGCGAGGACATACACGGAGGCGATTAAATCTTGTGGGGAATGTGTGCAAAACTCTCCAGAGTACTCAAACCTAATTGATTAGTCGTGTCCACGGTCATGGACAACTTGAGCCAAAGGAACTGAAGTTATCTGGATTTCTCAACACAATTAAATATATTTGATGAGGGTAATTATTGACAACTCGGGTACGAGAACTGGTTGGCGGAACCATCTCGTTAACAACCAACAATGTAGTAACATTTTGCTTTTAGCCCCCTCTTGATGTAGGAGAAAACTTGCTTTACGCTAAAAACTTATAGCCCCACCTGCCATATATGCATATAGTATAGATGATTACTTTTCACCCCTCTCTTATGTGACTTGCCGGCATATTCAATATGCTGACCTACACGGCTGCAATGTCTTATGTTGCAGATATTTTTCTTCGACGAGTAAGAGTACGATTCAGGGTTACGGTCTACACTCAACTTGCTGTTGGTGTTTATTGGGACTCCACTCCCTTGACCGCTTCCGTTGAGATATTTAAGGTATATACCAGTTTTACGCTATTTACATGTGATTGCACTTTGATATATACATTGATGTACTGTGTGTGCCTGCATACTGATCCAGGGATGGCACAGAAACACAGAGGCTTGACTCGATTTGAGTCGGGTCGCTACAGAAATGGTATCAGAGCACATGTTGACTGTAGGACGTGACCCTAGAAACTGGAAACTTCTTAGGAACGGATCTCTCAAAATTTCTATTTTCAAGAACACCTTTTACTTATCATCTCTTCTGATTTCATCAAACGTTCTCTCTCACCTCAAATAGTTAGACAACGCCCTTTCCCCTTTGACCACGTGAAGGACCAACCGACTCCCACTTCAAAGTAAAGAGGATTTCATTATGCAGTTGAAGCTACACCAATTGAAGACTCTCAAGACCCGAAGAACTCGAAGACCCCGAAACGTTCCAATGTTTATTAGAAGTCCAAACCCCAATTATATACCCACGTTAGTTACGATGATTTGTGAGCCGTCATTGGTGTGTGTTTTTCCGACGGCCACAACAAAAACCTATTCTCAAAAATATTGTGTGTATTGTGTGTATCTCTCTCCCTGTCTTACCCGTCTCATCCCCAAAACCTCAACCCTACCAGATGGAGTATGAAGCTGGACTTGTAGTCTCTGGACCAATGACCCAGCTGGAGGCTGATATATGGATTCAAAACATGGAGAACCACTTCGGGAGCAACTTGATCTCAAGGAAGTATGAAGTGGAACACGCTCTTCAGTACTTTACACAAAGTGCTGCAATCTGGTGGAAAATGCACCATGCCATACAAGGATTTAGTGGAGCAGAAAGTTGGGAAAAATTCAAGAAGACTTTCTTAAGATCCCGTCTTATTCAAAAATGCTATGATAATCCGAAGGAGAAGACTTGTGCATGCAAGATCTGTGGAGAAATTGGACACACCCAGGAAGAACACAAGGATGGATGCACTCATTGTGAAGAAAATCACCCAGCTGAGGAGTGCCCAAGTAGTCAGGTGACTTGTTTCCTTTGTGAAGGAACCAACCACTACCCAGCTCAGTGTCACATTTACCCCAAGGTGCAACAAGTTGTCAAGCAGCAGAAAGATGCAGTGAAGGAAACACTCAAGAAGAAGATTCTAGAAGGACCGGTGATGAACGGAAATATTGAAGACCCTGATGGACAAGGTCTGACCAGATTTTTCTCCAATGCATGCTACTCATGTGGAGAAGAAGGACATTATTCACAGGATTGCACGAAGAGAAGCCAAGAGTATCTGGTAAACTTCCCGACGGAAAAAGTGGAGCTTGATCCACTTGAGATAGAAGAACTGGCCAAAATGAAGGAGTCCGGAAAGAAGAAAAAATACCCTCGGAAGAACCAAATCTCTGCAGACAAAGACCTGAGTCATGTCAGATGTTACAAGTGTATGAAATTTGGCCACCACAAATACATGTGCTCAGGAAGGAAGCCGGGAATCCAAGGAGCAAAAGCAAAAGCTAAGAAGCCTTGAGACTTGTCAGAACTCATTTGCTTTCGTTGCAAGGAAGCAGGACATTTTGCTAGCGATTGTCCGCAAAGGAAGAAAGCTAGAATGGAGTAGTTAAGTTTTGACCATGGCAATAAGTGTAATCCGAAGCACTCTTGTTTTTCATGAGATCATGGAGGGAATTTTTTTTGTAACAGAAGTCCCTGAGATTGTAATAACATCATGAATAAATGGAATTTATTGTCTCATGATTATCTATGTTGAAACTGTATGCGTTGTTTCTCATCGAACAAAGATCTCTGAACATTATGAGGATATGAGAAAATATGGTCTATGCAGGCATGAGTATAATTCATTTTAAGTGTGGTAGTAATCGGTACACCCACAGGATCCATTGAGTAGGAGTGTACCATGATTACCAAGGAGACATATACATTCCTCTGAGTACCTATTTACTGACACCTGTAGATGACAACTCTCTACGAGTCATTCCTCAAGGGCCCAGAAACGATCATGACCCTGACCAGTGATCATGATTACCCGAAAATCCTAAAGGACATGATGAAGCACATTCACCTTGAAGGAGATGAAGTCTACAAAGGCTACCCATTCATGTAAAATGGAGTGGAACTTTGGTACGTGGAAGTACACCTCCACCATGTGAAAGGAGTTTGTCCAAAGACTATGGGGCAATACTTTTTCATTTCACGTGTACCACGAGCAACCTTCTTTGATGCTGTTCGTGAAGCTGCCATGGAAGCCATACGTCAGATCGGAGAAATACTTGAAGCAAGACTCCATCATACCCAGGAATACCTGAGTGAGGTACGTGCGGAGATGATGGAGATGAAGCTCATGACCACCATGATGAAGCAAAAGATGGATGATTTCAAGGAGCACCTCGGAAAGTTTGAGTGGAACTAAAGTACCTCCAAGAGAGACAAATGAATAAAGTTGGCAGAAATGCTCGACCATACCGAACAATGTGGATGGCAGCATTTGTAATAGAGTACTTTTGAATTGGAGTTTTTGAGGAGAAATTAAGGATGTAATAAAGGATTGATTATGAAATGAATATGATTTATGGAAGAAGCTATGATGGATCAAAAAACGTTTTCTTTAGGAGCATACGACAACCTGAGAGTGGTGAAGAAACGAAGGATGTTTTGTTCGGCTTGCAGAACCAATGGATTATCCGAACTTCGTTCGTGGACAAGAGAAATTTCTGCAACGCTTGTGAGGATGCCCAAGCGTTAGAATGCGAGATTCGCTAAAACTTATACAGAGAAATGATTGGGTGCGTAATGGATTGATCACCATGACGACTTACTCTTATCATTTATCTTGCTATTCGGAATGGTAAATCTGAGAGACTTACCCATAGTGAGAGACGATGTTCTTTGAATCTTTTGTTTAAGACTTAGAGTGGTAAGAAAAAGCCCATGTACATGGCACTTGTTGTCACGCGTAGGAAATTTTACGGTGAGGATGATACCAAGACCCCTCTCTCTGCAGGATAACCACAAATGGTAGACCACCATGAGAATCATTGATAGGTTATTTAGAATTGATCACGAGACTGTCAGTTAAGAAGACCCGGTAAAGGAAGAAGCTTATATCAACACAAGGACCCTCGTTTTAATGGAAACGTTATGAATATAGCGGAAGACATGAAGACTGTGAGGAGTCAGATGCGAAAAACCCCAGAGGTTTGTTAAAATCTTAAGGGACCAGTAGCACTCATTTTAAGTGTTGTAGCATCCCACTTTGCCGGAAGTTGGATTTGTTAGAACAGCCCCAAACCCTAACCTTTGTTTCTAGCCTCTTCCAATCTCGAGGACGAGATTCATTTTAAGTGTGGTAGGTTTGTAACATCCCAAATTTTGGAATGTTAAAATAATTATTAGATTGTTTGTTTGTTTGCTTGAGTGATTGAAACTTGTGTGAAATTTGAAACTTTTCAAAAAAATTTGAATGAGAGGGAATAAAATGACTTCGCCCATCTCCGATGAATTCAAATTCAACCTTTTAAAAGCAAAGCGAGAAGATGACATGACTTCTTCAACTATAAAGAATTTGAACAGAGTTTGCATTTGAATCCTTTCAAAATATTTGCCCTTGCTTCTATATTTTTCTTCCCCGAGAAAATGCCCCGACAAAATTCTTGCACGCAAGAAAGAGCGGAGGAAAATGACCCTCCAAAAACCAGGGGCATTCATTGAAATATTTTGAGCCAAGAAAAAAACAAAAATTTAATTTGAGAAAATAATTGCAAAAATAAATAATGCTTTTAGGGCTTTTTTGGAAAAACATTTTTTTAAGTTTTTATTTTGGCTGTGGAAAAATGCCCATCATTTAGATTTTATTTTTCTGATAGTTTTAGTGTATAGAAACTCTATATTACAAATTGATTTGATTTCCCTTTTATCGTTTTAGTTTCCTAATTTTGAAAAAAGGAAAGAAATCGCGTTTAATTGGAAATAAAGAGCTGGCCCATTAAGGAGTTTCCAAATCTGGCCCGTTTAGTATCTTCTCCTTCCTCTAGTCATTCACGTTACTAGGAACTTCCATGGTAGGAACCAAGAGATCCTCCCCTTTCGGAATTCGCGAATCTCCTTCCCTCCCAGCACCTCCTCGCCACCTATAAAGGATCCCCTCGTCCTCCTCGTTCCATTCCCCTCGAGAAACGCCCCATTTCCATGCTCGTAGCCACGGCGCCACCATCCTCATCTTCCTGTCAAGAACGGAGTACAGTAGGTCTCGTGGCACTTCCCCATCACCCCTGCCGAGCCTCTCCAGAGCCCCACCCCCTGCCGTGCTACTCCTCCGCCGATTCCCCACCCCGCCGGCGACCTCCCCACCTCGCCGGAGCAGCTACCTCGCCGTAGTTCTTCCTCTTTGTCACCCATGGTGAGATTCACGAAATCCCGTATTGCAGTTTTTTCAGAAAATTGCAATCTTAGAAAATTCATATCTATTAGTCTATAACTCCGAATTAGGTGACTCTTTTTGCGTTGGATCACAAATTTTATGTAGTTTCTGTAGATATATAACTTGTCTATGTTTGGATTTATAAAAATTGAGTTAGATCATATTTGAATTAAAGCTTGTTTTGCTTATTCCGGGAGTTTAAAAATAGCTTTCAATTTGATTCTTGTTGCTGCTGCTTCGTATTGATCATATCATTCAGTAGTTTAAGTTTCAATTCTTTTTGAATATCTTAACTTAGGGTTTTAATCAAAACAAATTCTGTTTTAGCCTTTTTTGTTTTCTTGCTATTTCTTTTGTATTAATTGTTCTTAATTTGTTTTTTTGTAATTGTGACAAGTTATATTTTGTTTTTGATATTTACCAGTAACTTTTCAACAACAACAAAATTTTATTTTATTTATTCTTATTTGTTTGCATGGAATCAATTTTAGTTCTATACTAACTTGCGAATTGATTGCCTTGCTAGTTTGATTTCCTATTTTGAAAATACTTATAAAAAATATTGTTTTGTAAATTTTACTTCTGTTATCTTAGTTCCTTGTTATTATTTTCTATTGGACAAAAAACTATTTAGTGTTTGATGTAGTAGAAGACTCCCTAGTCTTATTTGAAGTTTCCTTCAATTTCCTTTTTCGCTCTCTCTTTTGTTTTGATTGTTAGAATGATTGCTAGTATGAGTGCTTATGTGAATGATATGTTTATTATATAGATTTCATCAGAGAGTGACGAGTAGTCTATCAAGTTATTTCTTGAGAAATTCTTCTTCGTCAACATCACCAGGCAAGTCACTTTGATCATACTATCCCCTATGTTTTATGCATCGTAGTTCTACCATCCTATGCCCAATTGCATGCTACTTAGGTACTTGGAAATTTTAGTATAGATTGTAGTATCATGTGGTAGGCACACAAAAACCCCGATACTTGGCCCCGGGACGACAAATTTCATATTGCTACGCTTGAGTAGACGGGATTTCGGTTGAGTGCATAACACGAGTGATGCGAGGTTGATTAAATAATCAAGACCGGTTAAGACAAGATTTTCAAGACCTCAGGACGCAATGCAACTCTGGGTGAAGGACGGTTGATCGGCTCCCTGGAGAACCCAGTGGATGACCCGGGATGCTGGAGAGGCCATGACATCCTGCGGAAAGCTTCACCCAGGCTGAGAGAGACGGACGGATATTTTCAAGACCCAAGGCTTACCTGCACATCCACAAGTCATTATGGGATCTGGCTTGGTTGGACAACGCGGCGAATCTGGACAGTTGGTGCTAGCAGATGTACACGAACGGTAGGAATGGATGGGCACCGACAGGGATTCAGAGGGACCCGTTGAAAGACCATGTTTTGATCATCCGGTCTTCAAACACCCTGAACTGCGAGGACATACACGGAGGCGATTAAATCTTGTGGGGAACGTGTGCAAAACTCTGCAGAGTACTCAAACCTAATCGATTAGCCGTGTCCACGGTCATGGACAACTTGAGCCAAAGGAACTGAAGTTATCTGGATTTCTCAACACAATTAAATATATTTGATGAGGGTAATTATTGACAACTCGGGTACTAGAACTGGTTGGCGGAACCATCTCGTTAACAACCAACAATGTAGTAACATTTTGCTTTTAGCCCCCTCTTGATGTAGGAGAAAACTTGCTTTACGCTAAAACCTTATAGCCCCACCTGCCATATATGCATATAGTATAGATGACTACTTTTCACCCCTCTCTTATGTGACTTGCCGGCATATTCAATATGCTGACCTACACGGCTGCAACGTCTTATGTTGCAGATATTTTTCTTCGACGAGTAAGAGTACGATTCAGGGTTACGGTCTACACTCAACTTGCCGTTGGTGTTTATTGGGACTCCACTCCCTTGACCGCTTCCGCTGAGATATTTAAGGTATATATCAGTTTTACGCTATTTACATGTGATTGCACTTTGATATATACATTGATGTACTATGTGTGCCAGCATACTGACCCAGGGATGGCACAGAAACATAGAGGCTTGACTCATTTTGAGTCGGGTCGCTACAACACAAGAGACCTTTTGTTATTTGGTTGCAAGGTTGTTTGAGAGAGACTCGATTCATCCTACACCTCCCACTGATTGATAAACGTTAGGTCATCCACTTGAGGGAAAATTGCTATTGTCCTACAAAACTCTGCGCTTGGAGGCCCAACATAGTCTACAAGAATAAAGTTGTGTGTAAACATCAAGATATTTTCTGGCGCCGTCGCTCGGGAGGTGGGTGCTTGAAGGTATATCTTTTGATATTGCAATTAAATTTTTTAGTTTCTTGTTTTTTCACTAATTAGTTCTATGGGAGAAAAGTACAAAAGAAAGGAATTGAGGTGGTATGATATTATTCGTCTTTATCATGTCTTTCTTGAAAATAATGGAAAGGAAAATTGTGCTCAATTGATATAAGAAGAATACAATAAAATGTTTGTCATAAGAAATTTGAATGATGAGCTTGATTGCAATTTTGTTGGTATGAATTTTTCGAATATCTATGGTGCTAATGATATGCAAAGCCGTGAGCTTGGGGATGCTATGTTTAATGAAGATGATATTTTTTGTCCCCCAAGTTTGGATGAGCAAATTTATTATGATGAAAGCATGCCTCCTATTTATGATGATTATATTTATGAAAGTGGGTTTGTAAGAGTGTCAACTCTGTGTACTAATGATCCCACTATTTTGGAGGGTGTTGAATCTTCTGATAATGATAAAAGTGGATTAGGAGAGGTCATGTCTTTATTTAGTGATCAATCCACTATTTTGGAAGAGGTGTCAATTGACTATGTCAACAAAGTTGCTATCTATGATGATTATGGTGATGACATGTATCTTACAAAGAGTAATAATAATGATGAAAGTTGTCATCATAATTTTACTTTTCATTTGGATTATGCCACTCAAGTATCACATGATAGTTATTTTGTTGAGTTTGCTCCCACTATTATGAGTGAGTAGAATTTTGCTTGTGTGGCTAGTAATAAAAATTATATGCTTGTGCATCATGAAAAGAATGTTGTATGTGATAGTTATATCACTACTAGAGAAAAGGCTATTAGTGGCGCAGCTATTTTGTCTATTAATGGCACATTATAGGTGCGCCAGTATTATCACGCCACTACTAATAAATAGTATTGGCGCACTCCTGGTGCGCCACTGTTAATCTACATAACAGTGGCGCACCACCTGGTGCGCCATTACTAGGCCCAAAAGTGCGCCACTACTGTGGGTTACTAATGCCGCACTTTTAGATGGTGCGCCACTACTATGAATATTAGGAACTTGTTTTTTGCTTTTCTGATATTTGCACAAGTTACCAAATACATTACAACACAGAATATAAACAACACAACATATAAACAACAGATTTATCGAATACAATAGAAGATTAGTCTCCGAATACAGTTCATCATAGTGGTACATATATAAGTGATGTAGAAGTAAGTGATACATATTCTATACAATAGGTTCATAAAATATCATCACATCATCTCGAAAATAGCGATACATATATAGTGATGTAGAAGTAATCATCATAGTCAATGAGACATCATATAACAAAAGTTGGTCACTATTCATAATCACAACTCCTCCTCATCATCATCGTCAACTCAAACACATTGTAGCACATCATCACATCATCTCGGAAATAGCTAATAATCATCATATTCATTACCACCAATACTATTTAATACATTGTAGCACATCATCACATTAAAACATTGTAGCACATCATCACATTGTAGCACATAATAATACATTGTACCTAGGACATACTCCTATGCTTAGGTAAAATATCATAAAACAAGATAGGCCCTAACTCTCCATTATTGAGAATGGAGATCATCTTGTCTCCAATTCTTGGCCTACGGACAATGTTTCTTCCAAGCAGCTCTCTACGATAGACCATACATTTTTTCCAATCTTTGATTGTCATGACTTCATCGGTTTTAGAAATCCGGTATGGACAGGAGTGAATCAGATACCTAGGCTGGCCTGGCCGTGTTGGTCGTATCATCATAACATCAACGCAACCTCTTGGTAACATCAGATGAGGCACACAATCTTCCGGGATTTTCTGTTGAAAAAATTAGTATTAGCTTTGTAGCTAGCAATGTAGTTTAGTTTTACAAGAATTTATGCAAAAGATGCATGGATGTCGTAATAATAGAAAATCTTACCATGCAATCTGCATGCATGTTACCGTAGTTCACCACGTGCACTAGTGGAACATATTGACCATAATGTTGGGGAGTTTGCTGATAGATATTGTAATTCTCAAGATCATTGTTAAATTGGACAAGATGATGTTTCTCCTTACAAGTTAATTCTGCTTCATCATTGTAGTAATAGGTTCAGTCTACCATTTTCCGTACATTTTTTGAAGAATGAAAATAAGCTGTCAATGGAAATAAGTTGTCAACTATTTTTAAATAAACAATATAAATTACTTAATAAATGTGGTTGAGAAACTCACATAATGGTAGAACTGGAGGTGTCTACACATCGACCCAGATGTCGATATTACCTTCAATTTCATATTCCGGACGAATATCAAAGGTGATAAGCATATTAGGCTCAAATGCATAAGCCTTGCATAGTGCTACCCAAGTTTTGCATTCAAAAAAGGAGTAGGTGTCTGTATTGTACAATTTTACGAAAAAAGTATAACCATGCTCGGTCCTCAAGTGAACTATCTTTACAGCTATATTTATTTCAGTAGTGAAGAAAATCTTATCCAACACATAATGTCTTGAATGGCAGGGGATACGCTAGTAGAATAGTAAAAAATAAAAATTATAAGTTGAAGCTAAAGAAGTCATGCTTAATTACGAAAAGAGATTTGTTGTTGTGACTTACTGTATCCACTTCGAAGTCCTCAGCCAGCATGATGCTGAAGCGCCTATCATCAACTAGGAAAGGTGTGTCGCAAAGGCCGCGCTTGTCTTGGCAGTATTCGCACATAACGAACTCGTCGTCAGACATTTCCTAAAACAGAGCAAATTTGGGCATGACATTTACTAAAAAGTGGACATATCGAGGACCTGAAATTTGCCAGAACAGAAATGAATCAACATTCCGGCAAAACATTAAGTTGACCAAACCTCAGAAATACAAGCAAAGTTACCAAACATGAAGAGCACTCTTTCGGTGCAAGGGAAGTATCAAAAAGGAAAAGCATGAATGAACAAGAATAAAGAACATCAACATTCTACTTTCATCTTTGTCAGATAATAATTGGTTCGGATTTTCTTTCATTGGTTGAGAAAAAAGGCTTGAGTTTGCTAATTTTTATTCACAGAACCTCCTGGGTTAAGTATGGTGAAGGTGATTTTGTTCTCTTTGAATGACGAAGCCGTAGCGAGTTTCAAACCTGCAGTTACTGGTAACGAAACTAGTGAGTTTCAGACGTGCCGTGTTTCAGAGACACGGAGATGTGCTTTGTTTCAGGGACGTCTTCCTGGCATACATGTCGAGGGATACTATGAGCAGTTAACTAAAAAAATAGACGCGCCTCATATAGATTGTGCTCGTCAGGAAACATACGGAAATGATGCACAATCAAACCAAGCGTACCAGCAACCACCTGACAAAGTGGGAGCAGCAACTAATGAAAATGAAGCATAACTGGAGCAACGCGAAAAGGCCTTCTATTTTCTCCGTATCTAAATAATTATAGTTGGAAAGAACTACACTAGTTTTCCCAACTATAATTACTAGTCTTCAACCCGTGCATTCGCACGGGCTATATTTAAAAAATGAATAACTTGGAAGTTTAAGTGATGTCTACTAAATTTAAAATGAAAAGGTACCAAAGGCACTATATATGGTAGAACTATCCACATGCACATGATCGAGGTGCACAAACATTGCTACATAGTCCGGCAACTCTACCAATTGGTATATATAGGGTCATAACCAATGGGAATAAGGTAACAATATATTTCCTATGGAGAAAAATATGTACGAACGTCGATGCTAGACATGTCCATTAGATGGAACCCACTTGGAGACAGAAGTTCAAATCTTTTTGCTAGTTTTAACTCCAACGTACGTATCTGCAACTTGCAATAGGATCATTTTTTTGTTTGTTTCAACAATGGGCCACTTCTCAAAGTACTCATCCACGACCGTGTGCGCTTATAAAGGCAACTCCGTAGAAGTTTAGACCGTCCAAGTTAATGAATAAGGACCATGTGCCAAGTCAGAACATGCATGTGTGACAATCAGAAACATGACCCTGATATATGAATACTAAGTAAACAAAACACTCTTTATCTATAATTTTTTAATTACTCTGACTTCTTCGAATATAGTCAAATAATTGCACATATAATATGTAAAATGAGATCATGAAATAAATCTTAATAAAAGAAGAATATAAATAGGAAAAGCAAGCCTTTGAATTGCTCCAGACAAACAAATGTCTTCTTGAGAGGTAAGAGAAAGATGTATTTTAGCAACCACAAACTAAACTAACCTGCATATCTATACTATGTGTTGTTTTAGAGGATTTACCTTTTGTCAATTTCGTCGTGAGATTAAATCCATGGTAAAAAGAAAATAAAAGATAAGAGTAGGACTAAAAATAGAGGAAAAATATATAATACTTCTAGCTCTAAGAATATATTATACAGTTAAAGAAATAGTAGACTAAATCAGGATCATGTTCACAACCTACCATTTTCCTAAACTACAACATGTATCTTTATCTTTATCAAATACTTGAATTCCATCATATTGCTGACCAGTAAAATTGCAAACATAGGAGAACTGGAATTCTAGAAATGAGATCGACATAGACACTCGGTATGATGATTATTTGTAGGGGAATGCGATGGAACATAAAAGGTCCGACAGTAACAAAGAAGATTAGCATCGCCCCATCGTCACCAAGCATGAGTGCGGCAAGGTTTTGATCAACCATATTATTTATTGAGCATCTAAGAACTGTTAACAAACTCTCAAGACATCAAGAGAAGGTGTGATAAGACTGAAATGCCAACAACATAAATCATTCGATGATTTGCTCCCGAATTTCTTTGGACCACTTTATTTTAAGAGGTACGGAGGCATGCATGTGAAATTGAAAACATGCAATTTGAATAAAATATTTCTAGGCAATAATTCGAAGATTTCTGGAGCTGAAAATATTTCTAGGCAATAACTCGACAACAAAGATGCATATTTGTATTCAATGTGGTTTTGGAAAATTTACTGTTCGCCTGTTTAGTCATGAGCAAAATTCCCCAGTGAAGAAGAAAACTGGGAGTAAGCCTACAAAAAAAGATGAATAAATAAATACTTCGGAGAAAATCTAAGTACCTTACGGAGTTCCACAATTGTAGTATTATCAATCCTGCTCTTGTCGATGACACTGGATATCTTACCTTTCTAATCGTTCAAAGATCCTACGAAAATAGACAACACAACAATAATAACTTTAATTTTATTGTACAGAGTTAAACACTTGTATTATTATAAATTGCGCTCTCGTTTATGACCTTGGAAATATTATAATTGTTCTCATGCACATAATGTACCCCTGTTCATGCCCTATACTCCCAATCAGTAAAATGGTTATTTGGAACTAAAAAATTGGGAATTTAAGGCTCCCTGAAATAATATATTTAGAATAATCAGTAGAGGGAGCATGCGGGTAAAACCTTAGAGATAACATTTTTCAATGAAGACCTTAGAGAAAACATGACCAACTTTAAGGATATGAACAGACTGTGGACTCCAATTGAAAATTTGAATGTAAGAAAAGAAATTTACGTGTTTGCATCAAGAAGGTAGCACCCAGTTTTACTTGGTATGTAAGCCCGCATGTAAACTCACTCTTGTAAATGATTCTAGACAGTTTACCATTCTAATCACCCAAAAGAGCGTACAAAAATAGAGAACACACAATACCTTTAACCATATCTTACACGCACAGCTAGCAGTATAAATAAAACTCTTATTGACAACCATGTAAACCTTACCACTGTGCTGACCCATAGAATGTACTGCTAGATTTGACAAATACTCTACATCTGTCAAATGATTATTTTTAGCGCAAAACTACAGAAACTTTAATTCTCCATCAAATAAGAAATTAAGAAGAAATCACATGACTAACTTCCAAGACGTCAAGAGAATGTGGAGTTTAAAATGTAAACTCCAAAACATGCAATTTGGATAGAGTAAACCTCGCGGTGGTAGGTCATTATATGGTGGAAAATAAGTATAATTAATTAATTACTTATGATGGTACTTAAACTAATCAAGTACGCATGCAGATCCAGTAAGACATCTTCATGTAATGCTGACTACCATCCTTGGACCCTGAAGCCCACAACCACATGTCACTATTCCAACACACATCATCAGCTCACTCAGGGCGCCATGTCATTCCTCTTATCATTCGAACATGTACGTTATACATAGAATGACATCCAAGCACATGACGATTAATCAGCAGATTTTTAATTCAAGTTTGATCTGTAGTGAATGCCCAGAGTAAGAGAAAAATTTGATATAAATAAACATAAATCACTATCATATGGATCAACAAAGGCCTTGAATTCAATATTAGTAATTGCAAAGTAGCAACAAAGCTGTCAGAAACAATTTCAATTGGACTGCCATCAACATGTAACAACAATCCTTAGATTGCAGGAAAGGTCAAAGTTAAATGATTGGATCATAGGTAGACTACTGCCACAATTTTTCATTAAATAATTATTAAAATATAATCCTGATGGAAGGAAAAGTTATTATCCTATTTTCAGATAAAACAATTGGAATCAAATACCAAGGTTTACAACAAAAGTTTTCTAGGAGCTGAGCCTTTGCTGTAATTGTAGCCTCACATGAAAAGGAGACACATACAGCAAAACGGAATAATGGCCGGAGATGTCGTGCGTGAAAGCTATTGGAAACGTGATCAGAACTATAGTAATGTATGGGGAAATACTGCTAGACCAATCAGCTGGGCAGTCAATGGTGATAGATGGAGGGTGTAGATGGTGAGTACCTTGATCAGGAGCATTGCCAACAAGTAGTAGGAGACCTAGCCATCATAGTCAATCCTTCACCATCAGGAGATGCGGCGGAGCAGCCCAAAACAGGATAGAGGAAGGAGGCAGCGTTTCATGGAAGGAAGCCGGAGAGCTTGGGCAACATGGACTGCTAGGTGATCTAAGCATGATTAGATTAAAAAAGACCTAGGACGTTTGAAGAAAAAAAGATTGAATCTAATAGCTACCATATGTGATATTAACTTTTCAGGATAAAACGTGGAGGTTCATGTGGACCCATCACATCAGCGGCTCGTACTTTTGCATTCTATAACCTATGAAAATTTTGTGTGGTTTACCCGTAAAAAAATGGTCTGTGTGTTTTTTTCTTGTGCAATTATAAGGGTTAATCTAAACCATAATAATTCGGCCCCACATAGATGAACGGCCGGTAATTTCTAATTATTATGGTAATTTCTAGAGAGTGTATAATTAGTATAAGTATAGATTTAGGTACAGATGGAGTAATAAGTAGTGGTACCACTAGCTTTGGTTATGTGCACTTGTCCTTCCATTCCTCCAAAACTTATTGCATAATGAAACAATAATGAGTTACAAGTTAGGTGGTAAGAAAATGGCTCAAGCAACACATACCAACACCGTTTTACACAAAAATCTGGCCACCAAACACAAGAACATGCCAAAGGGTCCAAGGTGACGGTGCCACTAGCTAAGGGGTTTATCAGGAATCAACTAACAAGCTGGAAGCTATTGATATGGTTTATAAAAATGAAAATGAGGCAGTCAAAATAAACGTGAGCAACCAACCATCAACTAGGATATGAGAAGCATGAACGCACACATTTAGGAGACTGGATCACAAACTACGTCATATTATACTCATATTTGTTAGCTAGGGAACCATCTATAACATAGATATGCAGAAGAGCCTGAAACACCATAGGTTCCAGCAAAAAATCTTAAACACCGTAGGCTGAAATGGATATCATTTTTACTTGTAAACAACGTCCTTATAACCAAGGAAAAGTCCCTAATGCAGCACACACGAGCCCTACAGGAAGGGTTATATTACATGATAACAATGATAACCATTGACTTGATAGTGCAACTCCTACAGTGGAGGCAGATCATAAGGACCAGTACGACTAATCAGTAATCACTGATGGAGGAAAAGACCTTCTAATTAGCAGCAGCACTTCGTATAACTTAACTTTGCTAGCTTTGATTATTGCAATCTGAATATTTAGAATGCATTGCTTTCCTTCATCAGGATATCACATACCCCGCTGGTGTACATGTACAAATTCCAGAAAATAAACCATTTCTTCCATGTGTTCACACCATTAGCACATCTCTCGCTATTACACATCACTTGATTATCCATAAGCACACTCGTCAAGTTTAAAGATGACTCAAAAGCACTTTATCATTAGCATCGTTAGCCCTGCAACTTTCATCATTATGAAGAGCTATATTCATCAACATTGATGCCTCTCCCACACAAAAATGAAAAAAGGAAATAAAGAAAAATAGAGAGATGTGCCATTCAAATGATCAATGATTCATCCTCAAGCAGTAGGAAATTGTCAACAGTGATTCCACATTCATGTGCACAATGGATAATCAAACTACTACCTACGCAATATCGATAATGGAATCATCATTCACGTCCTGGGATCACCTTACATTTGCATAGGCATCTCAATCACGTCAATCAATGTTCATCAATCCCCTAGTGACAATGGTTCTATGAATGTTTTTGTGAAGGGGAACGAAGGAGGCGTGAAGGGAGGGAGGGGGCGAGAGGGGCGAACCTCGCGGCCGGAGGAGGAGAGCTCGGTGGAGGCGGAGGGGGAGGCGGCGGCCTTATGATCGCCCATCATCGGGGGTCGGTCCGCGCGCGGTGGACGGTGCAGGTCGAAGGGAGGAGGAGGCCCTTGCTTGTCGGAGGGAGGAGGTGAGGACCGGGCGGCGGGGGAGGAACCCTAGCACGCTCGGTCAATCGGCGGGGGAGGACCGGGTGGTGGCGGGAGGTGGTTAGGGCCGGCCTTCGGGGGAGGAGACACGGGAGGGAAGGGGTTATAGTGGGGGAGGGTTAGCAATGGTGCACCACCTAAGAATGCGCCATTGGTAACCAGGGTTACTAATGGCGCACCTGGTGTGTGGTGCGCCATTACTAGTTTTGAAAAAAGAATTGAATTTTTTTTTGTTAGTAGTGGCGCACCGTGGGTGTGGTGCGCCATTAGTAGTTAAAACTAGTAATGGCACACTTTCCCCTGGTGCGCCACTTCTAAGTCTGGGAAGGGTGTGGGGCCAGGACAAAAACTAGCAATGGCGCACCACACACCAGGTGCGCCATTAGTAATATGGCCAATAATGGCGCACGTGTATCTGGTGCGCCACTGCTATATAGCAGTGGCGCACCAAATACATGGTGCGCCATTAGTGTCCATATTAGCTATAGTCGTTTCTCTAGTGGTGTATTGTTGAATTCATTCATGATGCTACTGAAAATTATTATGAGGGAGGAACATATGCTTGTAGGAATTGCAATAATATCAAGTTTGCTCCCTGTGTGTTCAAAGTTTTGAAGTCATGCTTGTTTTGCCATCCTATGCTAGTTGATTCTTGCTACAATAAATTTTTTGATTGCAAAATTCCTATGCATAGGAAGTGGGTTAGACTTAAATGTGCTCTTGCATGTTTCAACAATTATTCCAATACAAGCATCATTCAAATCATCATGCAATGCTAAAAGGCATTAAAGACAAGTGGGGAGACAACCCAATATTAACCTTTCGGTTTTAACTACTCACGTGATTAAGATACTTTATTAATCCTTTTTATAGCTTTTATGTCAATAAAGTGCCAAGTAAATTCTTTGGGATAGTGTGGATACTTGCTTGTTTGATTCTGTGCAAAAACAGAAACTTTTACATCCAGTGCAGAATTTGTATGATATTACTACACAGTCAAAAAATTCTGAATTTTTTACAAAGTTCTCGTATGCTAATGATGTACGCTTTCCTAATTTTTCAGAATTTTTAGAGTTAGGGAATTATAGTTTTAATGCAGATCTTCACATACTGTTTTTTTGATAGATTCTGTTTGGCATGCATAGTTGGCTTATTTTAATGTTTCCATAGCTTATATTTGGTGATATAAATTATGGGAATAATAGAATATAGTAGTTATTATGTGAGAACAATTATGTATCTTGTCTTTATAGTACCTATGTCAATAATTAACATTTATCATACTAACCCATCTCACGAAGTACCGTTAAGTTTTGTGTGATTGAAGTTTTCAAGTTTTGGGTGAGATACAAATATGAGGAGAACAAGGAGCAGCAAGAACCTAATTTTGGGAATGCCCAAGGCATCCCCGAGGTAATATCCAAGGAAGACTCAAGCGTCTAAGCTTGGGGATGCCCTGGAAGGTATCCCCTCTTTCATCTCCAGCATTATCGGTATATCTTACTTGGAGCTATATTTTTATTCATAACATGATATGTGTTTTGCATGGAGGGTCATTTTATTTTTTTGTCATTTGTTGGATGTTATTTATAATCTTGTTTTTCAATAAAAGGTTCCAAGAATTGCCTTTAGAATGCTTGAATTGCATGTGTGATGTGTGTGTAGTATTTGAATAATCATATTTTACTAGAACATGGAAAGTTTCTGTTTTACATACTACTTTCATACAATTGTTTGATCGTTTAATAAAATTTCATAATTTTTTGATATACATAAGTACACTTTTCTAATTAAGTGCTACAGATTGTTGTGTTCAGACAGATTGCTGTCATAGTTTTGTTATCTACTTATCCTATAGTTTCCATAGCCTATATTGGTAGATATAAATTGTGGAACTCATAGTAAACAGTACATAATGTTTTGAAATTATTATGCAACCTGTCTTGGCAGTACAGGAAGTGTTGATTTAGTTTTATATGTACTAACCTATCTCACGAGTTCTTCTCAACTTTTCTGTGGATGAAGTTTTTGAGACTTAGATGAAACCGGGATATGAAAGAATTTAACAAGATACAAAAGCTCAATCTTGGGTATGCCCAAGGCACCTCCAGTAAATATTTCAAGAAACCTCAAGCAACTAAGCTTGGGGATGCTACGCATCCGACCTCTCTTCATCAATTACTATCGGTAGGTTATGTTGAGCCTAAATTTGTATTTGTCCAGATAATATGTGCTATTCTTGGAATGAATTTTTGTTTAGTTTTCTGTTTGAATGAGATTATTAGATCTGAAATTTTTTATTGAGAGAGAGTCGTCACATAGCTACTTGATTGTTTAACTACTTATTTATTGTCACACCCTGTTTTTGCTATCACTTGTCTGTATTGTGAAATTCTGAGCTTGTTAAAACTTTTTCAAAACTAATGTTGTGAATGCCATGATTGACATTGTATCCTTGTATGCTTGATCATGTGAGGATTTAAAACCCTAAATTCTTTTGGTATAACACTGATTTCCAAAAACCTTTGCTTATTTCTGATCAAGGTAAAACCTACCTTAAGTTGCACTATATGTCCTTGATAGCAAGCAGTGCTTCCACTCAAATCTGGTAATATGATTTTAACCTATCTTTTTATTTCAAAACCACAGAAATAATTATTTTTTTGATTATTTTCCCAATTAATTAACATGTCCATTTCTAAAGCCAGAATTGGTATTCCAACATGGAAAAATACTTTTCTGCCTTAGAAAAATCTGATTAAATTTGGAGATGATCAGAAGACATATATTTTCCATACATAGGATTTTAAAACCCATTTTATACCATATTTATTGAATAAAACTATGAAAGCTATTTCTTTCTGTTTTGGCATTTTGAAATATTTCCAAAGGAAATATTCTCAATAAATTCCTAAAAACTTCCACGGATATCCCTAAGCCTTGTTTGGTGTCCACCTAAAGTTTCACCTTTATCACTCGTGAATATGGACCCCAAATAACCCTCTGTGTCCAGAATCAAGTTAGAGCAACTCTCCATAGCTAAGTTTGTACAATGATGCTAAAACTTTGCAGGAGTTCCTAATACCTCAAATGATGGTTCCACACTAAAAATGGGATTTGTGGGACTTAGTTTGCCCACACTCCCTTTGGAAGGGACAGATCTGGTCATATTGGAGTATTTTCAAGTTTACAAAGCTAAACTTGTCCTTTGGAGCTCAAATTTGGTGAAACTCCATGGTTTACCAGCAAATCCAAACCTGTTAAGTTGCACCACCACTGGTGGGGTGCAACCCCCTTAAGCCACTGTCGAACACCTTCTGACAGATAGGAAAAAGCCACCCTAGCCAGAGCTAGACCAAACCCCCTTGCTTCAAACTCATAGATTAGGTGGCCAGCACCTGTGTCTAACCCCAGTCAACCGCCCCCTCACTGGTTCAAAGTGGAAAGGCCAAAAACCCCAATTTAGATCTTTGTTCATGTCTGACCGCACCAGTATTTCTTGCCTCCCTTGACCAGCCGAAGCTCCCACAAGAACCAAACGGCTAGCCACACCCCCAGCAAATGCGAGGACATGCTAGACACGTGCAAAGTGCTTCAGAGTGCACCAGCATGTCGTGGCATGCCAAAACTGCGCTCTGGGCGCGCTACAGGGAGTCGCCGAGGTGGGGGCGACGCCCTCGGCCAGTTCCAGCCTCCCCCGAGATGTCCAACCTCTTCCCCGACAACCCTTCTGCGTCGAGCAAGCCTCAGGGCCCCTCCTCCCCCGTGCTAGAGCTCACGCGACGCGTGCCCGCGTGCACCAGAACCGGCCAAGGTTGCGCGGCCATGAATGCTCGACTTCCCTCTCTCTCCCTTTGCTGCAGATGGTTCGGGCAGTCCAAAACCACGTCCTGAAACCGTGGTTTTGACCCCAGCCTCTCTCTGCACTTCCCATGCGGGCCACGGTGAGTCACCGACGCTCCCGAATTTGCTCACTGTCGCGGGCCTATAAATAGACCCCCCCGCTCCAGCACCCCTCAGATAGCTTCACCACGATCAATAGTACCTCCCTAGGCACCCCAGCTAACCAGCAGAACCCCGGTGCTCGAGATCGACCGAGGTTCCTCTGCCTCGCAGCTCTGGTCGATCTCCGGCTACACGATGGCTCTTGTGCCCCTCGACGCACCAAACTGACCCTCTCGATCCTAGTAAGCTTTCCCCCAACTCACCCGAGCTCTTCCGTGTCTCTAGCCACCCCCTCGACCACCTCCCGAAAGTCCTCCGCCACGGCATCCTCGTCGCCGGGGAACCCCTGCCTCTCCGTCGTTGTTCCGACCACCAGCAGGTAGGCGATAGTAAGGCGAGCCCATTCCAGTGCTCGTTGGGGCAGGAGAGCGTCAGCAACCTCGCTGGTGTCCTCCTCCTCCTCTCTGGCGAGAGGTAGGAGACGACCCTGACAGGTGTGCCCCACCTATCGGTGCCCCAGCCTCCTCCCCCGCGCTAACCTCGATCGTTGACCGCAGGGCCCCGCGCGTCAAGTTCAAACCTGACGGCGCTCGCGCCTGGGAAGTCTGTCGGCTGGCCATGGGCCAGCCCAGCTCTAGGCCGAGCCAGGCCGGGAGTTTAGCCGGTTTTTCTTTTATTTTTAAACCCTGGTTTCTCAGATATTTATAAAAACATTTAACCAGTATAAAAATATAATTCTTCCACTGTTATTCTTCTAAAAATGCGTAGTATTTAATAATATGTTTGGATGAATTTGTCCAACAACTATTCTATTTTAAAATAATAAAAAAGACTAAATTGAAATAGTTTTGCTTCTGTTTGGTTGATTTCAAAAATATTCCTTCAAGGAAAACTTAGGCAAATATTTTTAAAATGATACCTTAGATTTATCAGTAATAAAGAACATTTTTAAAATGACTCCGTGGTTTGTTTCTGTGTGAGCTATTTCTTATTTATTGTTTTATCGATGATAGAAAATGTGTGTGACGAGGGAATCGGAGCAGAAGACCTCGAAGACCCCGGATACTTAGCTGACCAAGGCAAGCAACCCTTTGACCATGACTGAGCATATGTTACTTTGCATGTTAAAATAGCAAGTATTCCCGTTGCATATGGTCATAAGTACCGGTAATCATTTGATATGATTTTACCGAAGGCAACCCCGGAGCACATGCATTGAGCTTGACCCTACCCCTTGAGGGTCATGATAATACCATGTTGACAAGTAAAGATAGAAGTAGTATTATCATGAGCATGATGTTGACACAAAGTAAGAGTTTACTAAAACCCCGTCGGGTGCCACTAATGCCCGAGGGTGATGATGAGATAGGTGGTCACTTTTGGTGAAGTGATGCACCTGGTATTTGTGTGAATATGGTTTCGGAAATGGGAATAAATTTATGATGTATCGACCATCCCATCCTTACTAGTACGACCACGTTACCCCTTATGGGACGGGCCTATGTTAATTACTCTGGTCGGTGCTAGCAAAGAGCCACATTACTAGTGGTGGGAGTGATGTGTGGTCACTCTCGTGATGGGGTCGTTCCGGGTAGGATGACTATGCCATTTTTATGAGTTCCAGACACACCGTTGGTCCCCGCATGGTTGGTATCACTAGTGGGGACGGGGCCTTTAGCCCCGGCCCGTAAGGGGCTTTAGTCCCGGTTCACCAACCGGGACTAAAGGGGCGGGATTAAAGGCCTAACCTTTAGTCCCGGCCCTTTTACAAGCCGGGTCTAAAGGTGCTCCACGTGGGCGCCTCGTAGCGCCCCATGGGCAGGACCTTTAGTCCCGGTTCGTTACACGGGCCGGGACTAAAGATTTTCAGATTTTGCTTATTTTCAGGGTTTTTTTAATGAAATTATTTTTGGGTTTTAGGTTTTAGGGTTTAGGTGTTCGGGAGATTAACGTGATGCCTCGTTTGGTGTTCGGGAATTAGTTTTCATATAATTTAAATAGAAATAATTATGCATATATATAAGGTTAACTTATCTTACAAGCGAGCATATATATACAATTATATGGAGATCTGAATTATCGGGACTAGAGCCCGTCTATTTGATTACATGGACGAACATCAGTAATGGCCCCTAGCTACACTAAATCGTCCTTTGTCATCTATAGCTTCCGTCCTCAAAAAGGTCGCAAGCTCCTCTGCAACAGCAATCACGCGTTGCTCTGGTAGGACCTTCGTCGTCCTGGCCGTGTGTTATATAAGAAGAGGAGATGAATATGAATATCAATCATGATAACAAAGAATGAAGGGTAAAAATAGAGGTGTGAATGTTCATTGCTTACGTCGAATCTGTGATCCTTGTGCTCAGAGGTAAACGTGCGAATGGTCTCGCAAACATAGTATCCGCATAGATGCGTTCCCCGTGGCTGCTGGTCGCACTTTAAGAGAATAGAATATATATAATCAAAATAATAATCTAGCATCATAAATGTATTGAAAATAGAAGTATATCATACTACTACTTACCTGAGCCGCTCTAAAGGTCAACTTCTCATGCTCGATACCGAGCGTCACGCACTTGAACCGCTTCCAAACCCTGCCCGACAAGGATAATGATTTGCTAAGTTTTTCATTAATTGATATATCAGAAAATCATCGAAAGAGACCGATAGAGCGCAAGAATGATTGAAATTACCCTTGGAGCATGTCCTGCAGGCTTTGGAACTGTTCCAAGGGTCTCGATAATGGGTCGAAGGCATCAACTCTTCCCTTATCAATTTGAATGTCCAACAGAATCCCATGAAAGCTGCACATGTATATATATATGTGTGTGTGTGTGTCAGTAACTTATCAATTACACTTATAAGTGAATGGACACAACAGAGTAAAGACCCTCACCTGAAGTCGTATGGAAACAGTATGTGGTCACAGAAATTTTGATCTATTAGAAACCTTAGGAGGTTTTCCTCCGTCTCCTTGGGATAATTAGTTAGCATCGCTATATGTATTTTATCTCGGTCAATAAACCCAATATTTAGGATGCTCTTACTTTTACAATCCAGAATCTTCATTCTGCATAATAGAGTACAAGTTATATATAGACAATGAATTGAAATAACTAAACAAGTTATATGTAGACAACGAATTGAAAAACTTAAAGACAATAGCAACTCATAAGTGATTTGTCGAGGGCGTCGCCATTGTACATTTGGAAGAGTTCATCAAAGTCGATATGGATTTGTTCGGGGCGGCCGTAGTACTCCTGTGGGACACTCAGCACGATCATCGTTCTCCCATTCTTTGATTCACTTAAGTACCATTGAGGCAAGTAACGCATATTTGTTGGGAGATCATCTTTGCTGACCAAAGGCTCACCCATGACAAACTGTGGCTTAGGGGCTACCACAGCCTTGGGTATCTTGTTGTCTTGGGAAGACAGCAATTCTTCAACCGAGACACCACATGCAGCCGCCAACTCCTTTGCTCTTTCTAAAGCTAGCCCCTGCACCGGAGGGGGAACATTCTCGGTTAACACCTTGAGGGGTGGGATCGACTGTTTGGCCTGTTGTCCAAGCTGAGGAACGTCTGATTTTTTCTTGCTTGTAGTTGAACTTGATTTGCTCCCACTTGCACTTGCACGTGATCTGCTCTTTTTCATTTCCTTTTGCAATGTGCGTGTATAGTCATCAGGCGTATGATGTAAGTCATAAGGTCTGATAGGAAGATTAGCATGACGTACCTTTAGGAGGGGCGACCGTTTGTGCTTTGGGGTGCTCTGTGGCTTAGGAACCGTCGGCGGAGCGTTCTTGGTGGCACGCTCCCGCTTAGTATCCGGAGCGGGCGGCGGCGGAGACGGACGACCCAAGTCCGGCGGCGGTGATCGAGATGGACTCGTGTTGTGCAGGCCGACGTCATGTGGAGGGCTTGCACGTGATCTGCTCTTTTTCACTTCCTTCTGCAATGTGCGTGTATAGTCATCAGGCTTATGGTGTAAGTCATACTGTGATGGAAGGGTCGTGAAGTATTTTGCAAATGCTATTTGCTTCTAGGTGTATTCCGGGCGGGGCTTGGGTTCCTTCTTTTTCATCTGTGCATCATGATGTTCCTTTGCTATCCTGGCGTTTTCCTTGGGGGTACGATCATAAGGTCCGATAGGAAGATTAGCATGACGTACCTTTGGGAGGGGCGACCGTTTGCGCTTTGGGGTGCTCTGTGGCTTTGGAATCAACGGCGGAGCATTCTTGGTGGCACGCTCCCGCTTTGTATTCGTGGCAGGCTCAGGCTTTGTGTCCCTAGCGGGCGGCGGCAGAGCGTTCTTGGTGGCTCGCTCCCGCTTTGTATCCGTGGCAGGCTCAGGCTTTGTATCCGGAGCGGGCGGCGGCGGAGCGTTCTTGGTGGCACGCTCCCGCTTTCTATCCGTGGCAGGCTCAGGCTTTGTATCCGGAGCGGGCAGTAGCGGAGCGTTCTTGGTGGCACGCTGCCGCTTTGTATCCGTGGCAGGCTCAGGCTTTGTATCCGGAGCGGGCGGCGGCGGAGACGGATGACCCAAGTCCGGCGGCGGTGATCGAGATGGACTCGTGTTGTGCTGGTGACGTCATGTGGAGGGCTTGGAGGTAATGGAGGTGTAGGTGACCTGCGACGACTCGGAGGCGGTGTTGTCCTTGGGGCCGAGCCAGGAAGCTTGATGTAGTTCTTGTCCCATAGGATGACTCCACCCAGTACTTCTCCGAGTGTCCTCTCATCTTCGGGTCCAACTATGTCGAGCTCCATATCATTAAACCCCGTCATGATTTCATCCACTCCGACTTTAGCAAAGCCAGCTGAAATCTCACGCCATGCCAGCGTGCATCAGGACCAGAAGGTAAAGCTTGTCCGACGACCACCTTCATGGATATGTTCTTGAATTTCTGATGGAGTTCACATGATGTTGACTCCTTGATTCCATCCACGGGGTAGCCGGGACCGCCCTCTATCATTCTTCGTTCATCGTCGGGCGGGGCCTCAGATTCAGCCATGCTGATTTTCCGCTTAGATGGGGCGCCGGTAATATCAAGTGCAGGATCTTCCTAGCGTGGTACTCCTCTAAGCTCATCAATCTAATTCTGTTTCTCATTAATCCTGGCAAGCAACTGGTTGAACTTGTCATTCTCCTCATCCTGCTGCCGCTTCTTTGCTCTCTCTCGGCTTCTGTAAGTGTCTTGGTCTCTAGCAAACCCAAGCCACCATGGGTAAGATGGACCGAAGCCTCGCGTTCGTCCTCCATGTTCGTCATTGCCGAGGACCAGTGTGAGCAAATCTTTATCTCTATCTGCAGTGAACTTTCTTTGTCCCTCCTTAATTTCTTTCACTATCCTTTTCCAATTCTCCCTGGGTATCCTAAGATTGTCATTGCAGATGAGGTCCCCTGTTGTTTCGTCGTACGACCCACCATGCGCAAGGAACCAATTTCTTGCTCTCAATTCCCACTCATCACGGAGAGGTTCAGGTACGATGCCTTTATCTATCAGATCTTGCTCTTTCTTTTCCCACTTTGGGGTGGCAGTCTCATAGCCCCCTGGCCCCAGCTTGTTGTGATATTTCTTCTTGTCGGCATTTATCTTGTTCTTTTCTGATAATGCCTGGGCATCTTCTGACTCCTTGTACTCTTGAAATTCCTTCCAGTGATTCGCCTGCTTGGCTAGATACCCCTCGAATACTGGCACTTTCTTTGTCTTCAGATAGTTTTTCCATAGCTTCTTCTTCCAGCTACGGAACAGTTCGGCCATCTTCTTTAGAGTCCACTGCTTGACTTTGGCCCTCAGTTTGTCTGCGGCGTCTTCATTCTCACATTCTGGCAGGTTGAAATGTGACATGAGATCATTCCAAAGATTATCTTTGTACCTTTCGGCGACATAGTCACTATCGGCTGCCCCTTTGCGCTTGTTCCACTCCCAAACGCTGACCGGGACGTGATCCCTAACGAGAACTCCGCATTGCTTCTTGAATGTGTCAGCAGCATTCTTAGGAAGCTTGGGTTCGCCCGTAGGCATTATCACCTCAAAGGTGTAATGCGTCCGTGCATCCAACTTTCTAGTCGGGCCTCGTTTCGTAGATTTGCTCGATGTGGAGGCCTAAGAGGGAGAAACATTCGTCAAATGAATGTATATGTATACAATATAGAGCTATCTCAATATTTCTCACATATTACAAGTGATTGTCGAACTTCATATGTATACCTTGCCGGACTTTATTATTTCTTCACCGGCTTCTCCATCAGTGGAGCTATCACCTTCTTCGTCATTGGACCTATCTCCTTCCCCATCGGCTTCATCTTCGTGTTGCTCGACCTCCATTCCATATCCGGAGTCGTCTAGATATGACGTCGGAGATTCGGCTGGTTCAATGTCAGGGCCGTCTTTGATTATATCTTCGAGAAGTTCTTCCTCTTCGAGGTTCCTGATATGCGGATCCATAGTTCTGCAAAAAACGGACATTTGATTAACTAATAAACTAACAAACTATATAAGAGGGGTTGGAAACTTTGAAGGCTCGTTTTATATAGGAGGACCTTTAGTCCTGGGTCTTGTCTAGAACCTAAACTCTAAAATACCAGCCGGGCGGAGCCCAGTCCCGGACACTTAAGCATATACAATAGCAAAATTAAACTAGTTCTATTAATTTTCTTGCTAAAAATAAACTTTTAACACTTAAGCATATACAATAGAAAAATTAAACTATTAACACTTAAGCATATACAATAGCAAAATTAAGCAATAATCTAAGAAACACTATTAACACTTAAGCATATACACTATACAATAGCAAAATTAAATGACAAAAAAAATATTTCTTCTTCTTGTAACCCTAAACTAATTTTTCCTCTTTTTCTATTTCTCCTCTTCTTCTACTTCTTCTTCTACTTCTACTTCTCCTCTTCTTCTACTACTTCTCCTCTCCTCTTCTTCTATTTTTCCACTTCTTCTCCTCTCCTCCTCTTCTTATTCTCCTTTTTCTTCTTTTCTTCTCCTCCTCTTCGTATTCTCCTTTTTCTTCCTTTCTTCAGTTTTTCTTCTTTTCTTCTCATTTTTCTTCTTTTCTTCTCCTTCCCTTTTTCTTCCTTTCTTCTCCTTTTTCTTCCTTTCTTCTCCTTTTTCTTCCTTTATTCTCCTTTTTCTTCCTTTCTTCTCCTTTTTCTTCATTTCTTCTCCTTTTTTCCTTTCTTCTCCTTTTTCTTCCTTTCTTCTATTTTTCTTCCTTTCTTCTCCTTTTTCTTCCTTTCTTCTCCTTTTTCTTCTTTTCTTCTCCTTTTTCTTCCTTTCTTCTCCTTTTTCTTCTTTTGTTCTCCTTTTTCTTCCTTTCTTCTCCTTTTCTTCTTTTCTTCTCTTTTTTCTTCCTTTCTTCTCCTTTTTTCTTCCTTTCTTCTCCTTTTTCTTCTTCGCTTGTGCTGGCCGGAGTGTTGGGGAGGAGGGGAAGTGGGGCTTACCGGCCGAAGGTGTCGATGGCGCGCGGCGAGGAGGACGGAGGCGTGCGGCGAGGAGGACGGCGGCGCGTGGCGAGGAGGACGGGGCGGCGCGCGGCGAGGAGGGCGGCGCACGGCGAGGAGGACGGCGGCGGGGAGCAGGACGACGGCGACAGCGAGCAGGACGGCAGGCGGCGGCGAGCAGGACGGCGGGCAGCCTGACGGCGTTGTCGAGTTCGTCGCTTGCCGCGCCGGGCAGGAGAACGAGAGGAAGAAGAAGAGAAATGGACGATTTGGGTTCGAAATTTTCTAACTCCCGCTTATACAGGTGGATATTTAGTCCCGGTTCGGGGCTCGATCCGGGACTAAAGACCCCTTTAGTCCGGGTGGAGCCACGACCCGGGACTAAAGGCCCTTTTTCGGGCAGACCAAAAGGCGGGAAGCAGGGGCCTTTAGTCCCGGGGCATGGCAAGAACCGGGACTAAAGGGGGTCTTTAGTCCCGGTTGGAGCCACGACCCGGGACTAAAGGCCCTTTTTCGGCAGACCAGAAGGCGGGAAGCAGGGGCCTTTAGTCCCGGGGCGTGGCAAGAACCGGGACTAAAGTATTGCCTATATAAACCCTCGCCCCTGCCCACCATATCCCCTATTTTTTGGTTGTTGAAGTGTGACCATGCCATGCTCTTGCCACTGTAGTTCATGCACATGACGTGTTCGATGAAATACCCGAGCCACTCGACTTAAGCTTTCTCCTCTCCAAGCTCGACCTCCAAGCTCCATTTTCCTTAATATTTGTCTAGGTTTGGCCGTGCACCAACTGCGAGCACCACCGTGGTGAGCCTATTGTTCTTATCTTCTTTTTAAAATAAAAAAAATCTTGCTTGTATGATTTAGATACATACTTGTATAAATTACACACTTTCATTATTTTTTGTTATTATATAGTGTGATGGTTTTGGTATCCGCCTCCGTCGGCCCTCGTCCTGTCTATGATTCGGATGTGGTATATATTATCTTTTATAACTATTTGTTTTATTTAGTGTTTATGACAATTATGACGACGAATGTGACATATATTTTTTTAATCTAGGAGGTATGTGAACCGGAAATTCCAACCCACATAAAAATTCTTGTCGAGAAGTTAAATATGGTTGAAAAAGAAAACAAATACTTGAAGAAAAAATTGAAAATAATTGAGGATAAGAATATGGAACTGGAGTTGCATGTCGTCGATGTCATCGATGATCGCAAGATGAAGATGGATGCGATGCGGTTGAAGATGGATGCAATGCGGTTGAAGATGGATGAAATGCGCTTGAAGATTAGGAATATTAGAAAATATGCCATTGATAAAGAGGCTTGGTATCATTATGCTGTTGGGTCAATTGTTACCTTAGTTGCGATTTTGATCGCGTTTGTTGTTGCATTTAAATGTTTTACATAGTTGTATGTTGTTTTATGAGAGAACTTTATGTATTTATTTCTTGCAATAATAACATTTGATCACTACTGTTCTTTGGCTTTAATGTGATGATGAACTTGAATTAATTTGGTCATATGTTCTGCAATGCTTTTTTGATATATTTAATTTCATAATAGAGATGAATCGCCAATGATAATATTTAATTTCATAACATGGTTTTTTGAACTGCGTACTTTTTGTGTGTTCAACAATTTCTGACTTCATTTGGTATATTTCGTGCATTTACTTATTTCTTTGAGCTAGTTGACCGTGAAATTGAAAAGCACTACAAATGAACTCTGAAAATGTTGAAAGTTGGCATGCTATCATCATTTCACTCACATAGCATGTGCTAAAAAGTTGAGAGGGCTACGACAAAAACTGGATGCACTTCGTGTACAAAACGGACAATCTCTCTCGAAGTATGAGGGTTTCGAACGAGAACTCATCTCTTACAAAGGGATTTCATTATTTTGAACTTATTTGAACTCCATACTTTTTGTGTGTTCAAAATGAACCATTCAAAGGCACATCACAAAATTTCAACAATTTCTGACTTCATTTGGTATATTTCATGCATTTACTTATTTTTTTGAGCTAGTTGACCCTGAAATTGAAAAGCACTACAAATGAAATCTGAAAATGTTGAAAGTTGGCATGCTATCATCATTTCACCCACATAGCATGTGTTAAAAAGTTGAGAGGGCTACGACAAAAACTGGATGCACTTCGTGTAGAAAACGGACAATCTCTCTCGAAGTATCAGGGTTTCGAACGAGAACTCATCTCTTACAAAGGGATTTCATTTTTTGAACTTATTTGAACTCCATACTTTTTGTGTGTTCAAAATGTACCATTCAAAGGCACATCACAAAATTTCAACAATTTCTGACTTCATTTGGTCTATTTCGTGCATTTACTTTTTTTTAGCTAGTTGACCCTGAAATTGAAAAGCACTACAAATGAACTCTCAAAATGTTGAAAGTTGGCATGCTATCTTCATTTCACCCACATAGCATGTGTTAAAAAGTTGAGAGGGCTACGACAAAAACTGGATGCACTTCGTGTACAAAACGGACAATCTCTCTCGAAGTATTAGGGTTTCAAACGAGAACTCATCTCTTACAGAGGGATTTCATTTTTTTGAACTTATTTGAACTCCATACTTTTTCTGTGTTCAAAATGCACCATTCGAAGGCACATCACAAAATTTCAACAATTTCTGACTTCATTTGGTATATTTCGTGCATTTACTTATTATTTTTTTGAGCTAGTTGACCCTGAAATTGAAAAGCACTACAAATGAACTCTGAAAATGTTGAAAGTTGGCATGCTATCATCATTTCACCCACATAGCATGTGTTAAAAAGTTGAGAGGACTACGACAAAAACTGGATGCACTTCGTGTACAAAACGGACAATCTCTCTCGAAGTATCAGGGTTTCGAACGAGAACTCATCTCTTACAAAGGGATTTCATTTTTTTGAACTTATTTGAACTCCATACTTTTTTGTGTGTGCAAAATGCACCATTAAAAGGCACTTCACAAAATTTCAACAATTTCTGAATTCATTTGGTATATTTCGTGCATTTACTTATTTTTTTGAGATAGTTGACCCTGAAATTGAAAATCACTACAAATGAATTATGCAAATGTTGAAAGTTGGCATGCTATCATCATTTCACCCACATAGCATGTGTTAAAAAGTTGAGAGGGCTACGACAAAAACTAGATGCACTTCGTGTACAAAACGGACAATCTCTTACATGGATACTATGTAAATGAAAAGTGTTTGAAATTTAGTACATTCCATACATGCATTACATGAAAGGTTTAATACATTATTACATTATTGCACCAATATTCCTATCTATTATTTCTGTTTTCTTCTGGGTCGTAGCCATGGAGAATCTTCATCATTCAGTAGGATGCTTGGGTCAGTTTTCAATTTGAAGGGCGGAATTTCATGAAACTTATTATAATCTTCTCACATGTCTGTCTTGTCATCTACTCCCACGATGTTTCTTTTCCCTGAAAGAACTATGTGGCGTTTTGGCTCATCGGACGATATCTTCTTTTGCTAATTTCTTTTTCTCGTTAATGTAGACATGTCCTTCACATAGAAAACCTGAGCGACATCATTGGCTAGGAGAAATGGTTCGTCCATTTATGCAAGATTGTTGAGATCCATTGTTGTCATGCCGTACTTTTGGTCTACAACTACCCCGCCTCCTGTGAGATTCACCCATTTGCACCGAAATAAAGGGATCTTAAAAGTAGGTCCATAGTCAAGTTCCCATATCTCCTCTATGTACCCGTAATATGTTTCCAAACAGTGCCCATTCTCGTCTGTTGCATCAAAGTGGACACCACTATTTTGGTTGGTGCTCTTTTTATCTTGGGCAACCGTGTAAAATGTATTCCCATTTATCTCATACCCTTGGAAAGTACATATAGTCGAAGATGGTGGCCTAGCCAAACAGTACAACTCATCTCCAACGGTGTCGTCATTCATGAGATGTGTCTGCAACCAACTGCCAAAAGTCTTCTCGTGTTCCCCTTTAATCCAAGAGTCAGCCTTCCCCGGGTTTTCGGAGCGTAGAATATTCTTGTGTCTCACGATATACGGAGCCACCACGGTGGAATTGTGTAGAACTGTGTAGTGTGCTTGAGAGAAAGAATGCCCGTCCATACATACTTTTGCTTTCCTTCCTTGTGTGCCTTTTCCTGTCAGCCTACCCTCATACCGAGATTCAGGAACACCAATCGGCTTAAGGACAGGAAGAAAGTCCACACAAAACTCAATGACCTCCTCTGTTCCATAGCCCTTGGAGATGCTTCCTTCTGGCCTAGCACGGTTACGAACATATTTCTTTAAGACTCCCATGAACCTCTCGAAGGGGAACATATTGTGTAGAAACACAGGACCGAGAATTCTAATCTCTTCGACTAGGTGAACTAGGAGGTGTGTCATTATATTGAAGAAGGATGGCGGGAACAACAACTCAAAGCTGACCAGACATTGGACCACATCAATCTGTAACCCTAATAGACTTTCTCGATCGATTACCTTCTGAGAAATTGCATTGACGAATGCACATACCTTCACAATTGCCAGGCGAACATTTTCCGGTAGAATTCCCCTCAATGCAACTGGAAGCAATTGCGTCATAAGCACGTGGCAGTCATGAGACTTTAGGTTTTGGAATTTTTTGTATTTCATATTTACGATTCCCTTTATATTCGACGAGAAGCAGTCGGGACCTTGATACTGAACAGCACTTCAAAGAAGATTTCCTTCTCTTCCTTAGTAAGAGCGTAGCTGGCACGCCCTTGAAACTCCCCTGGATGCATGCCATCTCTTCCTTTATGACGTTCCTGGTCCTCCCGTGCTTCCGGTGTATCTTTTGACTTCCCATACAAGCCCAGGAAGCCTAGAATATTCACGCAGAGATTCTTCGTCACGTGCGTGACGTCGATTGCCGAGCGGACCTCATGGACTTCCCAATGGGGTAGCTCCCAAAATATAGATTTCTTCTTCCACATGAGTACGCGCTTATCAGGGCCGTTAGGAACAGGTTGGCTGCTAGGACCCTTTCCAAAGATTACTTTTAAATCTTTGACCATATCAAATACTTCAGCACTAGTACGGATGACAGGCTTCCCCCGGGGTTCTGCCTTGCCATTGAAATGCTTGCCTTTTTTCTTTAAGGGATGCTTGGGCGGAAGAAAACGACGATTGTACGTATACACATTCTTCCTACAGTTGTCGAGATATATACTTTCTGTCTGATCCAAACAGTGCGTGCATGCATTGTATCCCTTGTTTGACTGTCCTGAAATGTTACTAAGAGCAGGCCAATCATTGATGGTTACGAAAAGCAACGCTCGAAGGTAAAATTCCTCTTGTTTGTGCTCGTTCCACACACGTACACCTGGTTCGGCCCACATCTGTAAAAGTTCATCAACTAATGGCCTTAGGTACACATCAATATCGTTGCCGGGTTGCTTTGGACCTTGTATAAGCACTGGCATCATAATAAACTTCCGCTTCATGCACAACCAAGGAGGAAGGTTGTAGATACATAGAGTAACGGGCCAGGTGCTGTGACTGCAACTCTGCTCCCCAAAAGGATTCGTGCCATCTGTACTCAGACCTAACCATAAGTTCCTTGCGTCAGCTGCAAATCTCGGGAAATCTCTCGCGATTTTTCTCCACTGCCAACCATCAGCGGTGTGCCTCAACTTATCGTCTTTCTTACGATCTTCCATGTGCCATCGCAACAACTTCACATGATCTTTATTTCTGAACAGATGTCTCAACCGTGGTATTATAGGAGCATACCACATCACCTTGGCAGGAACCCTCTTCCTGGGTTGCTCGCCCTCAATATCACCAGGGTCATCTTTTCTGATCTTATCCCGCAATGCAGTGCATACCAGGCATTTATCCATATTCTCGTACTTCTCACCACGGTAGATGATGCAGTTATTAGGGCATGCATGTATCTTCTGCACGTCTAATCCTAGAGGGCAGACAACCTTCTTTGCTTCGTACGTGCTGGCGGGCAATTCGTTCTTTCTTGGAAGCATCTTCTTCATTAGTACCAGCAACTTTTAGAATGACGAGTGAGTCACACTGGTCTCTGCCTTCCACTTTAGCAATTCCAGTGTGCTACCCAGCTTCTTCTGGCCATCTTCACAAGTTGGGTACAACAATTTGTTGTGGTCCTGTAACATCTGCTCGAACTGCAACCTCTCCTTTTCTGTGTCGCAACCTCGTCGTGCATCAGAAATGGCCCGGCCAAGATCATCAGCGGGCTCATCTGGTTCCCGTTCTTCATCCTGATCTTCTTCTTCATTGTCTTCCATTGCGGTATCAGCATACTCAGGGAACATAGATCGGTAGTTGTCATCATCGTTCTCTTCATCTTCATCGTCGTCTTCCATCATAACCCCTCTTTCTCCATGCTTGGTCCAAACATTATAGCCCGACATAAAACCGGACCGAAGCAGGTGGCTCTGAATGACTCTTGAGGAAGTGTAATCCTTCTCATTCCGACATTCAACACATGGACCAAAAATATAGCCACCACCATGCTTGTCCGCCTCGGCTGCATCTCGAAAAGAATGCACGCCTTCTCTGTAAGCGGCTATGCGTCGATCACCGTACTGTTGGGGAACGTCGCATGGGAAACAAAAAATTTCCTACGCGCACGAAGACCTATCATGGTGATGTCCATCTACGAGAGGGGATATTCGATCTACGTACCCTTGTAGATCGCACAGAAAAAGCGTTAGTGAACGCGGTTGATGTAGTGGAACGTCCTCACGTCCCTCGATCCGCCCCGCGAACCGTCCCGTGATTAGTCCCACGATCTAGTGCCGAACGGACGACACCTCCTCGTTCAGCACACGTACAGCTCGACGATGATCTCGGCCTTCTTGATCCAGCAAGAGAGACGGAGAGGTAGATGAGTTCTCCGGCAGCGTGACGGTGCTCCGGAGGTTGGTGGTGATCTAATCTCAGCAGGGCTCCGCCCGAGCTCCGCAGAAACGTGATCTAGAGGAAAAACCATGGAGGTATGTGGTCGGGCTGCCGTGGAAAAGTTGTCTCAAATCAGCCCTAAAACCTCCGTATATATAGGTGGAAGAGGGGGAGCCTTTCCTTGGGGTCCAAGGACCCCCAAGGAGTTCGGCCGAGCCAAGGGGGGAAGTCCTCCCCTTCCAAACCGAGTACAACTAGGTTTGGAAGGTGGAGTCCTTCTCTCCTTTCCCACCTCCTCTTTTTTTTGTTTTCTCTTTGATTTTCTTCTTATGGCGCATAGGGCCTTCTTGGGTTGTCCACTAAGGGCTGGTGCGCCATCCCCAAGGCCTATGGGCTTCCCCGGGGTGGGTTGCCCCCCCCCCCCCCCCGGGTGAACACCCGGAACCCATTCGTCATTCCCGGTACATTCCCGGAAACTCCGAAAACCTTCCGGTAATCAAATGAGGTCATCCTATATATCAATCTTCGTTTCCGGACCATTCCGGAAACCCTCGTGACGTCCGTGATCTCATATGGGACTCCGAACAACATTCGGTAACCAACCATATAACTCAAATACGCATAAAACAACATTGAACCTTAAGTGTGCAGACCCTGCGGGTTCGAGAACTCTGGAGACATGACCCAAGTGACTCCTCGGTCAATATCCAATAGTGGGACCTGGATGCCCATGTTGGATCCTACATATTCTACGAAGATCTTATCATTTGAACCTCAGTGCCAAGGATTCATATAATCCCGTATGTCATTCCCTTTGTCCTCCGGTATGTTACTTGCCCGAGATTCGATTGTCAGTATCCGCATACCTATTTCAATCTCGTTTATCGACAAGTCTCTTTACTCGTTCCGTAATACAAGATCCCGCAACTTACACTAAGTCACATTGCTTGCAAGGCTTGTGTGTGATGTTGTATTACCGAGTGGGCCCCGAGATACCTCTCCTTCACACGGAGTGACAAATCCCAGTCTCGATCCATACTAACTCAACGAACACCTTCGGAGATACCTGTAGAGCATCTTTATAGTCACCCAGTTACGTTTCGACGTTTGATACACACAAAGCATTCCTCCAGTTATCAAGCAACAACACCTTGTTCATAATCATAAGACCCTGACTATCTTTGATCAACTGGCTAGCCAACTAGAGGCTTGCTATGGACAGTGTTTTGTCTATTTATCCACACATGTATATAAGTCTTCATTCAATACAATTATAGCATGGATAATAAACGATTATCATGAACAAAGAAATATAATAATAACTAATTTATTATTGCCTCTAGGGCATATTTCCAACACGTACATCCATGGATGGCTCATCTGTGTTATACGACAGTATATCAAATACAATCACGATCCTAAAATTTAGTACCGCACGGTCTAAACGAGGAAATATAGTTTCTAACCTTTTAGAATAAGTAGAAATAAAGAGGAAGAGGTTTAAGCGTGGCTCAGGCATCTCATATCGTAGCTGTGTTCGGTGAACTGAAGCGGCATCGCTCTAACACACATTTCAACAAACACCTCTAGTGCATCAAAAAAAGTGGAGAGCAAGCACCCACCCATAATCCTCCATCCAAGAAAAATGCAAGGAAGAGGGGAGAGGGGGGTTGTGCTATATATAGGCAGAGGACTTTTGTCCTGGTTTGAGACACAAACTGGGACTAAAGGTGGCGCACATGCGGGCTTCCAACCGCGTAGCCCTTTAGTCCCGGTTTGGGACACGAACCGGGACTAAAGGTTCCTTACGGGCCAGGACTAAAGCCTCGAGGGAGGCATTGGGAATTGGGGCGACGTGGCCTGGCCTTTAGACCCGGCCCAGAGGCAGGCGTGACTAAAGGGTCCAGGCCAAAGGCCCGTTTTCCCCTAGTGTACTGTCCAGAGTTGGTGCTCGTAAGACATACAACATGTGGGCTGGGTACCAATCGAGTGGACCTCTTTGTCTAGTATCGTCAGGGGAAAGGCATTGATCAGGTACTTACCTCGGGTATGTGATATACCGCGAGTCGTGGATGACACGGAAGTTTCTCGGATCTTGAGGTTCCAGCGTACTACCTCTGCAGAGTGTAAACTATTCGAATAGCCGTGTCCACAGTCAAGGACAGTTGGGTAATCCTGCTTAAACTACGTCGAGTTGTTTCCGCATAAACCAAGTGTGTGTGTGTGTGTGGTGTTGAGAAAGGTGGTGCTATGATAGCAATGATATGACAAAGTTCGGTGACTTGGCATATAGGGTGAACCCGGATGGTTCATCCCTCGACAGATATAATGATACCTGTAACCTGTTCTTCAAGAGTAATTCTTTAACTTGATGCATATTCATGATCATTCCACCCAGATGAGTTACACTAAAGATGCATTATATTGTTATCCTTCACTTTCGTTGTTTATATCATGGGCTGTTTGCGAGTACATTCAAAGTACTCATTGGCTTGCCACTGGTTATGTTATTGACCAGACATGGAAGGACCGGAGTTTGGAGATGAGTACGTCTTTGGAGACGCCCCTGCGAACTAGGACGCTTTCTGAGTCGGAATGCCTGTCGGTGTACGCTTGATGGCATGGGCACCCGCTTAGCCCTATGTTTTCCGCTACTAGTGTATCTGAGTGATTTGGCCATAGGCCCTGTCTTGTGAACTTGACCCTTCGGTCATGCGTTGTAATACTCAGTACTTGGATGTAAGACTCTTTTAATCGGTATCTGTGTTCGGTGAGCATTGATCTCTGGGATCACTAAGCACGGCGATCTCGACTAGTAAGTCGGGGTCCCCAGAGATCTGGTATCAGAGCCATCCTGACTATAGGAAGCCTTAGGTAGCATGGACGATAGCCGAAATGATTAGTGCACATAGATTGACCCGAGAACCGCACCCACTAAATATTTCTAACCCTCTCCTCTACACCTTGTAGATGGCTGCCGTACCTAAGATGCTTCTAGAAACGGGCTTCCCTCTGCTTTCACCCGATAGCCTCGAGATGTGTCAAGTACGTCGCACGCCCATCTTCCTCGACCACAAACACTGGGTCAACGCCGACACCAAGGAGTATCACATGGACGTGATAGTGAAGGCTAACGACTCCCCAACTAGCTGGTTCTTTGAAGGGCCACAAATGGAGGATCTGATGTTGGCCGTGGAGACTGCAGCACGAGAGGCACTCGTGCGACTCCGCGACATCCTTCCTGAGATGGCGGACGAGCCATCTACTCGTCACCTAACTTTTGTTAAAGAAAAGGTAGACGGGAGTTGGACACTCAACCCCTCATCCGATGACGGGACGCCATTGAGGTTTCAGACCTACTTCAGTCTCTCCTCACACACCTTGACGCATCTTTCGATCAAGGAGTCGACTAGGATCCGCCAAGAGTTGCACCAAGTCAAAGACCTACTTCGTATGGAGAACATGAAGAATCGCAAGGTGAAGAAACAAGAAGCACCCATAATATCACCTGGCTTTGCTTTCCGAGGAGGAATACCCCTGCTTCAGGCCGTTCCTCTTCCCAGTCGTCGATTAACCGCAGAAGAGTACACTGAACTCTTCGCTACCTCGCCAACCAAGATACGTCGAGATGGTCCTCTTCCTTCCCGTACTCCCTCAAGGAAGGGAAGGACTAATGAAGATGAAGATAGAGAGGAAGATGAAGAAGAAGATCCCACAGAGCCAGCTTATGAGACCGCACAGTCGATCGCTTAGAAACGTAGAATGTATCGAGCGTAGGAGTTCTTGTATCAGGATTTTATGACCCTGGATGTTTTGTAAACCTGTTGGATGCAAGTCGCATTCTGCCTTAAGCACCTTGTGAGCGACTACATCACTTGTTTTAAATTTAATGCATTAGTTCTTTTCAAACCATTTTCATACAAATCTTGCACACATGCATGACACCAGACCCCTTTACTAGAACGTCATCCCTGTCGAGTGCAACAAGTTTGGCAAAATTGACCTATCTGCTCCCCTGACAGGATGGTGAATGCAACTCGCAAAAGCACCTTCGGCAACCCCAGCTCTGCCTCTTCAGGACAGCAGCAGGGAACCAGAGGGGAAGCTCAAGCTGGACATCACCACGCGCAGCAAGACGATTCCACCGCCACCGCCTCCTCCTGAAAGCTTGACCATGGCTTAGTTCCTTCAAGCTCTTTGAGAGGAGCATCAAGCCAACAATACCGCTATCCGGCAACTGGCTCAAACCCTGGTGAACCACCCGCCGCAGAACGGGAATGGCAACGATCGCTCAACTCTCTCTGAGTTTATGCGGACTACGCCACCCATATTAACGGATATGACTGAACCCTTGGATGCCGATGATTGGATCCACACTATTAAAGACCTTCTCGCACTGGTCAAGCGCACTGATGACCACGATAAAGTCCTCTTTGCAACTCACTGTCTCGGAGGCACAACCAGAGCCTGGTGGGATGGATTTCAGATCATGCAAGCCGGGTAAGTCATCACTTGGGCCATGTTCAAGGATGGATTCCACGCTGCTCACATTCCTCCAGGAATGATGACCATTAAGAAGCGAGAATTCCGAGCCTTAAGGCAAGGTAGTGGATCTGTCAAGGAGTATTTGCAGAAATTCAACCTCCTATCAATACATGCACCTGAAGACGTCAGCACTGAGGCTGCCAAAGTGGAACGCTTTATGGAAGGACTGCAGCAGTCACTCGAGTATCTGCTGGTTGTTTGTGAATGCCGGGCCTTCAGTGACCTGGTGAATAAGGCTCTTATGTTGGAAGACAAGCTTCATGCAATGGACGACACCCTTAAGCGCAAGCTAATGGGTAGTGGAGGACCGATTAGCTCAAAACCACGACCATGGCAGTCAGCCCCGGCAAGATCGAACTATCAGCAACAACAATACAAGCATCCGACATTTCGCCAGAATTACCAACCTGAGCAGCAAGTCAACGCCAAGACAGCAAGCACTCCGCCAAATAACGGTGGGGGAAAGACCAACCTTCCAGCGCAATTTACCTGTTTCGGGTGTGGACACAGATGGCACAATTCCAGGCAGTGCCCCAACAAGAAACCCGATGCTTCGCGCCCCAATGCGCCAAATCCAGGCCAAGGAGCACCAGGCAGGAACCAGGCTGCCCGCAATCAGCAGTATCACAACATGGGATGGATTAATCACATTTCCGCAGAAGAGGCACAGGAAGACCCGGACTGCATTCTGGGTACGTTCCTCGTCAAATCTACCCCAGCAACAGTATTGTTTGATTGTGGTGCTTCACATTCTGTTGTTATGCAAAAGTTTGCGGAAAAGTGTGGTCTAAAACCTACCTTGCTTCATGGGCATATGGCAATTCAAACCCCGGGAGCAGTTTTGAGGACCAACCTAGGGTGTAGGAAGGTCGGGATAGTTATCAATGGGACGAGCTTCTCAGCGGATCTCATTGTGCTTAAGTCGCAAGGCCTAGAAGTAATTCTCAACATGGACTGGTTGGCCAAGAATCAAAGCATCTTGGACTGTGCCAACAGGGCCATTACTATGACAAGTGACCAAGGGGTCAAAGTGAAGTATGTCTCTGAGCCAGTACCCACTCGAGTACCACGAGTTAACAGCCTATCAGAGGAAGGACTCGACCGAGTGCCAATAGTCTGTGAATACCCGGACGTCTTTCCCGATGAGGTGGACCGGTTACAGAAAGGCCTTCCACAACATCATGCCGTTGAACCCGATGAGCACGTCATTCATGAATACATGCGTGATACTGATGATGATGATGCATTTATTGATGATGATTATTAGTTTGTAAGATTCCCAACTTAAATGATATATGTACATATTATTATTCATGTCAGTTATTCAATTTTTTATGTTGTACTAATTTCTTTTAATCTTTATCATGGAAGGTCAGCAGGTGTTGTAAGATGGTGGGCGTGGGTCCAGATCGCTCGACGGGTTCTTCTTTGGTGGCCTGCACGAGGGGTGGTACTTACGTTCCACCCCTATCTCTCCGTAGAGCCTTGGTAGACAGTATGACAACACCACCCGTGGGTGCTTCTTTGTCGGCGGCATTGCCCACTGGGAGAGGTGTTGGTCAGGTAGGGAAGAAGGGGAAGGGTACAGGGAGAGGTGGTGGCCGCGAAAGAGGTAGGTGGACTATTGCGCCGTACTCGGCACCACCACCAGCTCATTCACCCGAGCACATGACTACTATGGTGGACCCATTTGCGGTGGAGGCTATGGGGACTCCGGTCCAGGAGCATCGGGTGGACGGGCATTCAGCCCATGAAACTCCGGTCCAGGATCAGCCTCGGCTCGAGGTGCCTTCGGCCGACGAGACTCCGGTTCTTGAGGCTACGTCCAACGAGACTCCTGCCACACAGGCTTCGGCCAACGTGGAGACGTCTGAATGGCTTGCCTGGCCGGATCAGACCGAGGTGCCGGATTGGAACGAGGGTCCGGGTGGCTATTCTGTTAATGGCGGGGATGAGTCTGCGGATAGTGAGGGTGACGTGCAGGTGGACAGGGCCACCATGTACAAGAGTGGTAGTACACGTCTCCCGATCGTGCCGGCTACGCGGCAGAAGAGGCCGGTGATTAATCGTGAAGGGCATAGGGAAGTACATTTACTCTTTTTTTAGCTTTTGTGCTCAAGTTTCTTCAAATATCGAATGCGTTGACCTTATCATACTACAGGGGATGGACACACCCTCGTGGAGTCCGCAAGCCGAACAACATCCTTGGTGTGCTTTGCCGGACAAATTTCCCGGGGTTTGTCACGTTGCCTAGTGAGGGCCAGGTTCCTACACTAGGATTTACCTTGGAGCACTACGAGGCTACGCATGCCCCGCCGGAGGAGATTATAGATGGTGTCTTGTGCCACACGAGGGCCGAGATGGTGATCAACAACTTTTGGGTAAATTATGCTTTTACACAATCTAAAATTAATAATATAGCTAATTATTGTACTAATATGTGTTGTCTCATTTGATTGCAGACGTTCTATAGGTGTGAGGAGGGATATGAGGAGGAGGCAGCCAAGGTTATCGAGGCTGAGTGTAGGCGGTTATTACAGAACTTATGCCACGAGGCTCGGCCGCAAGCTATTTGAGACTACTACGCCTCGCGTGGTCTTGAGAAGCAGAAGAAGGAGTGTCGCGGAAAGTATGTGAAGAAGGAGTAGTACATGAAGGTAATTACCTATTCTTAAGGACTTGTACGTAGTTTTGTTGATTTGATTCATAGGTGTAGCGCTCAAAATTCTTTCTAATAACTTATAGGTGCCCCCGAGATGGTGTGCAGATAAGATGGATTGTTGGGAGGCGTTGGTGGATGAGTGGTGCACAGGCAACTGGCGAGCCGTCCACGACAATGCGAAGGATCAGCATAGCCAAATGGTTGGTGTGCCAGACCATCAAGGCAGCGCCAACTTACTTCAGTTCGGACGAAAATGGGTATGTGGTTTGCTTCATGATTCATGAAATTCAGTCTTCATGCTAGCTTGAGCGCCTTACTAATACTTTGTTCCTCTCTTTTAGGCGCATCACAATAAGACGGAGACTTTAACCCGAGCCAAGAACCTTTGGATCCAGAGCTGGTGATGATATCAAGTGGCGGGAGGCCACATGGCTCCATAAGCATTGGAGATGGGATAATAAGTTTTCCACTCACTCTCCCGAAGATCAAGGCGCGTCAGTCGAGCTCCTGTCCTGAGATAACGCCTCGTGCACGGCCAATCGATCTTGCCATCGAGGTTAATTGTACAGAGTCAGGAAACTTTCATCCATTTTATTGTGTGTGTGGCCATCGATCATTACTGTGGTAACGAGGAATGGTGTTGCAGGTTGCTCTTCGGAAAGAAGAGAGCGGCAAACCATGCTGCTCTTGAGAAAGAGAGATTGGCAAGCCAGGCTGCTCTTCAGGCTGCTCTTGAGGAAAGGGAACGGACCACGACTCGGTTGATTGAGGAGGAGAGGGCCCAGAATGAGGCAGCTCACCTGGCCATGTACGAGATTATTGTGGTAAGTTTCTTTTTTACATTAGCCAAATCATGTTTGCAATGTCTGTTTCATTACTAACTAATACAACTGACTCTTCAAAACCAAATGTGCAGTCTATGTGCGAGAAGACCGGTCAAGCAACTCCGTCGATGCCCCTCTTCTCTACAATGAGTTTCATTTCAATGGTCATTATAAACTAGTATTAACAACTGAGTGTCATCATGCTAACTGATACATTGCAAAATATATTTTCTGCAGAATAACTCCCAAGCGGCATCGCACGACCCTTCTCTAGGGCAACCATCTCCAAACGAAGACGACGCGAGCAACCCTGGTGTTTCTCCTCCTTGATGACCACTGTGGTAAGTTTTCTCCAAAATGATATAATAAGCTCCTACTTCATTTCTACTAGGAAAAATAGTTAGTGAAACCACTAGTTTCATAACTTAGCTAATTTAGCTCAAAATGACATAATGAGCTCAATTGGAATAGGAAAAATGAAAAGAAGTACGAAGAAGCAAAGAAAAAGAAGAGAAGAAGGAGAAGAAGAAGGAGAAGAAGGAGAAGGAGCCCTCCTTCTTCTCCTTCTTCTTATTCTCTCCTCCTTCTTCTCCTTCTTCTTCTCCTTCTCCTTCTCTTCTCCTTTTTCTTCTTCTCTCCTTCTTCTGTTTCTTCTCCTTCTTCTTCTCTTCTTGCTTATTCTCTTTCTTCTTCTACGTAGCTTATTTTACCCAACAAAGAAATAGTTAGCTAATTATCCTAAAAAATG